>NC_139011.1:4133642-4506142 GCF_964374135.1 Grampus griseus | reverse complement strand
TGTAGAAAATGTAAAAGAATGAACAAAAGGACCCCTAGAACTTACGCATGATTATAGGAAGGTTGCATGATATAGGTTAATATACAAAAAGCAATTGTTTTCCTATGTATCAGCAACAAACAAGTGGAATTTGAAATGTAAAACACAATATAATTTATGTTAGCACCCCAAATATGATATACTTAGATAAAAATCTAACAAAATATGTACAAGGGGTATATAAGGAAAACTACAAAACTCTGATGAAAGAACTCAAAGAACTAAATCAATGGAAAAATATTCCATGTTCAAATAGGAAGGCTCAGGACTTCCCTGGGGGCGCAGTGGTTGAGAGTCCGCCTGCCGATGCAGGGGACACGGGTTCGTGCCCCGGTCCGGGAGGATCCCACATGCCGCGGAGCGGCTGGGCCCGCGAGCCATGGCCGCTGGGCCTGCGCGTCCGGAGCCTGTGCTCCATAACGGGAGAGGCCACAGCAGTGAGAGGCCCGCGTACCGCAAAAAGAAAAAAAAAAAAAAAAAAAAAAACAAATAGGAAGGCTCAAAACTGTCAAAATTTCAGTTCTTCCCAAAATGATATGTAGATGCAACAAAATCTTAATCAAAATCTCAGCAAGTTATTTTGTGGATATTGACAAGTTGATCCTAAAGTTTATACACAGAGTCAAAGGATCCAGACTAGTCCACATGATACTATAGAAGAACAAAGCTGTAGGACTGAGATTACCCAAATTCAACACTTACTAAAAAGCTACAGTAATCAAGACAGTGTGCCTTGGCAAAAGAAGAAACAAATGGACCAAAGGAGCAGAATAGAGAGCCCAGAATAGACTCAACTTTTGACAAAGGAGCAGAGGCAACACTATGGAGAAAAGGTAGTCTTTTCAACAAATGGTACTGGGACCACTGGACATCCTCATGCAAAAAAAAAAAGAGTGAGAGAGAGAGAGAATCTAGACACAGGTCTGGGGAGAGGAGGAAATGAGGAGACATAAAACAAAGGGTACGAGCTTTCAGTTATAAGAAGAAGAAGTGCTAAGGCTCTAATCTACAGCATGGTGACTATAGTTAATAATAAATTATCGTATGTATGCTTGAAAGTTGCTGAGAGTAGATCTTAAGCATTCTCACCACAATAAAAGAAATACATGTATATCAAATCATCATGCTGCATACTTTATATATGTACAATTATATTTGTCAATTATTCCTTAATAAACTTGGAAAAAAAATTAACTCAAAATGGATCACAGACCTAAATGTAAAACAGGAAACTATAAAGCTTCTAGACCTTAACATTGGAGGAAATCTATATGACCTTGGGTTTTGTGATAACCTTTTAGATACAACCCCAAAGGCATGATCCATGGAAGAAAGAACTGATAAATGGGACTTCATTAAAATTAAAAATTTATGCTCTGTGAATGCCAATGTCAAGAGAATGAAAAGACAAGCCCCAGACTAGGAGAAAATATTTGCAAAAGACGTATCTGATAAAGGATTGGTATCCAAAATATATAAAGAACTCCTAAAACTCAATAATAAGTAAGCAAGCAACCCAATTAAAAAAGGGCCAAAGATCTTAACAGATACTTCACCACAGAAAGTATACAGAGGGCAAATAAGCATATGAAACGACATCACATACAAATTAAAACAGCAGTGAGCTACCAATACACCCCTATTAAACAAGAGAACACTGACAACATCAAATGCTGGTGAAGATGTGAAGCAACAGGAACTCTCATTCACTGCGGGTGGGAATGCAAAACAGTACAGCCAGAAAACAGCTATAAGCACCTTTCTTGAACAACTGGGGAATTATGAATGTGGAATATACATTGAATGGTATTATGGCAACTTTCTTCAGTGCGATGATGTCATTCAAGTCGCACTGGAGAATATATTTTCCTAAGTAAGCATGCTGAGGATTTGAGTTGTATTGTCTTGAAATCTGCAGCTTATTTTCAAATGACTTAGAAAAATATGCATATATTCATAGGCAGATAAAGCAAACATTCCAGCAGGTTAACAATTGCCAAATCTAGGTGTAGAAAATGTGGTTTTCATCATGCCTTTCTTCAATTTTTCTGGATGATTGAAAATGTTCATAATAAAATTTTTGTGACACAGCATCCCCATGGAATTTACAGAACCTGACGTGTCAAAACTCTAAGGCAGTTTGTATTTGAAAGCCCTTTTTGCTTTTTTTTCTACCTAGTAATGGAAGACTTCCATTCTTTTAACACTGTTTTATTTACATGTGTCAAGAAGATCAAATGAGAGAAATAACTGTATTGTACCTTGTGACTCACCAGCTTTTCACTTTTTATGACTCATCATCCATAGACAGAAGAAAGCTTGCACATTTTACTAACATGAAATTTTCAACAAACTTCTCCCAGTCCCAAAGGAATAGATTTCATTATGATCCTGCTTCAATGGCCTCCTTTTTTCTCTTCCTCCTTCCACTCTTTCTTTTCCTTTGTGTTGAAATTTACATGCACTATTTAAGTTTGCCCTTAAATACCAGATTTCATTTCTCCTGCATCGATCACAACTTGCTTTTGATTCAGCCAGCTCTAACAAGAAAGCTTTCTCTTAAACTCCAAAACTTAAAATGAATATATACATATATAAGAAAATTATTTTAATTGAAAATTAGAATTGTTTCTCCACGTCAAGAAGAGCCAAGGAAAACAGAAAGTAACCAAGTTCCTGGAATTAAGGAATTCCATGACAAAAGGTTAAAAAGGAACTGGCGTGATTAGACACAGGAAAGGGAAGACAAGGACATTTTTAGAGTAACTCGTAACCGGGCACTTCTCGGAACAGACCCAAGTAGCATAGGTGGCAGCTAATTTAATACAAAACCTGGGTGCTAACTGGGTACCTTGAGAAGGGAAGGTGTATCTGTCTGGCACACAAGACCCTGCACATCTTAGGAACTGGGTGGGAGGATTGGCAAGTAGGAAGAGAAGTGTCAGGGAAAGAAGAAAACGTTGAGCCCATGCATTAGAAACGGACAATGGACTCATCCTGAAACCAAGACATGGCTACAGAGCCCTCTAGAACTTCAAGTATCAGAGATTCCTCAGTTAATCATGTAACTTCATATGTCTTGAGGCAAGTTATCATGGCAGGAAAAAGCTGGGATTGGAATGGGCAGATATAATCTCTCTAAATCTTTACGCTAATGCTACCTAATATCATTGGGGGAGGAAGGGGTAGGAATTTCATCCACTGGCTTTTTAACAGGCTCGGGTGACAGTCTGTAACCTAGAGCTCCAAGCATACCCTACAAGTGGCAGCATTCATTGGAAAAACATAACAGCTGCCATGCAAGTGGCACAACCCCCGACGTGTATTCATTGACACCTTTAGTTATTAATTCAACCCCTAGGATGTGATGGGGTGCACAGGAGGGGCTGTAGTCCCAGAGGTTAGCAAAAGCAGACAGGTCCTCTTCCACATGGAGCATGAAAGCTAAGGAAATAACCACAGAAATAAATGGAACATTACGGCAAGTGCTATGAGTGATATAATACTTGAGCTGAAATCTGAAAGAAAGACATGGGAAGAGGCCAGTATATCTCAGGCAGAGGCCAGTATATCTCTCTACAACAGAAGAACACATGCAGCTTTCATGGAATGCTTTCTAAAAGTCCCAGAATACACATCACAAGCAGATAACAGAGGCCATATATACACATGAGCACGCATATCATAATCTAGGTACATTTTATATTATTTCATTCACTAATTTCAGGTCTCAGTATATTTAGAGGTCAGAGCTCACTGTGCATGTGGGTAAGCATACCTCTCTACTTCAAAGGGTCTTCTTGATAATATATTTTTTTAATTTCTTGTATTATTTAATTATATCAACTATTTTTTAACTTGTAATGTGACTGGAAAAAGCATCTATTTGATTTTCATTCGTATTTTAACTATCAGCGTTGTCTTAAATCTGTAATTTCCTTGTAGGGATGTTTTAAAATCACTCGTGCATTTTGTGAGGGCGGTTTAATTAAAACTAAACATGATAACCCACAAATGTACCTATCTGGACCCCGTAAATGAGATTGTCACAATCAACGAATTTGAAAGGACAAGTAAGGACCCTCCCCAACCTGCCTTGTTAGGAGTCACCTCTTCCCTCAGGACACTTGTCCTCCTGCAGGTGACCACCTGACATGTGGACAGGCGAGGCCACTGATATCGTGCAGAATATTCACCATCAGAAGCCTGATTTCTTACTTTATAATTACAAAACGATTATAAATAACATTCTTAGCATTTTCTCTCTGGGAAGAAAAAGAGCTGAGGTCCAGAGCAGGAGGAAATGGGGATGTTTGGCCTTAAAAAGAACGTCCATTCTTTCCAGGAAAGGACGTGCACAAACAGAGTGACACGGAGCACAGGGGGATTCAGTAGGGAAAGTGACCACCTTGTTTATGTTTTATTCTGTGTTCCTAGTGAGGAGAAGAGGTAGGTCTTCCCCCAGAGGTGAGGAAAAATGGTGGCTAACTCAAGGAGGGTGGTAATTTGGAAGATTTTGAATGGCACAAATTCCAGCAGGAAAAGGGAAGGGAGAAGCAGATTAAGAAAGTATTGAAGAATTCCCCTGGCAATGTTAGGAACCCAGCTTAGCTTTAGAGATGATGATTTAAAGTGGCGTGTGAGTGTGTGAGATTTCTTCCAGCACCCTGGACAGCTCCCAAGCAGTCTGAGGAACCTGCACGCTTAGAAAGATTCAGGCCCAGGTCCTCCTGGGTATAGGTGTCATGGTTTGTTTTGTCTCTGCCAACTGGTTTGTTAAAGCAGATGTACTAACTCACGCCACCCGGTATCTTCCTTAAAGACAAAGGAATGGAGCACATTTTATCCAGAGAGCCTTAAATCCCGTGAGTACATTATAGAGCACGCGGCCATCAGGAATTCTAATCAGAGGCATAGCTGTTAATCTGAATTATTACATTTTGGAAAAATAAGAATAAACTGAAAGTAACTAAATTCTTCTCAGCTAGAAATGTTTTCACCTTTTGTTCCACATAAGACTGTGATCATGTGAGCAGCTTTTCTCATGCTTCCTTACAGCTTTGTATTAATCATGAGACACAGAAGCCTCCGTAGGAGAATCTGAAACTAAGCGTTAAGAATAAGAAGTACTTGGGCGTCCCTGGTGGTGCAGTGGTTGGGAGTCCGCCTGCCGATGCAAGGGACACGGGTTCGTGCCCCGGTCCGGGAAGATCCCACATGCCGCGGAGTGGCTGGGCCCGTGAGCCATGGCCGCTGATCCTGCGCGTCTGGAGCCTGTGCTCCGCAATGGGAGAGGCCACAACAGTGAGAGGCCCGCGTACCGCAAAAAAAAAAAAAAAAAAAAAAAAAAAAAGTACTGGACTTCCCTGGCGGTCCAGTGGTTAAGACTCTGCGCTTCCACTGCAGGGGGCACAGGTTCGATCCCTGTTCAGGGAAGTTCCGCTTGCTGCACGGTATGGCCAAAAAAAAAAAAAAAGTATTAAAAGTACTGACTTATCCAGCCTGACCCAACCTATAGCCACACCCTCATTGCCACAGAACAATCTGTGAAAAAATCTAAACTCTTTTCACGTCATTCTTTGCTCACAAATCTTTTAAGGATCCACGGTGCCCACAGAATAAGGCATAGCATCCTTGGTGATGCTTACGCCGCCCTCTAGGATAAAGTCCCTGCAAATTCCCCAGGCTCTTTCCTGCTCCTTCCCACCACAGATCCTATACTCCACATGGAACTGTGTACCTGGGAGAGTTCTAAACCCTTATAACCATTTCCTTTCTAACTGCTAAGAGGCAGTCATTCTTGAAATGGGAATACTACTCTAAGATGGCAAAGTCATTGCTCCAACCAGATTCAGTCTAAAGCCTTTTAAAGCAATTTCCTAAAGACTGTCTCTGGATACTGAAGGCAGTGATTCGCTGCCAGTGGGAATGATGCCCTGGTAATTCACTAGCACACAAGCAGGAGATCAGCCATCATCGGAGCAATTAAGAAACAATAGTGAAAACAAACAAGAACTGAATTATTGTTGACCAATCGATAGCATTTTGGGATTATACCTTTTTTACGTACCAATGTGAAAAAGAGAGAGAGAGAGAGAGAGGGAGAGATTGAGGACTTTTCTATTCAACTGTAATTTTATTCTTTTAATTCAGTCTGAGCATTGTGTAAATGTGCATAAAATTATAATCAGAATGAGCTCCCTCAAAACACAAGCTAGCCCTGGGGATCGCAAGGCTGCAAAGAGTGCCTTGGGATGGATATGTTACGCACGTTACAGAAAGATCAGTATTTCCTGTTTTATTTGACTTTATCAATTTATCTTGGCCAAAACTTTAAATAGATTCTGAGGACTGCAAAACCATTTTAAAGAGTCAGCCAGGGGGTTTCCCTGGTGGCAGAGTGGTTAAGAATCCACCTGCCAATGCAGGGGCCACGGGTTCGACCCCTGGTCCAGGAAGATCCCACATGCCGCGGAGCAACTAAGCCCGTGCGCCACAACTACTGAGCCTGCGCTCTAGAGTCCGTGAGCCACAACTACTGAGCCCATGTGCCGCAACTACTGAAGCCCGTGCGCCTAGATCCCATGCTTCGCAACAAGAGAAGCCACCGCAGTGAGAAGCCCACGCACCGCAAGGAAGAGTAGCCCCTGCTCACTGCAACTAGAGAAAAGCCCACGCGCAGCAACGAAGACCCAACGCAGCCATAAATTAATTAATTAATTAATTTTAAAAAATGAGTCAGCCAGACAACAGAAAACAAATATAGCCCTGGTTCCTTCTTTCCAGCGCAGAGAGAGTTGAAAATTTCCCTGTGGAATACGCCGAGGATGGTGTTGTCAGGGCCGTTTGTGGAGGACGGTACAGATGGCTGAACAAAGAGTGAGGACTTCGAAGGCAGACAGACTCCAAGTAACAGTTCAGTTCTCTCATTCATTAACTGTGTGAACTTGGGCCAATTATTCCTTCTCTGAGCCTCAATTTCTCTCCTATAGAATGAGAATAATAATACTGCCTCCTACATGGCCATCGGGACAAATGAGAAAAGGGCATGTGGTGAGTACAGAGACCGGCACCTAATGGGGACTCCATCACAGCGCCCTCTGCTAACGCAAGTTTCACTTCTATGTTAGTCCTGCTCTAAGCGATGCCAGATCGTTGACGGCCTGGGTGAAGCTCTGAAGATGTCATCCTGAGCATCCCTGGCTTCCTTCAGGTCTTTATTCAGATGACCTCATGCCAGAGTCTCCCTGACCACTTGATCTAAAGTGCTCTCCTCTGCCAGCCCTCACCATCTTTTATTTTGCTGCACTACTTCCTATTACATCTATTTATTGATTGATTTGATTTTTGTATTGTTTGACCCCCTCCACTAGATCTGAGGCTTGGGAGACTGAGGATTTGGTCTGGTTTGTTTGCTCTCTCTCCATCCCATAGTATCCATCCCATAGTAACTGATAAGAAATATCTGTCAACAATAAATGAGTAAAATAATTACATACTCTCTTTGGGACAAGACCTGGTACCATCCTGTGCTGTTACCAAACTGTGTAACATTTGCTCTTTTTTGCTTCCAGATTAACAAAAAAGAATACCTTTTGAAAGCCATAACTTATGCTTCCTAAGGATAACAGGCAGCCAGAAATAACTGGGTAATTCAGTCCAATATCTGCTCTGTCAGACTCCAAACTTTCTGCAAGATGCTCTGCTGTCTGTTGTAAGCTCTCCTTTCTCTCCGAAGCTGGTTTCTACACCGTCCATAATTCTTTCTCCTTCCCTCTTCTTTATTCTTTCTACAGGAAAGAATCCAAAATGCTCTAACTGGTGAGTCACATCAAATATCATGAATCCAACTACAGTCTTCACACCAATAACACTTGTATTTCTATCTCCAACCCAGATCTCTCCCAACGTCCACAGACTCCATGGATATCTCATAACGAGACACCATACTGCAGCTCTAAAGACTTGTCTTGGTCCTTCATTTTTCTATGTTTGCAAGTAGCATCACTACTCATCCTGTCACCCAAACAAGAATCCCAGAGTCATCCAAGATTGCACATGCTTCCTGAACACCCAAAGCCAACCCGTCACCAAGATCTGTCGATCTGAAACCCACAAGAGTTCTAGAATTCACCTGCTCTCTTCTCCACTGTCCCAGCCTTAGTTCAGATCCCACCATTTCTTACCTGGAAAACAAAATACTGAAAACACAAAAGGATGATGAGGAAATGAAGCAACAGGAACTCTCATTCATTGCTGGTGGGAATGCAAAATGGTACAGTCACTTTGGAAGACTATTTGGTAGTATTTTATGAAACTAAGCATACTCTTACCGTACAATCCAGCAATCCTGCTCCTTGGTATTTACTCAATGAGCTGAAAACTGATGCCACACAAAAACCTAGACACTGATGTTTATATTTATAACATCTTTATTCATAACTACCAAAACTTGTAATCAACCAAGATGTCCTTCAGTTGGTGAATAAATTCAGGAAGTATGGTATATCCAGACAATGAAATATTATTCAGCACTAAAAGAAAAAGCTATCAAGTCATCAAAAGACATGGAGGAACCTTAAATGTATATTATTAAGTGAAAGAAGCCAAGCTGAGAAGGCCACATATTGTGTGATTTCAACTACACGACATTCTGGAAAAGTCAAAATTATGGAGACAGTAAAAAAGGTCAGTGGTTGCCAGGGGTTAGTGGGAGAGAGAGATAAACAGACAGAACGTGGAGAACTTTTAGAGCAGTGGAACTATTCTGTATGACTGTAAAATGGTATTGTGTCATGTCATAATAAATTTGATACATGTCATTATAAATGTGTCCAAACCCACAGAATGCACAACACCAAGAGCGAACCCTGATGTAAAATATGGACTTTCGGTGTTAATGATGTGTCAGTGTAGGTTTATCAGTTGTAGCCAATGTACCACTGTAGTACAGGATGTTGATACTAGGGGAGGTCGTGCATGTGTGGGGCAGGGAATATATGGGAACTCTATATGCCCCACTCAATTTTTCTGTGAACTTAAAACTGCTCTAAAAATACAGTCTATTAAAAATAAACAACAGGGCTTCCCTGGTGGCGCAGTGGTTGGGAGTCCGCCTGCCGATGCAGGGGACACGGGTTCGTGCCCCGGTCCGGGAAGATCCCACATGCCGCAGAGCGGCTGGGCCCGTGAGCCATGGCCGCTGAGCCTGGGCGTCCGGAGCCTGTGCTCCGCAACAGGAGAGGCCACAGCAGTGAGAGGCCCGTGTACCGCAAAAAAATAAAAAATTAAAAAAATTAAAAATAAACAACAAACAAACAGCCTCCCATCTAGTTATGTGGGCCCATTGTGGCCCCATCTCATCAATCCACCACAGCCTAGAAGTTATTTCTCAATAGAAAATCTGATCAAGGTATCCACTACCAAAAAACCCTTCCAGGCTTTTCAATAGCTCACAAATTAAAGGGCTCTGGGCAAAGTGTTAGAAAATGTCTTTCCCTTCCTGCGTTAAGAATCTGACCACCAGATAAACTTTCTAAGTCTGTTTCCCTGGAAACAGATAATGATGGCGTGTGTGCGAACTGTATTGCTAAACAATATTGCTTACTGTAAACTGACTTCTGCTGGGGAGACTGTCTCTGGACTGGGGGAACTATAGGTATTGGATGGAGGTGCCTTGTTTTGGACTTCCCTGAACTTAGAGACTCCAGTGCTGAGCATGTGTTTTCAGGGGTCCTACGCCTATGGAGTTTCTACAAGAGAGAAATGGTTCCTGAAAGGCATGAGGCTCTTAAGCCAGGGTGGAACCTCCACCACGCAACGTGGGTTGTTCTTTTTGCACACAGGCTGGCTACTGCAAGTATTCCTGCTGAAGAGGAACACCTGCGGTTTCTGACAAGGCAGGTACCAAGTGTGGTGTATGGCTGTCCCATGCATCTGAATGTCTAGTTGGGACCAAGAAGACACCCTGGTTGCTCCTTGCCTCTCTTTCAAGCATCACATCCTACCCCCCTTCTACCCTCCTTTAATAGAAGAAATTATTTACATTTGCCAGTAAGTATCGTGTGATCTCTCTCCTCCAAGCCATCTCGCATGTCCTACTTCTTCTTTGTCATCTACCATGCTCTTCTTTCAGTCCCTGCCCACAGTCACCTCCTCTGGGAAAGCTTACCCACCGTGTCCCACAGTGGGTAAGTGCTCCATCCTGTGGCCCCCACATCACTCCTAACCTTCCTCACTCTATCTTATTACCATCTGTTCGCCTACCTGTTTTTCCACCGTGAGCCCTCCTTGAAGGTCGTGGTTGCAAGACCTGCCACTTGATTGCTGCCAAAGCCATCTCTGTAAACACAGCTGATCGCATCACTCCCAGTGCCCGGTATTTCTGGTTTCTTATCCAAAAACCATCTTCCCTTTCTCTCTAAATGGAACCTTGACTTTATCTGGCTCAGCCGCATAGCAAAATAGGCATCTCTCCAGACACCCTTTTGGTCAGTAGTGGTCACAAGAGCTAGTTCAGACCAAGAAGATGTTAGTGAAAGCCTGTTGGATGGGATTATGAGAAAGCCACCTTTTCTTTAACAAAAAGAGATAAACTTGGTTGACATAAGTCTTTCACTCTTCACCCTTCCTGCTTCCTATACATCTGAAATACGGACACCATGTCTGATGGTAGAGGAAAGATTTCACGCCATGAATCTGAAAAAGAGAGGCACACGCTAAAGATGGCAGAGCAGGAAGCCTGGGCGGAGCACCAAGCTGTGTCCTTGATGACTTTGTGCAACCAATGGTAGAAGCCAGAGCTGTCATTACAAGAGAAAAATAAAACTCCATTTGGATAACCTACTGTTGTTAGGTTTCTATTATTACAGCTAAGCCCAGGCTTAGCTGACATGCAACGACATGTAATTCATCCTCCAACAGGATAAAAAAAAAATCTCAGCCCATTGCCATGACACCTCTTTCCATCCCAGAGCCTGCAGACCTTATCACTCTCACCTCCCACGACCTCCTCACCACCACATACTCTCTGAGTCCCAATCATTCTAACTGGTCCATTAGCAAGTCCCCTGAAAACCCCATCTTTCTACAGGTCCTTGTGTTTTCACAAGTTCTTCTGAGTTAGAATGGCTGTTCCCCACCAGCTTCACCCAGAGATGCATAACTGGTCTACCAAGCCTGGGGTACACATCACCTCCTCTATAAAGTCCTCCTTGATTCCATAGTTCCTCCGTTCCCTGAACTTCCAGAGAGCACCCCATGGCTGATTTTTGCTACAGCAATTAGTGAATTACTTTCAAATTATTAGTGTAAACATCTGCCTCCTCCTCCAAAACATGGCACCCGGAGAGCAGTGATCTCACCTTATCAGCCATTCAACACATGTCTAAGGGCGCCTCTCAATCCATGGTCTCCACCTACTGAAGCTGTGACCTTCAGCTTCTCTAAGTTATTTATTAAAATAATGTAGAAAGATAAATAAAGTAAAGATAGCCCTAGGGCCATCATATAACCCAACTCCAAAGGATTCTGTATTCCAACAAGTGTCCCATCCTCGGGTGTGTGCAGAATAAAAGGTTAATGGCATCCCTGGATTTGAGCACTTTACAGATTAAAAGCAATAATGTTTGAAAAGTGCTGCTAAATAAGTTCAATAAATATTAGCTATTGGCGGGGGGGGGCTTCCCTGGTGGCTCAGTGGTTAAGAACCCACCTCTGGGGACACGGGTTCTATCCCTGGTCCAGGAAGATCCCACATGCTGCAGAGCAGCTAAGCCCGTGCACCACGACTACTGAGCCTGCACTCTAGAGCCCGCGAGCCACAATGACTGAAGCCCGCACGCCTAGAGCCCGTGCTCCACAACAAGAGAAGCCACCGCAATGAGAAGCCCACGCACCGCAATGAAGAGTAGCCCCCGCTAGCCACAACTAGAGAAAGCCCGTGCACAGCAACAAAGACCCAATGCAACAAAAATAAAAATTCAAAGAAAATATTAGCTGTTGGGATGATAATGATTGTATCTTTGTATCCTCAGCCCCGGACTTGGCCCAAGGTAAGTGCTCAGTAATATTTCCTGGTTGTAGAAATAAAATGAAATCCAGGTTTATTCTTGGTTCTAAATTATAAAGCACTCTGAAATCCCAGCCTAAAATAATACAAAAATCATAATGGTATCCCTTGGTATCTAATATTTCCCACCAAAATATGTCCTGATGTTTATCCTCTGGAGCTTACCCCATCAGGCAGACTCAGTGCCTGCTTGAGACATCTGTTTCCAAGCACAGGGAGACTGTGGGGCAGGAACTTTCTGAGGAGGTTCTGGGTGGAATCAACTGTGCTGGAAGGACTGGGATAATAATAAACAAGTCTAAACAACGTGGCTGGTGTTGGAACTGGATGTCCTTGGGCCTCTGGGAGTTTGGCTCTAGATCTACCATTCTTGAGAATTTAATCTTCCTGTGCAACTTCCATGGGGCTCTCCAGACAACTGAGGGCTGGAGAGAAGTGAATGGCCATTCACAATCAGTGCCGAGCTCAGGGGAGCCTGGCTGGGTGAGAAGCTCTCAGCCTGTGCTGGTAGCTCAGAGGGAACCTCAGAGCTTCAGTAATTCTGATCCAACTTGTTCCAAAACATTTGCACCTTGACATAATGAGATCACTCTATCTCTGTGGGTTATTGCACTAGGTGTACAAGAAAATCCTAATCGAATGATTACATGATATAAGCGTTTAGTATGTACCTATGGGATGAAAGCATTGAGGAGGGAGATGGAGTATGAAATAGATTCAGTCTTCACGCTGCGCACAGTCAAATGGGAAAGAAAATCACGTATGTAAATGCCTCTACTAAAAGAAAATAAAAATAAAGCACGTATGAAAGAAATAAGGGGAAACAACAAGAGAGGGTCCGAAAAGGAACAAATTTAAAGGAAACTTGAAATTATCCGAGCGGAAGAAAGCCCAACAGAAATAGCACTGGGAATTATCTCTTCATCCCTTCTTAGTTTAAAAATAGGGAAACTGCAGCCACTATGGAGAACAGTATGGAAGTTCCTTACAAAGCTAAAAATAGTTGCCATATGATCCAGCAATCCCACTCCTGGGCACATATCCAGAAATGATGAGAACTCGAAAAGATCCATGCACCCCAATGTTCATAGCAGCACTATTTACAATAGCCGAGAAATAAAGCAACCTAAATGTCCATGGATAGATGAACGAAGAAGATGTGGTATATACATACAATGGAATATTACTTACTCCATAAAAAAGAATGAAATATTGCCATTTGCAGCAACATGGATGGACCTAGAGAGTATCATACTGAGTGACAGAGAAAGACAAACATCCTATGATATCACTTATATGTGGAATGCAAAAAAATGATACAAATGCACTTATTTACAAAACAGAAATAGACTCACAGACATAGAAAACAAACTTATGGTTACCAAAGGGGAAGTGGGGGGAGGGAACGAATTAGGAGTTTGGGATTAACAGATACACACTACTGTATATCTGTATATCTTATACTGTATATAAAGTAGATAAACAACAAGGACCTACTGTATAGCACAGGGAACTCTACTCAATATCTTGTAATAACCCATAATGGAAAAGAACCTGATAAAGAATATATATATATAATGGAATCACTTTGCTGTACACCTGAAACTAATACAACATTGTAAATCAGCTATACTTCAATAAAAAACTGTTTGTTTGAGTAACATAAAATTTCCCCAATAAAAAATGGGAAAATTGAGTCTAAGAGAAGCAAGTCACTTTGTTCTTGTTCACAATGCTCTGTGAGTACTCTACCTGCATTTCTATTCTGTAACTCAGCCTCAGGAAAGAACTTGGAGTCAGAGTCCCCGAAGTTGGAATCTGGGTTCTGAGCCTGATCATCTGTGTAATTTGGGGCAAGCTACCCCATCTCTCTGAGCTTCAGAAACTTCATTTGTGAAAACGGCCTAGAAAGAATCCTTTTAGATCATAAAACTGTGGTGAAGATTCCACGAGAAAATCCACGTCCAGGGACTGGTTCAGGGAAAGCGTTCACATACTTGTTGAAGGCACACATGCATGAATAAATGAATGAATGAGTGTTTAAGTGAACGGTCTGGAAGAAGGAGGAAAAAAAAAAAGAGAAACTACTGCCTGGTGTGTCTGGCGTCTCCCTACTCTACCCACTGGAAAAATTAAGTCCCAGGAGAGAAAGACCAAGTGTGTCCTGCTCTCAGCAGGATCCCAGCATGATGCTTGCCACGTAATATGTACTTGGTTATGTACTTCTTTTACTAATAAAATAGCTCTTCTTTCTCAATTCTTTTGCTCTGTGTCAGGCATTTTTCTAAGTCCTATCCCTGTAGTGGGTATATCATTTAATAGTCCAGGCCACGTACAAGAAAAGTGGCCTTACTACCCCTATTTGACAGATGAAAAAACAGATTCTGTCCCAAGAAAGAGACAGAGAAGTACTTAATGTTTGAAGTGCAGACAGTAACGTTTATTGAGTCTTGCAATATGCCAGATACCATTCTAAACACTTTACTTTTATTTGTTCTTTAATCCTCACAAAAACCTGAAAGAAGAACTTTTTTTTTTTTTTTTTTTGGCCATGCCGCTCAGCATGTGGGACCTTAGTTTCTGGACCAGGGATCGAACCCAAGCCCCCTGCAGTGGAAGCACGGAGTAAACCTCTGGACCACCAGGGAAGCCCAGATGTACTACTTTTTAATCCCGATTTTATAAATGCATAAATCGAACTGCAGAGAGGATGAGTAATATGCCCATGGGCACACAGCTCACCAGTAGCAGAGCCAGGCTTTGAACAGAGCATCACTGTCATACTCAACAGCCTTGTAGGGTTTGATGCTATGGTCAAAATAAGTCAGGCTGATGCGGGAGGCCAGAGAAGATCATGGATTCAACATTCAGAGGAGTGGGGCAAGGCTTTTCAAAAGAGATGATGACTGAGGTGAATCTGAATCAAGGAAGAAGCTGCCCAGATGAGGATGTAGCAGAGGGGGTGTGTGTGTGCATCTGGAAGGGGCAGCAACACATTGTGCTAAAATTATAAATGGATCAACCAGCCCCCTCTTTGGGGACACCTTCTCCATCTCTCTGGCAACCACAATCAGGACCCCAAGATTTCCTGCAAAGGAAACCTCAAGTACAATGCATACTTCATTCCCACCATGAGTCACGTTATATGCCGCTGGGAGCCAACTCAGCCTCAGTTTTAACTTGAAATGAGAAGCACCTTAAAGCAACATATTGATTTTAAGTTTAGATGTACACAATACATTATATTAGCATCCCAGAAGTTTTGACACGTACATTAATCACTGAATTTCGAATGAAAATATCCAGGGGGCATGCGATTAAACCACACAAGCAAAGAAGAAAAGACAGATCTGCTATTTCAGTAAGTGTTTTTTCTTTCATTTTGGTTGGAGATAGACAATAAAGTACAAAGTGGAAAGGCAAACACTTAAAATTTGGACTGCTTACCTGAACAACTAGGGAAGACACAGACTGCCCTGGATTTCTTTTTTTCTTTCTTTCTTTTTTTTTTAAGCCCCCTCATTCCAGAAAGTGTCCTTCAAAGTAAACACGCTGCAGTCTTTCACACTTAATCCAGAATCAAAAGATGTTGGAAGCAGACCTGATATTAAGGGTCATCAAATAAACCCTCTCCTCACTCCCTTCATATTCCAAGTCAAACAGAAGCTCAATCCCATTTCCCAAGTTTCAACAGCTCAGTGGTTAAAAGCCAAATACTTTGAACAGAGTTTTTGACTTTATTTTTAGTCTTATATTTTGTTTGGTTTTTATCATCTCTAGCTGAATTTTAAATGCCCTCCACAAGGAACACCTACAGGGTAGCTGAGAAGGAATAAGCTTTGGGATCAGACCAATTTGAGGGTCAAGTTCAGTCTTCCTCTCTTGCTGTCTGTGGGACTGTGAGTAAATTACTTCCCCTCTCTGTGCCCGGGTCTCCTCAGCTTTAAAGACCACTAGTGACACCTCCTGCACGAAGGTTAAATAAAAGTATCACCGGGGAAAGTACTTACTGCAGTCAAGAGCACATAGTAGGTACTTAGGAAGTGTTTCCTTTCCCTCTCATCTGTACTACACATAATTCAATCCCTGCCTGTCACTTCAAAAGGACTTATGATCATTTTTTGTTTACAATAAATGCATGCTTTTGGAAAGAAGGAGGAAAAGAGAAAAGCAAGGAAATCTCATTCTGACACTCAGAAGCAATTACATTAACATTCATTTTATTCTCCCAAATGGCTCACACCAGTCAGCATGTTAAAATACAGCGCTTGATGAACTCTACCTTGGGCACAAGATTCCAAAGATAATCTTATCTTTAAACATTTCCTCTAAGCAAACAAAAAAGGCCATTTATTCTTCAGTACATTTTATATTCTGATTTAAAGTCAATAAGGTTTCACAAAAACCACCGTTCAGTCGTCCCCTCTTTGCCTGTAGTAATACCTCAGTTATGATGGTGTATGCTCAGAAATTAATTTTTGAGATAACTTATACCAAATCCTTTAAATACCAAATACTGTTATATTTAATTTTAGCAATTTTGATGTAACTCATTTTAGAAATTATACTCCCATGCCTTCTTTCAGCAGAGTTTACAGACTGCAATTTAGCTCTTCCTTGATGACTCACTGTAACACTTCTGAACATAAGTTATTGCTTAGTGCTATTATGCCCTGATGCTCTCAAAGACCCCTGAAGGCTGAACAACTCCAAGTTCCTTCACTCAGGATCCAAAGGCTCCGCCTAATGGATATCCCTTGGTCCACCCCACAGAGAGGTTCCATTCAAAGGAGAGTCTCAGTCAGGTTCTTCAGTTTTCATAGTAGAACATCAAATCTCACCATCCTCTTAGTTGACATTAAAGTACACAGATGAGTCTTTAACCAGAAGAAACTAATCACCTAGTATGTGGCAAGTATTACAATAGATTGTGTTGAATTTGCTTACTTTTTATTTTTTCATTTAATTTTCATTACAATTTTCTTATGGGTTGCCTATGATCACTGTTTCAGAGTTAAAGAAACTAAGATCAATACAGGTAAAGTAACATACTATATCCTAGAGAGAAGTTGAGATTATGACAGGGTTATCAGAAAAGTGTTGCTGAAATTGTATACCATAGACCCCATGTGGAGTTAGGAAGGGAGTTACAGAAAAAGAGGGCTAACTGATGGACCTAGAGATGATCATACTAAGGGAAGTAAGTCAGAAAAAGGAAGACAAATACCACATGATATCACTTATATGAGGAATCTAAAATATGACACAAATGAACTTATCTACAAAACAGACTCGCAGACATAGAGAACAGACTTGTGGTGGCCAAGGGGGGGGGGCAGGGTAGGTATACAGTGGGAGGTTGGGATTAGCAGATGCAAACTACGACACATAGGATGGATAAACAACAAGGTCCTACTGTAGAGCACAGGGAAATATACGCACTATCCTGTGATAAACTGTAATGGAAAATAATATGAAAAAGAATATGTATATCTGAATCACTCTGCTGTACACCAGAAACTAACACAACATTGTGAATCAACTATACTCTAATTTAAAAAACAGGGCAAATGGATTAAAAAAGGAGAGATCATTGGCCAGAGATTTCTGTGAAGTCAAAGAATGGCATTAATAGGAAAATCTAGCAAGCAAGCTAAGAGAGGAAGCTGGGTTCGATGGATTATTTGGTGCATGTATAGCAAGTGTGATGCGTGCATGAATGTATGGCTGAGTAGAGAAGAGGAAAAGCTGTCCCAGCTGAGAAGGTGAAAGCCAAGGTGCTGCGGGGGTCATTTAGCTGGGCTTGGAAGGCATCCAAGATAATAGCAGGACTTGGGGTGCGGAGGAAAACAAGACCCAGGTACCAGAATGACCAGTGCCTGGAGAGCAGTGTGTGGGCAAAAGACCAGTACATGACTGGTCAGGCCGGTAGGTACCAGTGTAGCTGGCACCCCACTGCCATTTTCTGACAGCGATGCTTTTAAGAGATGAGCAGAAGGTGTGGCTAAAGGCGGAAGTGGAGCCACAGCAGGGCTCCTTGGGTCCTAAGCATTACAAGGTTTGGGGAGATCCTTCTATAGTATGTTTTCATGACTCCCTTATGGGAACAGACATTCTCAGAGGATCAAAGGGTTGTATGGCTGAATGTCATAGCCCCCAAGAAGCAGCTGTGGAGAAATCTGTTTGTCTTAAAGGAAGACTTGGAGGGGGCGCTAATCAAAATAAGTGGAAACATCCATTAGAACGTAGTGGGTGCTACTGGAGCTTCATACTGCTCCCCTCTCCCAGGCTGGCGTGCCCATCACTGAGTCGCTGTGTTGCCTGATAACAACCCGTCATTTCTCTGTTCTAAGAATTTTCCTCAGCTGACAGGAGCTGCTTTGCCCAGAAATACTTGCGTGGATATACCTCTCGGAGTTGGAGCCACAGATATGGCCTTGCTTCAAGGTGGAAAACACGTGTTCCCTAGAGCTCCCTGTGTGATCAGGCTGAGATTAGATGAGGCTGCACCCACACCTGTACCTATGCCTGTCTTCTTCCCTGTCTATTTCTGCTCTCCTCACTCCCTCTGAGGTTTCAACTGAAAGCACCCTCTCAGTCAGTCACCTGTACAAGAGCCATCTCAGGATGTAAGAGGTAGGTCTACATCGCAGAGCCTGAGACAGGAAGCAGGTAGGACCACTCCACGGGGCCAATGAACTGTCCAGGGTCACTTGACTAATAAATATCAGAACTAGGATAACCATCCAAGCTGGTTTGTCTGGGACTGAGGGGGTTCCCAGGAGGCAAGACGCTTCGTTTTCAAACTGGAGCAGTCCCAGGAAAAGAAGAAAAGTTGCTCACTCTAGTCAGAACTGGGATTCAAACCCAAGTCTGGGGAATTACCTGGTGGTTAGGACTCCACGCGTTCACTGCTGAGGGCCCGGGTTCAATCCTAATCAGGGAACTAAAATCCCACAAGCCACACTGCGTGGCCAAAAAAACAAAAACAAAACAACAAAAACAACCCAAGTCTGTCACATTCTAAACGGCGTCTTTCTCTAGACAGTGCTCTTTCATTTACATGAGTGTGGCCTCATGTATAACCTGGGCACCCGCTAGCTCAGGCACCACCAGAAAATACATCACCACACGGTGCCCACAGAGGGACGTTTGTAGGCTCTGAGGCAGCCCCATCCCTCTCTTAGAAACTGTATTCTTACTTGGGGTCCATGGGAGGGCTTCAGGTCATCTGTAACCCCTCTCATAGGGTTGTTCTTTCTTTTCCTTTTTTTTTTTCTTTTTTTTTCTTCTTGAAAATGACTGTAGATTTCATCAGGTCCTCAACGTGCTCCTCGACATCATCAAGGTTAAGAGCCATTGTCCCAGAACACATGGCTTTTATTTCCGGATTAAGTTGAACAGTGGGGTGCTGTACTTCTGTCTCATACTTCCGGGTCTCAAGCAGAGCTGTTTCCCAGTTCAATGGCCACACACCCACCTCTGCGTTCACCAGAGCATAGTGGGTAGAAGACATCTACCTCAATTCTCAGGCTGTTCTCATCCTAGTCCTGGGAGGAAAGTTTCTTTTTTTATTTAAACTGAAACTTGAAAGATATTTGTCAGGGCTGGCTGAGGAGACGGGAAGGGGAGGTGGTCTCAGGGAGCGGGTAGAGCAGGGACAAAGAAGCGTGTTTCAGCATGTCCCTCAACAGGACACCAACCTGCTGACCAGGAGCTCTAAATGGTACTTAAACAGGATTGTGGTTATTTGTTTTCACTGAAAAAGTGTTATTCTATTATTGAAGATTCCTGGCATTAATTCTTCTGTATGTGCTTTGATAAATACTGGGCACGTGCTCATTGAGTGCCAGGAAATGTTCTACGTACTTGTGCAGCTATAAACATGACAAGTCCCTGCACCATGGAGCTTACCATCTTGGAAAGGAGAGAATTAATTTTTTTAAAAAAAAAAAGTAAAGCAATACATCCGTAATAATATTCAAACAGGTATATAGTGATGAATGCTATGGAGAAAAAGAAAGCAAGCCCTGAGGCTGGAAACCAGAAGGGGCTGTTTGACTAGGGTAGCCCAGGGAGACCTCCACAAAGAAGAGACTTGGGTGAGGGGAGGGAGGGAGCCATGGAAATATCAAGGGGTGACTTTCCCAGCCAGCAGTGTGAAAACAAAGCAAAAAGCCCTTAAGGAAAGAGGAAGCTATAGAGTGTGTGTTTTTGTATTGTTTGTTGTATTTTTTGAATGGGTTGAATGGGCAGTGCTAGCGACCTTGTGAGTCTAAAAGAACATTTTTATTTCCTCATTCTATATATTCCCCTGGGGGTGATCACATCTACTCCCATGCTCTGAATTAGCATCTATGTGCTGATGATTTTCTAAGTTCAGATTCAGTCAAGAATTCCTTTCCAAGCTTGACTGATGTCTCTAATTGCCTAAAATGTACATGGATTTCCTCAGAGACCTAAAAATCTACTTATTCAAAATAGAAGTCATCATTTTCCCCTGAAAATCTGTTCTTTTCCTTGTGTCCCCAGCCAATAAACGGCAACAAGGCCAATCCATCAGACCAGGTCAGAAAACTAAGAGTCAACCTTGATATTTCTGCATTTTTAGGTACTGTATTTTGAGTCATCCACACTTCCCAATGCTCAATTGCCTTAATGTCTCAAGTTTGTTCTCCTTTCTTCATCCCTGTTACCTTAACTTTGTTTGGGACTGTCACTACCTCCATACAGCCTGGGTTTCCTGCAGTGGCCTCCTATCATGTCTCCATGCTTTTTGGCTTGCTCCCCTCCCATGCATCCTCTCTAGTGCAGCCAGAATCCAAAATGTCTATCTGTATCTGTCATTTCCCACTTTAATATCCTCCCACTGCTGAACAAAGCCGGAGGCATCACATTTGCTGATTTCAAATTATATTACAAAGCTATAGTAATTAAAGCAGCATGGTACTGGCATAAAAACAGATACATAGAATAATGGAATAGAAATAAACTCACACATATATAGTCAACTAATCTTTGACAAGGGTGTCAAGAATACACAATGAGAAAAGGATAGTCTCTTCAATAAATGGTGTTGGGAAAACTGGATACCCATATGCAAATAAGTAAAACTCAACCCTTATATTACACCATGCACAAAAATAACTCAAAATGGAACAATGACTTAAACATAAGATCTGAAACCAAAAACCTCCTGCAAGAATACACACACAGTGGGAAAAGCTCTTTGACATTAGTCTTAGCAATGACTTTTTAGATATGACACCAAAAGCACAGGCAACAAAAGCAAAGATTAAATAAATGGGACTACATGCGCAGCAAAGGAAACAATCAACAAGAGTAAAAAGGCAACACACGAAATAGAAGAAAATATTTGGAAGCCATACATCTTATAAGGGGTTAATATCCAAAATATATAAGGAACTCATACAATTCAATAGCAAAAAAATAAAATAAAATAAAAACAAATGTTGGCAAGGATGTGGAGCAAAGGGAACTCTGGTGCACTGTTAGTGGGAAGGTAAATCAGTACAGTCATTATGGAAAACATCATGAAAGTTTCTAAAACAAATTTAAAGTAGAACTACCAGATGACTCAGCAATCCCATTTCTGGGTATGGGTCCAAAAGAATTGAAATCAGGATCTCAAAGAGATACCGGCAATCCCACGTTCACTGCAGCATTATTCACAACAGCCAAGATACAGAAACAACCTAAATGCCCAGCTATGGATGAATGACTAAAGAAAATGTGGTATATACATCCAATGGACTATCACTCAGTCTTAAAAAAAAAAGTAAGAAAATCCTGTCATTTGTGACAATATGAAAGGACGTGGAGAATATAATGCTACGCAATATAGGCCAGACACAGAAATTCAAATATTGTATGATCTCACTTAAATGTGAAATCAAAGAGAGTCAAACTCATAGAAGCAGAGAGCTGGGGGAGGGGAAAACAGGGACACAAGGGGTCAAAGGGTACAAAGTTTCAGTTCTGCAAGATGAGAAAGTTCTGGAGAGCTCATGCGTAGAATGGTGACTATAGGTAACAGTACTGTATTGCATACTTGAAATTTGCTAAGAGGGTAGATCCTAAGCGTTCTCATCATGTCTGATTTTAGCTTTACCAAGATCGCTCTAGCTGCCCTGCGTCAAGAAGCAGAGATGAGGCAGGGATGTCCATGCAGAGCCTAGCGTGCTAGTTCAGGTAGATGAAGGTGCTGAAACCAGAGTGAGTGTGGTCAAGCCGGAAAGAAGCCCCTGAGTGTCACCCATGACCCCTCCCTCCTCTTAACCTACATCCACCGTCAAAAGTCCCTAGAGTGTTCCACTGATATTTTTCTGATAAAGGATGCAGTTTGTTCATTTATCTGACACTTCTCCATCTCTCCCACCTTAGGATTCCTTCTGTCACTATTTCCTGTCCATCACTTCTCTTCATCTCAACTCTCCTCCTTGAATTCAAGACTCTTATCTGAAAAGTCTCCTAAGAGGCCATCATGTTTAGTGCTTGATCCACCTTCTCAAATCCAACCTCTATTCTGAAGCGAGGGACGGTGTTCTGCGCAACTCTAAACCTTTCCATGGTTCCCAAGACCTTCAGGTTAGAGGACAAGCTATTTAGTCTGCCTCAAAAGACTCTCAAAGATGTGGCCCCTATTCATCTCCCCAGCCTCGAGAGACGCCACTTCACTCTTTGTGTTCCAGCCCTGCGCATTCACGTCCCTTCTCTGTGACCTCCCGAGTCCAGGCTTTTGCATGTTACTTCCTCCTGCTGAGTCCCCTTCCCTCCACTTGGAAATTCCTGCAGGTCTCTTTCAGGCCCTCTCTCTTTTCTGTGAAGCCTTCCTTGACAGCCCCTCCTAGGAAACGTATCAAAAGTCTCTTCTCTTTGCTCTGCAGAACCCTGCCTTGCCTGATTCACTCTTCTGTTTCCATGCCTGATCCCTCTATTACAGGGCGCAGGTCTTTGCCTTGTTCACAGTTGAATCCCCTGCCCTGGTGTGATGAGTGACACATGGCAGGCTATGGATTCAGATTTCCAGTCCTGGGCACAGACAGTGTTTCTCTATCCACACCAGAGGTGGACGGCTACGGGAAAGAGCCCTGGTCCACAAAGCTAATTTCCTCTGTGATGCTAAAACCTCCCTCAGGAATCGCTCCTGAGATCAGTGTGCAGCCGTCTAGAAATGATTCATGTTTGAACAGAAACATTTGGCGTTGCTGAGCACCCGGAGTCTGGGAAGCTCAGTGACTATTAGAGATTTCCGTGAATCCCCTGCAGCTCTTGCAGGTAAGACAGGGTTTCTTCCATACAGTTTCTTGTATTTTGAATGAAAGAGATCTTCCAGGATGGACAGAGCAGCTGAACATCTTGCCTGAGGTCAGATAAGAAGTGGGGTGAGACAAGGAGAGATAGCAGGGTGTATTCAACACCTGCCTAAGTCCCAGGGTCATCTTGGGGACTCTAGCCTTCTAGACTGGGGACAATTCTAAAAGAGGAGAAATATGGTGGGGAGGATATGGGTATACAGTGCATTGAAATGTAACGTCTAGACAAGTGATGAGTTTTGACCAAAAGGACAACCTGTAAGGCCACAGAGGTAACACTGGCAAGGAGAAAAGTTAATCAGGAGATGGAAGCACTGAAAACAGAGGGAGATGGGGCCACTGAAATCACCCAGACAGTTTATTGATGAAGAAACTGAGACCCATAAAGGTGAGGAGGCCAGGTCAACAGTCCTGTGAGCGGTTAGGTTCAGAGCTGGAGGGAGGACTCAGCCCCAGAATCTAAACCTTGAGCGTATTCTACTTTTTCCTGGTATCTCACGTGGAAAGACGGCTCTCGGAAACTACCACTATCTTCTTATTAGTAATTTCTCTCTCTCTCTCTCTTCCTCCCTCCTTCCCTCCCCCTCCCTCCCTTCCTCAAAAAGGTAAGTGAAATAGAGGGATAAAGAGAGACAATGCATTTTGGGACATTTCCCAAAAAAGTTGCAAACTTCTATTATGGGCAATTATATCTGTCATTTGGAAATTACAGATATAATGTACTATGTGTTGGGCATGACACTTTTCTTAACATATGTCTTCCCAACTCATCTTGAAAGGTAGCTGTCATTATAATGGTACACAAAGAAGGCAAACGGCTGAGGGGGCAAAATGATGCACTGAAGGGCACACGGAGCTCATAAGTGCAGGGCCAGCATTACCAGCTCATCTTGCCTGATGCTGTGTAATTAGACGTAGACATTTTGCTCATTTTCCAGGACAAAGAAAAAATTGTAAGAAATAATGTATTGGGTAGGGTAATTTACAGTTTATGAATTGCTTTTACTGCACGGGTTTCCATTTACTCCAAGCACTTGGCATCTCTGTGAGATGGGGATCACCATCCACATTTAACAAATGAGAAAACTGCGGCACAGGAAGACCAAGGGTCCTAGTCCTAGGTCCTCTTAGAACCAGGATTTCTCCAGTCTACGTGCTTTTCCAGTACACTGGAGCTGAAATCAAGGGAAAAAATGGAAGGGAGAGAAACACATTTTCAGTTTAAAATACTCCATCAGATGTTTCCAGCAAATGTTATATGAAGGCCATTCAACACCAGATTACCATTATTCTAAAGCACCCACTTGAAAACAAATGAGCATTTTTAAGGCAAAATATGTGTTTTTGTTCTCCTTCTCTCTGCTTCAGCGGGTTGACCCTAAATAACGCACAACCACCCAGCGAGCATCCTTCAGGCTTCCTGTACAGGCTGCGATGGGGGAAGGCAGCTCGGCCAGCCTTTTGCGGGCCTCTTCCAGTGCCGGTGGTTACGCTGCAGGTAAGGCTTGGGCACACATTCGACAACCAGCCATCACGTCAATCACTGTGCCAGGTGCAGGGGCCACAATCGTGGTAGAATAAAACCAAGTTCCTGTCCTCAGGAAGCATGAAATCTAGAGAGGGGGCAGCACGTATGCGAGCGAAGACAACATGACCCAGCACAAACTGTCACGGAGCAGGTCCAAAGTGCAGTGGGAGTACAGGGAAGAACCCAGGAAGGCTTCCCGTAGGAAGGGGCATTTGAATTGGGTCAGGAAGGGAAAAAGGAAGTGAGAAATGAAATGGTCATTCTAGGCAGAGGCCAGCATGAGCAATATCAGGGGTAGAAAAGAGCAGGGAATAGTATAAGACAGTCCAGCCATTCCATCAAGCTATAAGCCTTCGGTCAAACTGGGCAAAAATTGGGTAAACATTTGGAATTACAGAGCACAGCTGGATGAAGGTGAATTTTGCCCCAAGGAGTTCACAATGTGTCCGATGTATCCATTTAACCAACATTTAAATGAGTCCCCTCTATGTGCAAATCCCTTTTTATGCCTTAAAACACTTAGTCCAGCTCCATGGTGAGCAGATCTCAGTGTTCCCAAACTAGATAACTACCACATTTGATGTCAAAGCCCTTGACCTTCAACATCTGTAAGCAAGGATGACATGCTGTGTTTCCTCCGATAAAGCCCTCTTTATATTCCCCTGAGTGTATCTTGGACCGGACTACAGCATATCAGCTATGAGTCACTGACCGATATTTCTACTCCCTTTTCATAGCTGATGCCCGTTGAATGATTTGCTGATCTGAGGAAGGGGTTTTCTTTAGAAAATGATGATGATTCCTTTTATTTGCACTAGACATTAGGTTTTGAAAAGTCCCTTCCCATCCACCCTCCCCATCATGCCCTGGCAAACTGGAAGAACTGTTAGCATCCCATTCTACAGATGAGAGAAGGGAGTCTCAGAGAGGTGGGGGAACTCAAGGTCACGCAGCAAGTGTATGAAGGAATCAGAGCTCACATCCATGTTTGACTCCCAAATCATGCCCTCCTTTCTCTACCCCTTACCATCTGCCTGGAATACAATAATATCATCCTCATTATGACACAAATCCCAAATGAAATGCTGGTCAAATCACATCCCCTCAGGCAACACAACCACAGCATAAATTAAAAACTCAATTAAAGAACATGGCCTCTTAACTAGGACTGATCACTGTCCCCTGAGGCCAGAGTATAAAGAGAGGGCCTATAAAAGTCAATGGCTGCCCATCTCGGATATTACCCAGAGACCCACTTACCCACATCCAAGAGACTTTAGACTCAAATTATTCACCTAACTTTATCTCCCTCCTGTACGGTCTTCTGTAGCCCTGGCCCCTGCCGAGCTGGGTTTGGAATCATGCCCAAACCTTTGCCCCTCTCTCTGGCCTGTAGACGAGGTTAACAGTCCATCACTCTGTGGGAAGAGCACTGGTGCTTCTCAGCTCTGACACATCCCTTAACATCAGGAACCTCAGAACCTGATGGAAAAACAACGCCTCCCTAGTTCAGAAAGAGAACTGAAGCTGAATTCTCTGGCTGTTTGAAAGTGGGATAGTTTGCCAATGGCTGGCATCCCCTTTGGCCAAGGGGACAAAGAGTGTTGTTATAATCCATGGAAGTTTTGTTTTGCTGACAATAGTTGGGGGGTGGCTAGAAGTGAGTTAAGGAAATAAAGAGGGGGGATTTTTGGCTCTTAGTTTATAATTTTATGTCTATTCTCACTCCACCCCTTAGAGCCAAAGGCAAGAGTGTGAGAAACTTGAGGGATACCCCTGGGTCCAAAGATGGTGATAGTTACTACTCCCCTTGTCTAAATATCCCTTCCAGCTGCTGGGTTTAAAGCTGACTTTACAAAGCAAGACATGTTGTGTGCTCTGGTCCCTTTCCATGTCAAATGTCCCCCATCCTTGTCCCCAGCCAAGCCACAGGGTCAGCCTGGGCCACAGAGAATCGCTACCACTGCCCCATTTCACCCCAACATGATCTTCTCGTCAGCCTGTGCTGGGTCAAGGACTCAGAGAACCTGCCTGCAGAAGGGTCTGGATGTGCCCTCTCAGCCTCCATCTGGGACTTCTGCAGGAACCCAGAATTAACCCAGCGTCTCCCCACCAATCACACCGGATTTCCCTTCTTGTCCTCTCAAGACGTGCCCAGATGTGCCTTGAGACTAGAGGACAGAGAGATTGGGGGAGACATAAGGAGATAAACCACATTTCGCGGCAGAATCCCTGTTAAGTAATAGAAAGCCATCCAACTAGCAACCACGCTTCCAGAAACGTCACTGCCACAGAGGAGAGAGTTTTGCAGCTGCCGACCCCGGAGTGCTCTCACCTACCTGTCTCCCACTGCAGAGCTCCCCTCTCTCTCCTCCTGGGCCACTGCTCCTGGGTCCCTCACTCTGCTCTTTTTTGCCTTCTCCAGCCGCCAACACTTGCAGCGGCAGCGGGCGGACCGCGGAGTCCGGGCACCTGCGAGCTGGGTCTCGGGTCCCCGCAGCAAGGCTGCCTGGAGGAGGAGCGAGAGGATGCTGCCCGCGCCGCCGCCGCCGCGGTGGTGCTGATGAGGTTGCTATGGTTATGGAACTCCGCAGCTGCCCCCTCTCGGCGCAACAGCTGCCCGGCCGCGGCCTCCTCTGGGCAGCCCCAGTGAAGCGGGCCGGGTGGCAAGGCTGTCAACACGGTGAAAGGGACTCACCGCCACCCCTGAAAAAGGGAAAAGACCGAGGGCCTGCGCCCGCGCCTCTCAGCTCGCGCCCGCTGGCTCTGCTCACCTCCGCGCCCTTGCTCCTCTCCTTCCCTCGCCGGGACGCGGCCAGACCCCGGCGCACGGCGCGCAGCGCGCCCTCGCGGCCTGGAGAGCCCTTCCTGCCGCCGCCGGCTGGCCCGGCTCCCCGCAGCCCTGCGCAGCGCCCTGAGGCTGCGCGTCCGGCTGGGAGGCGCGGCGCCCGCTTCCCCAGCCTCAGCCCTCCCCGCGGCGACTCGGCGACGGGAGCCCGGGGGCCGGGCACCCTGCCCGGGAGCCAAACCCCGCCCGCTCGCTCGGCCGGCCTGCGGGGGCGCAAGCAGCCCGACCCGACGCCCACCGGCCCTCGCCAGCCAGTCCTGGCCGCGAGCATGCTCAGTCTCCGCAGCGGAGGTGCCCTTCCGAATTGGAAGATGGGGATGCAGGAGAAATAAAAAGGTCCTCTCCAGACCTTACCCCCAGGGAGGGGGGACAGATGACCGGGGATGAGGGGGGTCGGTGGCGGTAAACTTTGAAGAGGGACCCAGAGGCAACACAGTAGATGCCTGAGAAAGGGTTAAGGCCCTACGCAATCAGTATCTTCAGTATGGTCGGCAGTGGCTGTCAACGAACGGACTAACGCATCATTTGCTAGGCACCTACTTCCTGCTGGACACTGAGGGTTCAGAGATGTCTAAGATTCTATCCTGGGCTTCCCTGGTGGCGCAGTGGTTGAGAGTCCGCCTGCCGATGCAGGGGACACGGGTTCGTGCCCCGGTCCGGGAAGATCCCACATGCCGCGGAGCGGCTGGGCCCGTGAGCCATGGCCGCTGAGCCTGCGCGTCCGGAGCCTGTGCTCCGCAACGGGAGAGGCCACAGCAGTGAGAGGCCCTCGTACCGCAAAAAAAAAAAAAAAAAAAAAAAAAAAAAAAGATTCGGTCCATGGACGAGGGGAGAAGATTGTGGCGGGTTAAACCGACCACCATCTACTGAGCATCCTTCACCAGGCACTGCACATGGAGAGGTCTCTAATTCTCCCCACCACTATGTTAGGGAGGGCCCCTGGCACTCACGATGAAGTTGAGAGCCTCAGAGACAAAAGCCAAAATTGAGACTCCGCTACACTGGGCTGCACTAACTCACGGTCCAAGAGGAGATGTGGATTGTAAGCCAGCAATTACAACCGGGGTGACTAGCATCTAACTAGTTAGGGAGGGTGGGAGGGGAGGCAATCAGGGAAAGGAATCTGAAAGAAGGGACAAGAAGAGGCAAAGGGAGGGGAGGAGAAGGGGGTAGAATGTTCCTTGCAGAATGAGAAGACCAAGTATGCAAAGGCCTGGAGGCAAGACAGCCAGGACCGGGTTTTGATCCCCACTAGGGATCCAGCAGAGCTGAAACTGAGTGTGCCAGGACAGGGGAAGCAAGTGATGAGCTTGCAAGAGCAGGAGCTGCACATCGAGGGCCTTGGAACCCAAGGGAGGGGGTTGGAATTTGACCCTAAGGACAAGAGGGAGCCACTGCAGGAAATTAAGCCCGGGAAAGGCTGGGTCATCGTTTTGGGACGTTCTCTGTTGTTAAAGGGTATGTGGCGGGGTGAGGTGGGTATTGAGGCTACAAGGAGTATCACGAGTTGCCTGTTGCTGCAGCCTGGCCAGGGCAGAGGAAGGATGCATTCTTCTGCCATTTGTCCTCCCCGCAGCACCCAGCCAAGCCCCGGACAATGCATGTTCTCAACGTCTGCTGAATGGCAAATACGTGAATGTTTAGTTCTCCATAGAGAAAAGGGGTACCTGTCTTTCACAATTTTCATTCTTAAAATGTGGTTAAAATCACATGACATCCTTTGGCTACGAACATTCCATTTTTATGCAGTCCTATTTGTGAAAGGCAGTGCGAGTCCCCACTATTTCCTCTTAGTCCCCAGCAGTGAAGACGTCCCAGTAGCACAGGGTTTTCTTGTACTGGGATGTGTTTCCATTGCCCTGATAGAAGATCCCCAGAATATACTGTGAAGTGAAAGAGCAAAGTGCAGAATAGTGTTCATAATAACTCTTGTGAAAAAGAGAGGAGACCCAAGGGTATATTTGTATTTGCTTATACTAGCATAAAATATACTGGAAGCCTATGTAAGAAACTTGTAGAAGTGGATATTAGCTATGGGGGTGGGGTTGGGTGGAGAACTGGGGGACAAAGGCTGAGTGGCAGTGAGACTTTCAATGCACTTTTAAAAAACTTTTTGAATCAAAAATAAATTACATACACCTGTATGTGTGTGTATATATATATATATACTATATATAAAAATATATATAATATATATGCACATGAGCTATGTAATGTATTACCATCTGTGACTAGAATCTTCATGAACCTTGAGATAACCTTTCATGTAAGATACAACAAGTCCCAAATGAATGTTCCCCAAGACCTACTCTTCCCACCCACCCCCACTTCCGTATGTGGCAAAATAGCATTATGACTTATTACTGTGACATCTTTCTCCTCAATCCCTGCTCTGCTCATGGATTGGAGATAAGGAGAGATGAGGAAGCACAGACATAGAAACTGAGGCCTCCGGGAGGCCAGGAGTAGAGAGCTGTGTGGACAGGACCCATGTGTCAGGACCCAGGGGTCTCCCTCTAGACAACAATCACTGGTCCCTGGTGGCCAACATGGCACCCCAAAATCAGGCAGCTGGAGTGATGCTCTCTGGGCCCAGAGGTTCCCTCACCCAACGCCCTCCTATGGACAGGCATTGGGTGCCCCACTCCGAACTGATGCATTCTCAGCCCCACTGGGTGAAGCTCTGAACAGCCAGGGGACTGCAGGAGATCTGCAAGGAAAGCCCTGACCACTGTCCAGGGTGGGCTTAGGTGGAACCGACTGAAAAGCAGAAATAATCCTCCACTGTTATCCCCCCATCCATCAAATCACACAGACCTAACATCATCCTGGGCTCCTGGGCTCCCTGCCCTCCTCCTCTCTACCCCCATCAGCCCACACACATCTACTTCAATACTAACGTCGGTCAATTCCACCAGGTAAACAGCTCTCCAAGTTGTCAACAGCAGGGGCTCCCCAGGAGATTTTTTTTTAAGTCCTTCAGCAAGAGGCTGTGAGTGATGGTGTCTAGAGAAATGGGTGTAATCTTAGCTTTATGTTTTGAGGTGATCTGCTCCAGACAGGACAGGAGGACATTGGTTCTGGGACAGAGGCAGAGCCTGATCCAGCCCCAGCTGGAACGTGACACCCTACGTGGAAGAGCTGAGAGATACAGCTAAGCGTGGGGTGCTCCTGGCTGAGTTTGGCTCTGGGGGAAGGAGGTCGCCCTTCCTCACAGGGCCACAGGGGCTCGAGCCCCTTCAGAATGAGCAAAGAATCACAGCCGAGTGGACTGGCACTTTCTCACTGTGTTGCAGAAAACAGGTTTTCAGTGGTGACATCCTGTGGCATGAAGAAGCAACTGTCTTTCCATGTGCCTGTTGGCCATCTCTGCGTCTGCCTTGGAAAAGGAAGATCTTCTGTCTGTTCAGACCTTCTGTGCATTTTTAATCCATCTTTTTATTATTATTATTGAGTTGTATGAGCTGTTTATATATCCTGAATATTAACCCCTTATCGGTCATATCATTTGCAAATATTTTCTCCCATTCAGTAGGTTGTCTTCATTTGGACAACAGTTTCCTTTGAGAAATGCAAATAAGGACCACCTAGAGGGGTGGGATAGGGAGGGTGGGAGGGAGGGAGATGCAAGAGGGAAGAGATATGGGAACAAATGTATATGTATAACTGATTCACTTTGTTATAAAGCAGAAACTAACACACCATTGTAAAGCAATTATACTCCAATAAAGATGTTAACAAAAAAAAAAAACTACAATAAGTTATCACCTCACACCGGTCAGAATGGCCATCATCAAAAAATCTACAGACAATAAATGCTGGAGAGGGTGTGCAGAAAAGGGAACCCTTGTGCACTGTTGGTGGGAATGTAGATTGGTGTAGCCACTATAGAAAACAATATGGAGGTTCCTCCAAAAACTAAAAATAGAACTACCATATGATCCAGCAGTTCCACTCCTGGGTATATATCCAGAAAAAAACGAAAACACTAATTTGAAAAGATACATGCACCGCAATGTTCATAGCAGCATTATTTATAATAGCCAAGACATGGAAACAACCTGCGTCCATCAACAGATGAATGGATAAATTAGATGTGGTATACACACACACACACACACACACACACACACACACACAAAATGACTACTACTCAGCCATAACAAAGAATGATATTGTGTTATTTTCAACACCATGGATGGACCTAGAGAGTATTATGCTAAGTGAAATCAGGCAGATAGAGAAAGACAAATACTGTATGTTATCACTTGTATGTGGAATCTAAAAAAATAAAACAAATGAATGTATGTAACAAAACAGAAACAGACTCACAGATACAGAGAACAAGCTAGTGGTTACCAGTGGGGAGAGGGAAGGGGGAGGGGCAAGATAGGAGTATGGGATTAAGAGAAACAAACTATTATGTATAAAATAGATAAGCAACAAGGATGTATTGTACAGCACAGGGAAATATAGCTATTATCTAGTAATAACTTTAAATGGAGTATAACCTGTAAAAATATTGGATCGCTATGTGGTACACTTAAAACTAATATTATATATCAACTATAATTTAAAAAAAAAAACAGAAGAAGCAATGGTCATGAGATGCTTATCGGACTCCATGCACTCCACAGGATGGGGAGGAAGTTGGGGAGCTGGAATAGCCTTCCCTTTTGACTGTACCAACCCCATTGTTTTAGGACAGTTTGGGGCGGGCAGCGGGGGGACATTTGCTAATAGAAGAACAGATTGGAGCAGCTTGCCTGGCCTTGAAATCTGGCTTTGCTACTCTCTTTAATGTGTGTCCTTTAAGATGTAACTTGACCTAATTGTATCTCCAGTTCCTTTCTGTAAAACAGGAATAATAAATGTATCTCATATGGGTTTTTTTGGCGAGGATTAAGTGGATTCAAATTTAGATGGCTTTAAATGGATTAAAGCTTAGACCTCATGCAGAGTCAGGGCTATGTACCTGTGAGCTAATTTCTTTAAAATTTATTTATTTATCTACTTATTTTTGGCTGTGCTGGGTCTTCCTTGCTGCGCGCGGGCTTTCTCTAGTTGCGGCGAGCAGAGGCTACTCTTTGTCGCAATGCATCGGCTTCTTGTTGCGGTGGTTTCTCTTGTTGCGGAGCACGGGCTCTAGGCACACGCGCTCAGTAGTTGTAGCACACAGGCTCAGTAGTTGTGGCGCACAGGCTTAGTTGCTCCCATGGGATCTTCCCAGACCAGGAATCGAACCCATTTCCCCTGTATTAGCAGGTGGATTCTTAACCACTGCGCCACCAGGGAAGTCCCTGCTATTATTATTTTTTAAATGTTGGAGTGAGTTGGGGAAATAGGAAAGGTGCTTGGGATGCCGTGTTTATCAGGCATACTCTCTTTTCTATCCACCACCTGTGCCCAGATCATCCTGTTTCTTATCTAAAATACCACAGTAATTTCTTTTTTTTTTTTTTTTTTTGCAGTACGCGGGCCTCTCACCACTGTGGCCTCTCCCATTGCGGAGCACAGGCTCCGGACGCGCAGGCTCAGCGGCCGTGGGTCACAGGCCCAGCTGCTCCGCGGCACGTGGGATCCTCCTGGACCAGGGCACGAACCCGCGTCCCCTGCATCGGCAGGTGGACTCCCAACCACTGTGCCACCAGGGAAGCCCCAGAGTAATTTCTTAATTACCAGCGTAATTTCTTAACTGATATCCCCAATTCCAGTTCCGTCCCCCTTACCCCATCTGCTGTACATGGCATATCGATCTTCTAAAAATGTAACTTGAGCCTATAACCCTGCCTCTTAAGATCCTTCAGGAGTGGTTCTAGACTCTCAGAATGAGTTTCAAGCTCCATGGCCTGGCATTCAGGCCAGCTAAGGTCTGATTCCTGTTCATCATGAATCCTGGCTCCATTTGGCCCAAGCAATACCAATCACCTGTACTTCCCAGAAAGCTCCAGGATGTCAAGTACATCCATGAATGTGTGCTCATCCTTCCAACCTGTGTCTACAAATTGCTGCCATATGAAGCCTGCTAAGATCTAACTTAGAGTTCATCACCTCCTCCTCTGAGCTGCCTCTGAACCCCACACATACTTGGAAAAGGCACTCAAAGCTTTGTGGTATACTTATTTACATCACAATGCATTACCCACACTAGACTGAGGAGTCTTTGAAGAAAGTTCTCCTTTTTTCCCCTGAATAGCAAAAACAATCTTGAGAAAGAAAAGCAAAACTGGAGGAATCATGCTCCCTGATATCAGACTGTACTACAAAGCAAGAGTAATCAAAACAATATGTTGCTGCCACACACACACACACACAAACAGGCATACAGATAAAAAGAACAGAATAGAGAGCCCAGAAATGAACTCAAACCTATATGGACAATTAATCTATGACAAAGGAGAAGTCTTTGAAGAAAGTTCTTAAGAAAGGGTCTATGCCTATCTTTCTCTACCCAACCCATAGCACAACATCTGGAACATAGAGATGTTTGATACATCTTTAAAATTTATTTGAATAGATTTGGGGTTGACTTTCTTCTCATGTATTTGTCTTATCTTGTCCTGCCAACCAAAAATCGAAAGTTTCCTTTAAACATCTTTGCACTTATGATAGGTGCTCAATTACTATGTTCAGTTTGACTCACAGGGAAGTAATGTTCACCTAAGAGCCAGATCGATTGGCACTGGGGTGGGAGGGTCCTCAGGAGAAGGCCAACCTTGTTATGCCTTGGGATGGGTCTTCAAGGGAACGACTTCTCAGCAACACAGCAGTTCAACCCACAGAGCTTCACGTTTTTATCTTATCTCATTCTCCTCTCATTGCATTATTGGAGCACATGTAACTGTCATTGCAGCAAACCCATACGCAGTTGTGTTCTTACTAGGCACCAGGCACTAATATAAACTAATTTTATCTTCACAACAACCCCGTGATAACCCTCTTAGGAGGAAACGGAGGCAAAGTTGCAGAACTTCACTGAAATCACACAACTAAAGGGGGCTAAGCCTGGGTTTGAATGGTCAATCCCAGTTCCTTATGACTAGGCAACATTGCCTATATGCTCTGCTATGACCATGGTTTACGTTATCTCTGTCATTTCTATTTGGAAATTATATAGAGATCCTGCATCATCATCTAATGCAGGGTTCTCAACTTGGCATTATTGATATTTGGGGCCAGGTGATTGTCATGAGGGCTGCCCTGTGCATTATAGGATGTTCAACACCTTCCCTGACCCCTGCCCGTTAGATGCCAGTAGCACCCTGCCCTCTACCAACACCCCCAATTTTGACAAACCAAATGATTTCCAGACATTGACAAATGTCCCTGGGCTGGGGGGAGGATGGAGACAAAATTATCCTATATTGAGAACCACTGATCCAAAAATAGACTTAGGGTAAATTTTATAACAAATGATAATGAATGTAAACCCAATTTCAAATAAAATTGCTGACATTTTTTTTAAAATAGGCCATTATTTGTTAGGTATGATCACATCAGCTTTGTTTTTACTCAAAGATTGGGCTGGTGGAAGCTTTCTTCTGGTCAAGGTGCTTGCCTGACCTTTTCTTCTTGTTCTCTCATATTTCCATTATAAGTACCTCTATCTTTAACCCACGTGCATGTATTTCAAAGGGGTCTTTTCAAGTTACCTGAGCAGTTTGTGAGGACCAGTTTAGTTAAAACACTTCTATGATCACAATTCAATTAACTAAGCACCAGTGGGCAGTAGCGTTTCCCATTACACTGAATGGAAGGGACCACTGTCAAGTACCACTGGCCATGTGGTCCTCGGAACCCCCCTTCAGAACAGTGCAAGGCAGGTGCCCAGCAGCACGTGGACTGAGGGCAGCCTCACCCAGCCTCATATTTAACATTAATGAAACAATCATTTTTTAAAGACAGAGCTCAATGTAAATGATCACTTCGATACATTCTGGCTGTACATTCTAAAAAATGGATCATCTCGCACCTGTCCCCTCCCAACCTGGAGATCGCAGTTTTTTAAAGAACCAATTAGGGATCCATTAGAATCAAAGAGATCCAGTGTGACCCCAACTTCTGCCACTTCCCACCTGTGTGACTTGGTGCATAATAGGAGATAATCTGCCTGATCATCAGTTCCCTCATCTGCAGGTTTACATGTATCTAATACGTATAGGAAAAGGCTCTAACCTCTGGCCAGTTATGGTAGCCGTTCGAATTCATTCTGATTCTTTGCAGCTACCAAGCTGCATTTGTCAGCCCTCCTCGTAGCTGATGGGGACCACACGACGGGGACCACACGACGGAGTCCTCACCAAGTCCGATGAACAGAAGTGATATGACTTCCTGTGGGAGGAAAAAGAGTGGGTATGAGTTACACACACACACACACACATTCACATAACCTTTCTTCTATCTGTGCAACTGAAAAAAAAAAACAAAAAACAAAAAAATGAATAAGCCCAAACAAGAAAATGGCCAATTTCAAAATGGAGACAGATCAAAGGTTGCCTCTGAAGCTGCTGATGGTGGTGGCCTGACCTGCATCAGACTGTGATGGGGCAAAAATTAACTTATGTACATCACTGAGATTTCAAAGTTAATCTGCTTATGTAGCATTGAGTAGCCAACGTTGGCTAACACGAGTAGAGAAACACGATTTCCAAACCACTAGATAATCACCTGAAAAACCACACCAACAGTTCACATGGCCACACCAGGAGATGAGTGCTATTACTGCCCAATTTTTTCCAAGATTAGGAAACTAGGCACAGGTAGCTGTCAACTGGAAAAAAAACGCACAACCTAAAAGTTGAAAATTATGTTTTACTTGGATTTTCTGAGGATGGAAGTCAGCCTCTCAGGTCGCTCTGAGGGACCACTCCGAAGAGGTAAGAGAGGAGGCAGAATATATAAAAACCAGATAGTGGAGTCCCCTGGTGGCCAGTGGTTAGGACTCCGCGCTTTCACTGCAGAGGCCCAGGTTCAATCCCTGGTGGTGGAATTAAGATCCCGCAAGCCACGCGGTGTGGCCAAAACAAAACCAAACCAGGTAGTGGGCACATTAGAAAATTACTGTTTATTAAAGAAGACCAAGTATCTCGAGTTAATGAATTTAGCGCTTTTCTAGAAATGGGAAGATGCAAGAGTCTGGGCTCACTGAAATCATTCTTTAACCACCTAGGGCCAGTATCCTGTTCTTTCCAACCCTGAGTCCCCTCGGGGTGCACCGCAGTGGCTGAGGGCTTGTTTGTCTCCATCCTGAGATCCCTCAGGGCTCATCGTTAGGGTGATGGTTTGATGGCGGAAGCATCCTTGGTTGGCTGATAAGGCAAGCAACATTCTTCCATCCACAGAGCTAACAGGACTTCTCTGAGCTAGAAAGCGGCAGAGCCAGGGTTTGACCCTGATCAACTGGTTCGAGGGCCTACACACAGGGCTTCTACTCTGTTGGTTCGAAACCTGGGGAGCTTCCTGGGGTGAAATCTGAAATTGGCTCCCGGAAGCTAAGGAGAGACCAGAGAAAAGGCCACTCCAGATGGAGGCGGCAGGTTTAATAAGCAGGGGATTTACCTCGGAGGTTTGTCTTGAGAAGCCACGAGACAAGTAAATCTCCCAACACGCCAGCCCGGATCTCCAAAGTTTATAGAGAGGCCTTAATGGGGTTCAGTCACCCAGAGGGTCCCAACTACTGTTGCGTTCTCAAGGCTGAGTCCTTGGAAAGGGCTCCCACTGTAGGAAAAGTGGGTGGGGCTTATATTCCAAGGACAGGGAGGGAGTGCGGAGCCTCCGATTGCCTCGGTCAGCTCTGGGATCAGCTGGCAATCCTGTCTTCTCCATGACCTCCTGAAGCAAACGCTGGGACATCTCAAGAAAGGTTTGTGCGACCAGTGACTGATGGAATGCCAGGCACGGGATTGATGTTTACTTATCACACTTTAATGATGTTCATTACCTTACTGCTGTGGAAAGCTAGATTCACTACCAAAAAAAAGTTAGTTGGTAACAAATCATTAGTATCTTTTCGAAATCAGCAACTTTGAAAGAAAGGAGGGGGAGACTACTGAGTTGATAGTGAAGATGATGACATTGACAAATAAACACTCCTACTAAATTGTAAGGACACCACTTTTCAATTCAATACGTAACCGAGCAGAACCCCCCTCCCCCGTATCCTCTGCTTTAGCTCCTCTCTAAAGTACCTAGATAATAGTATCTCATGCATATTTTCTGAGTTTTTCAGATGCTAAAACCATCACCAAATGGAAGAAATTAACTACTTGATGATCCTGAGCGTGTAGCCCCCAGACCTTCTGGCGCCTAAGGATTGATCACCACCAACCAATCAGAGAATTGTGCGTCAGCTGATCACAAATCCTCCCCGTCACTTGCAATAAAGCTTTCTCTGCTCCCAGCTCTGACATTTCGGTTTGGCCTCACTGTGCATCGGCCACACGGACTTGCCTTCCGTAACAAATAAAGGATATTTGTGTTTTATATAGATAGATAGATAGATATAGATATATATAATTTTAAGTTGGTGAATCATTAAATGACTACAGTAGCACTCTGGGGACAAATTCTTCCTTTTAGAAAGGACACAGCCTTGGGAGGTGGCCAGGACCTTCTCACTTCTCATAATCGAAGTGTCTGGGACGTCAGTATCATTCCTGTCTGCAGAAACTCCAGGCCCTGTTCCAAGGCCTTCCCTTGGTGAGTTATAAAGGGGAAGAATTTAACGTGAGCCTGTCTCTATGAAGTCGGATATGAATGCTGCCCCTTGTGGGATGGTCCTGGGGATTGAAGGACCCCAGCATGGATCTGACACCTAAGGGCCCCCGGTACATCTTAGGCCCATTGCTCCCTGACTCCATTGCACTCTTGTGTTGCCTTGCTTGCTAGGACTTGCAGCTCACCTTCATTCTCAGATGCCCTGTAGGGGATGGAAAAGACTCAGTGACCAGGTGATAACCTCCTAAGAATAATATAGCCAGGGAGCCATAAGCCTTGCTTCTAGTACTAGAATCTGCTAGTAACCAGCTCAGTGACCTTGGGAAAGTTACTTTGACACTTTGAGCCTCAGTTTCCTCATCTTTATAATGGACAGGATTTACAAGAAGAGCACTAAGGTCCCTCCTAATTTGACGGTTGTGGGTCTCCAGACCTGGGCTCCATTCCCTCTATGCCTCTAATGGCTCGTGTGACAAAGTACCAGTTCAACATGAAGATCATCTCAATACTTTATTTGATATCAGTGTTTTCTCCCTTAACTGAATGTATTTCCTATTGTCTTAAGGTTTTTTCATTATGAAATAGATGAAACAGATAACGTAATGTTTATACACATATATTATACACACATAGAGAGGGAGCACACTCATACATGTTTGTTAAAAATAATTTTTTAAAGACCAGGTGCAATCAGTTCAGTTTAAGGAGAAGACCATGTCCACACCTCTGATTTGTCATGTGTGTCCTTTTTATTTAACATCTTTATTGGAGTATAATTGCTTTACAATGGTGTGTTAGTGTCTGCTGTATCACAAAGTGCATCAGCTATATGTACACATATATCCCCATATCTCCTCCCTCTTGTGTATCCCTCCCACCCTCCCTACCCCACCCCTCTAGGTGGTCACAAAGCACCGAACTGATCTCCCTGTGCTATGCGGCTGCTTCCCACTAGCTATCTGTTTTACGTTTGGTAGTGTATATATGTCCATGCCACTCTCTCACTTTGTCACAGCTTACCCTTCCCCCTCCGCATCTCAAGTCTATTCTCTATGTCTGCATCTTTATTCCTGTTGTGCCCCTAGGTTCGTCAGAACCAACTGGTTTTCTTTTTAGATTCCATATATATGTGTTAGCATACGGTATTTGTTTTTCTCTTTCTGACTTACTTCACTCTGTATGACAGACTCTAGGTCCATCCACCTAACTACAAATAACTCAATTTCATTTCTTTTTATGGTTGAGTAATATTCCATTGTATATATGTGCCACATCTTCTTTATCCATTCATCTGTCCATGGACACATAGGTTGCTTCCATGTCCTGGCTATTGTAAATAGAGCTGCAATGAACATTGTGGTACATGACTCTTTTTGAATTTTGGTTTTCTCAGGGTGTGTGCCCAGTAGTGGGATTGCTGGGTCATATGATAGTTCTATTTTTAGTTTTATAAGGAACTTCCATACTGTTCTCCATAGTGGCTGTATCAATTTACATTCCCACCAACAGGGCAAGAGGGTTCTCTTTTCTCCACACCCTCTCCAACATTTATTGTTTGTAGAATTTTTGATCATGGCCATTCTGACTGGTGTGAGGTGATACCTCATTGTGGTTTTGATTCCCATTTCTCTAATGATTAGTGATGTTGAGCATCCTTTCATGTGTTTGTTGGAAATCTGTATATCTTCTTTGGGGAAATGTCTGTTTAGGTCTTCTGCCCATTTTTGGATTGGGTTTTGTTTTTTTGATATTGAGCTGCATGAGCTGATATTGAGGTTTAATCTTGGAAATTAAACCTTTGTCAGTTGCTTCATTTGCAAGTATTTTCTCCCATTCTGAGGGTTGTCTTTTCATCTTGTTCATGTTTTCCTTTGCTGTGCAAAAGCTTTTAACTTTCATTAGGTCTCATTTGTTTATTTTTGTTTCTATTTCCATTTCTCTATGAGGTGGGTCAAAAAGGATCTTGCTGTGATTTATGTCAAAGAGTGTTCTTCCTATGTTTTCCTCTAAGAGTTTTATAGTGTCTGGCCTTACATTTAGGTCTTTAATCCATTTTGAGTTTATTTTTGTGTATGGTGTTAGGGAGTGTTTTAATTTCATTCTTTTACATGTAGCTGTCTAGTTTTCCCAGCACCACTTATTAAAGAGGCTCTCTTTTCTCCATTGTATATTCTTGCCTCCTTTATCAAAAATAAGGTGACCATAGGTGCATGAGTTTATCTCTGGGTTTTCTGTCCTGTTCCATTGATCTGTATTTCTGTTTTTGTGCCAGTACCATACTGTCTTGATTTCTGTAACTTTGTAGTATAGTCTGAAGTCCAGGAGCCTGATCTCTCCAGCTCCATTTTTCTTTCTGAAGATTGCTTTGGCGGGCTTCCCTGGTGGTGCAGTGGTTGAGAGTCCGCCTGCCGATGCAGGGGACGTGGGTTCGTGCCCCGGTCCGGGAAGATCCCACATGCCCCAGAGTGGCTGGGCCCGTGAGCCATGGCCGCAGAGCCTGCGCATCCAAAGCCTGTGCTCCGCAACGGGAGAAGCCACAACAGTGAGAGGCTTGCATACTGAAAAAAAAAAAAGTTCTTTTTACTCGTGTATACTAAACTTTTACGATAATGAACGGTTATTAAAATTTTATCAACTATTCTTTTCTATGTCTATTAAGATAAGGTGATGTTTCTCTTCACTTCTGTGAATAGAGTAGATTACATTAATGTGTTCTATAATGTTGATGTGAATTTGCATTCCTGGAATAAACCCCAGTTGCTCATAATGTACCATCTTTTTGTATATACACTCCTCTTCAGGCTGGCAATATTTTATTTAGAATTATTTCATTATGCTCATTAATGAGATTTGGATATAATTTTCCTTTCCTTTACTCTATCAAACCTTGTTTGGTGGAAGAATCAAGGTGACTCCACCCTCTTAAAGTAAGTTCTATGGTAGCCTCTGTTTTTCACTTCTTTGAAAAAATTTATGTAATATTAGCAATAATCAGTTTCTTGAACATTTAACTCAACTGTAAAATCATTGTGGGTCTAACGTTCTCTTTGTGGGAAGAGTTTCAATTATTTATTCAGTTACTAGATGGAAAATAGAGTTACTAGGGGGATCCCCAGGGATGGAGGGGGAATGTTTGTTCAGGATTGAGCCTGTTTATAGACTGAGAGGAAAAAACCATCATGGGGTAGATTGAAGATAACAATCTGCAATTGTTAGGAAGGGATGGAAGTAGAGGGAGAGCCATGAGAGACTGGAGTAGGTAATTCCAATCTAACTGGGGGCTTGGGCAGGCCAGTGGAGCCAGCTCTACTCTTAAGAGACAGGATGGAAATAAAAGACAGTGGGATACATCTGAAGGTGATAAAAGCCTGAAGCAGAAGGAATACTTGTCTGGTGGGCTTATTTTCTTTGGGAAGTAGAGAGTAGGCTTTCCTGCCTAGAGAGGAAGAGTTGGAATTAGGGCTTGAGGAAAACAGAAACATGGATCAGTGGAGGAGAAGAAGAGGTGAGCAGGGACAGGTGTTGGCTTCATGTGATGTGAGAAGAGGGCAAGTCACTGGGCTGGAGCTTGAACTCCTGGGTCTATAGCAGGAACAAAGGGAGCTCAGGGGCTATGAATTAGGGCAATTATATGAAGTTGGTTGAAGAGATGGGTCATGATAGACTGAAAGAAAACAAGAGAACTGGGAAGTGGATGTCTGTGAAGTTAAAAAAGAAAAAAGAAGTGTAGTAGAAGAATGGGAGAGGAAGAGGAAGCAGAAAGACAGATGCTGTGATCAGAAAGGACAGGTCAGAGGACTTCCCTGGTGGTCCACTGGTTACGACTCTGCACTCCCATTGCAGGGGGCCCAGGTTCGATCCCTGGTCGGGGAACTAAGATCCCGCATGCCACGTGGCGTGGCCAAAACCAAAAGGACAGGTCAGAATTTATGCTGGTCAGGTTGGCCTTTCCAGGTTTGGGGTTGGGTTAAGGATCAACCCAAAGACAATCCTAATGAGACGATGGGAGGGAAATGGAAGGGGACTTCCGGGTAAGAGACACGGAGCCAGGGCTGAGAGACAACTGCAGTGACAGTCTTCCTCCATTCTGCCCTTACCATCCGCTTCGGAGTGTTAAGGAATTTACATAACATCATGTAATTTAATCCTCCCACAGCTAATGAGGGGAGTCCTGATACTATCTCCAATTTGCAGATGGAAAGCTGATGCTCAATTAGGACATTCCTCAGATGGCGTTTGAATGAAGGTCTTTCTAATCCAAAAATCTTTACATTTAAGGGATATCCAACACTGTTAAAGAGGCCAAGAATTGGGATGAGTTATTCCTGGGAAATAAAATCTCACAGTAATAGCAGGACTTTTGGTGGAGAGAGCTTTTGAGTCAACAAACGCCGGAGTGAGGAGAGGTGAAGGGTGGGAAAATCAGGAACCCTGGGTCCTACGCCTTCTCATCCATCAAAAGTGGGGGTTCCTGGGGCTTTGCAATGTTTATGGATACCGTGCAAGGCATAGTGGCATTTGTGGTCTGTGAAGACAACCTTGATTTGCACAGTTACACAGGTACTATATAAGAGTCTCCCCTCCTCTTCCCTATTCTTCCTTTTTCCTCCAAAACAAACAAACCTCCTGCTCTGACCCTTGGTGCCACCTACTTCCCAAAATTGGCAAGAGAACCGAGTGAGGCATCTCACACTTAGCATCTTTCTTGATCCCTGGTGCCACCCTGGGAGTTAGATGTTATCATCCCCGTTTAAAAAACAACAAAATTTAAGCACAGAGATTGAAATTTGCCTCGGTACAAACGTCCCGTGCAATTGCAGAGCTTTTTGAAAAAACAGATCATTTACTGTATGATTTTGTATCCATGTTCTCCTCTTGATTTTGTTTCCATGTTCTCCTCTTGATTTTGTTCGTGCCAAGATCTCCTGGAGGAGACAAGTCCTGGGATCCCCACAGGCAGAGAAGGAGTGCTTCTCCATCCAAGTCTCATAACCCATGAATGCTGCTGCCAGGACCAAGCCCTATAGCCTCTTTTGTCTTGCTCTCCTGTGATCTTTGCAAGAGGATCATGGTACTTCTTCCAGAATCAGAGACAAAGCGCCAATCTCCAGACTCAAATGCCTGGTGAGTTTCTTCAGTTTGGCTCAGGGCTCCCTGAAGACCTTGCTGAGCCTGGCACTCATTAAAGCTCCCTTGTCCTAAATCATCTGGCTTTAAGGGACAACTGAGGGACCACCAAAGCATTCTGCAGAAGGCAGAGCACAGGTCAGGGGAGTGAGTGCCAAGGCCCCTCATCCTAGATGCTGATCAGTTGGCCCAGCTTCAGGGTTGAATTATCTGTGTTAATTTCTAGCTTAGCCACTTACTAGCCGTACGCTCCTGAGCAGGGTCTGAACATCTCTGTACCTCAGTATCTCCATTTTTCAAAGCTCACAGCAATAGTCCTACGATAGAGGATGGTGACAAACGATCCTCAAATATAAGCATTCTATAACGGTTTCCTATAATATTAATGATGGTTATTATTATTGTTATTTAAACACATATGAAAACTGAGACCCAGAGAATGCAAGAGAACTTCCAAGTTCCCACACTGAGCCAGGAGCCACAATTCTGTTTTGTTTTGTTTTTTTAACCTCAGCATCCTTCTTCCCTTACGAGGATGAATTGGGCTAATATGGGCAAAGTACCATTTCCATCAGCTAGGGCTGCCATAACAAAGTGCCTCAGACTTGGTGGTTTAAACAACAGAAATTCATTTTCTCTCCATTCTGGAAGCCAGAAGTCCTAGATCAAGGTGTTCATGGGTTGACTTCTTATAAAGCTTCTCTTTGGCTTGTAGATGGCTGTCTTCTCCCTGTGTCTTCACGGGGTCTTCCCTCTTTGTGTGTCTGTGTCCTAATCTCCTCTTCTTATAAGGAATATGGGATTAGGACCCATTCTAGTGATCTCATTTTAACTCAGTTGCTTCTTTAAAGACCTTTTCTCCAAGTATAGTCACATTCTGAGGCACTCGGGGGAGGGGGGATTAGGACTTCAACATATGGATTTTGGAAAGGCGACATTCAACCCATAATAGATGCTGATTACAGATTCTGACAGAGAAAAGTTGCTCAGGAAATATTAAGTATTATTTTCACGGCATGGTTACTACTGTGCCTTATCTCCGGACTTTGATGAAATTCCCACGTTGAAAATGTGTGATGTCCATTGAAAAGCCCCTCAAACAGCCTTTTGTATGTGCCCCACAGAGGAGTTCACACAGTTCCAGGAGGCTGCTGTGTGCCCACAGGACCCTTCTGAGGAAAGAGAACTCATGCAACTTTCTCTGCATAGAGTTGCTTTGGCTGGAGCCCATGAGCACTGAGTGGATTAAGCCCTACCTTCCTGCTCACAGGACCTTGGTCAGACATCAGTGCAAGTTCAATGCAACCACAGATGCGCCTGTGAACACTGACCCTCGATGTCTGTGGTATGGGCTGGTACTCCAGCCAAATGTAAATATTATATAGTTTGGTGGCTAGGAAACGTCTCCTTGGGGACAAATAGACAAACAAACCAGAATTGAGTTTGATCTCATCTGTACCCACTGCATGTAAAAAGAGAAACAGAGAGAGCGCCTCTGAAACACTTGGCTTCGTCTTCTCTTGAGTTTATAATTCACAATACATCCCTTAGATACAGAGTCTTTTTATCCCCTCTGTCATTTTCCAAGATCTTTTTTCACCCTCTTCTTCCCAAGCCAACCGTGTTCCTTTCCATGAAGTGCGCTTCTTACTCATAGCGAAAACAGAATGACAGATATCTCATTCAATCCTGAGAAAATGGGCTAGGTGTGAGGGGCTGGAGTTCCTCTTCAACATCAGACGCATCTGTGGTCCCCTTTCTAGGACCAGGGACTTTGTAACACTGGGTGCACCTATGAACGAGGGGATTGCATAAACTCTGTGTTAAGGTCCTTCCCAGCTCTTATGACCTGTGATGCAATATATGGTCCCAGCATCTTCTGGGGTGCATGCACCTCTGGCGGTCCCTTCTTCCCTCACACTATAGCAGAACCAAAGCCTCAGAAGTCAACTCTGATCTCTGCCTCTGCAGGGAAAGAGACTGGGGATGATGGATGGAGAGGGATTTGACAGGTTGATTTCAGTGAGTGTGTGTAGGAGTGTGCATTTCAGCTTAAAGAACGCAGGAGGAAATACCACATCCATGTATTTGTTTATCCCTGTTATCAAACAGCGATGCTCTGGCCTCTGCACTGTGGTCGACTCTGAGAACACAGGAGACCTCAGCATCTCGGAGACACCACCAACCCGTATACAGATCATCAATCGAACACTACAGGAAACCCACCTGAAGGCAACTCACTGGGCCTGCCTTTCAGAATGAAGGGGCTTTGGTCATTTATTAGCTTGTAACCCTTAACAAGGCCTTCACACAGCATGGCTGGGAGAATCCTGAGAGTTAAGGAAGAGCTCTATGAACTGCAGAATGCTTTACAAATGCTAATTATGTTAGGAAGGTGATTGCCCTGGGACACGATCAAGTTCAAATTACTTAGTATGACAGCCAAGGTGGCTAAAACTCTGACTCGTGTTATGCCGCCCCTGCAATGTAGTCAATGCTCCAGATACATGGTGCAACTTGACATTTCTCAAACCATCTGCATCTTGTCATGCGTTCATGCCTTTGCTCCCTTCCTGCTTGCTGTCTGACAGATAACTGCTTATTTATCAGAATTAAAATCTCACATCATCCCCCCCACATACACATGCATACACACATGCACATAGACACAAACTAAGCACCATTAGCTATTCTCTCCTGGGCAAATTGTTTGATCTCAAGATAAGTCAGGAAAGACCAAATTCATTAAACAACCCTCAGTCCCCTTCTCAAGATGTCCCCAGATTCTGACAACCCAGCGGGTGTGAAAGAGCTCTAGCTAAGGTCTTCTTTTCCTGAGCCGACCTGTGAATTCTCAGAGTGAAGCAAATGTAGTGAACTCGTAGATAACCTTTCTCCTGCAATACAAGGATGTCCATCCCTGTGTTGTTTGCATTAACACAAACTGGGGGAAACATTTTAATGGCTAACAATGGTGGGGACTGGTGGAATAAAATAAAAGATAATAAGCTATTAATCAATCATTAAAGTGATGCTTTATTTTAAAATAAAGGAAAATATTCTATTACTTGGAAAAGTCAATTTTATATGTTTTATGTCGTGATTCCATTTTTTGTACAAAACTAATAAGAAAAATAACACCCTGAAAGTGTATGAAACCAAGATAGGCTCTGGGAGTTGGGAGTGCAGGTGGTCGTAATTCTCTCCACTGTGTTTCGCTACATTTTCTAAATATCCTATAAGAAGTAATTATGTCATCAGGCAAAAATAAGTGTGGCTTAATTGTTTTTCTGGTTTGGGTTTTTTTTTTTGGCCACCCCGCACGGCATGCAGGATCTTAGTTCCCCAACCAGGGATCAAGCCCGCGTCCCCTGCAGGGAAGTCCCATGGTTTAGTTGTTTTAATCACTTTGATTCAAACAACACAAAATTTTGAATTTTAGACTTTTGCGTATTTTTAGTAGTTGCTCATCCATCCACCCTTCCATCCATCTTTCCTTCCATCCATCCATCCATCCATCCATCCATCCATCCATCCATCTTTCCTTCCATCCATCCACCCTAGGAAAAAAAGGGTGAGATTTGGAAAGGGTTTGATACAAGTTAGTTCTTACTCACTGGCTCTGTGACCTCCAGGGAATTGCTCAAACCCTGTCTTCAGTTACAGCATCTGTAAGTGGAGCAGTGGCCTCAGCATGGCCTGCATTTCTGGGTTATTTTTAGCAACAAAAGGACTCACAGATGTGGAAGCCCATTCAAAGCTTCCACTCCCTACATGTGTGACCTGAGATTTTCAGTATTCAAGCAGGTTTCATGCTTGCGCATTTCGGTTTGCAGAAACCCACCATTCCACAAATAACAGTTTTCACATAAATGCATCTTTGGAAGCTCTAAAGGCTCCAAATAAGATTTTGATGTCTAAAAAAAATGCACACCATCCCTTCTGATGCAAAAGTAATTGACTTCCTTCCCACATAAAGGATTCTTATCATTTAAATGGAGAAGCAATCTTAATAATAGATGATTGCTTTATGAATATGAAAATTATATATTCATTGCATAATCAACCGTTTAACTGACACATCATTGCAGCCCCTGTGGAGTGTGTGGAACAGATTTGAAACCACGTGACCGATTGTTCTAATTCTTCTTTTAGAAAACAAGAGGCCTGCTATTCAGCTCAGGGTATAAGGAAATAGCAGATTCAAATCTGCCGTTACTTATTAAGCACCTGCTGTGTGCAAAGAGGGACTGTTGCAAAGTTTACATTTTTCAGGAAGATATCACACCCCCCCATTGTGAAGCTCAAAAATGAGATTGCTGGGATTAGCAGAGGCAAACTATTATATAGAGAGTGGATAAACAGCAAGGTCCTACTGTATAGCGCAGGGAACTATATTCAATATCCCATGATAAACCATAATGGAAAAGAATATGAAAAAGAACATACATATATATAGGGCTTCCCTGGTGGCACAGTGGTTAAGAATCCACCTGCCAATGGAGGGGATGTGGGTTCTATCCCTGGTCCGGGAAGATCCCACATGCCGCGGAGCAACTAAGCCCGTGCGCCACAACTACTGAGCCTGCGTGCCTAGAGCCCGCACACCAAAACGAAGAGGAGCCCCCTCTCGCCACAACTAGAGAAAGCCCGCGCGCAGCAACAAAGACCCAACGCAGCCAAAAATAAATAAATTTACAAGAAAAAATAAAGATTCCAAGTAGGAGCAACCTCAGAGTGCCAGGGCATTGATAAAGGCTCCCCAGAGCAAGAGGCATTCCGAGGGGACTGAAAAGGGACAAGGGCAATAGGATAGGGATAAAGGGTAGTCCCCGTGCAGGCCGTGAGCATGAGGTGAGATCCCTGCGTGGGTTAGTATATATAGACATGCCTCAAAGGTGGACGGGAAACAGGTTATAGAGCAAGCCTTGGATAGCATGCACCTTTGGGGCAGGGAGCTCTGAAGCCCCGAGCAGGATGTAGCCGATGGCAGTTAAAGAAGAGAACATCAAAGGGACTCCAAAGAAACCCCAGGATCCAGCCTTCTCGCCAGTGTAAGGTTGCCAGACCCAGCAAATGAAAAGAAGGATGTCCAGTTAAATTTGAATTTCAGGTAAACAATAAATAATTTTTGAGTAAAAGGATGTCTCAGGTACCGCACGGGAAACACTTCTACTAAAAAGGTGTTTGAAATTCAAACGTAACTGGGCATCCTGCCTTTTATCAGTTCATCCCACCCAGAAGATCACACACCCTAAGTGTCCTGGTCGGCGTCCCTACAGAACGGGCCGCCAGCCCTGCGGAACCAAGGCCCACGCCATCTGCAGCTGGCTGGCCTGCAGCGGGGGCTCCGGGGGTGCTGCGCAGACCCTCTATTATAGAGTACCTTGCAGCCAGTTTGCACAATCACTAAGGGCCTTTCCAGAATCTGAGTGTCTGCCATGGACCCCTGAGAAATACCAAAGAGAGGGCAGGCGTGGAGGAGAGTGGGAGTCAAGAAAGGGACAAAAACACCGTGTAATCACTTGAGTTGTCTTCAAAGAAGGACACAGACACCAAAACTCTGGAAAGGAGAAATCAATTTCCTTTTATCCTGGTGCTGCCTTCCCTTCCTCCCATTCAACAAATAGGTATTGACTTCCTAGGATGTGCCGGGCACTGTGAACTGCAGTTATGAGTGAGTTACAGTAGGCTTGCACACTAGGTTTCAGACACTGGGTTTCAAACGCTGGCTTTGCCACTTAAAAGCCGACCGATCTTCCATTGATCCTCAGTTTTCTCATCTGGAAAATGGGTGTAACAGTGCGTCCAGGAAGGTTGTTGTAAGGATTCATTTAAATGATGTAAGCACAAAGTAATACTCGCAGAAAACCAGCTTCCCCTCCCTGACGCCATCCTCATTTTCTCATCACAGAGAAAGAGACATGATCTCATAATGACGAAGTAGTGAGCAAGTGATACCGTGTTTTCAGAGCCCAGAGGAAAGAGCAAGTTCTTCACAGAGGCAGGCATTTGGCTGTGTCCTGAAGAAGGAATGAGATGTGCTAGACAGAAGCTTTTGAAATTTAAATCTGCCCAGGGTTCCCTCTTAGAGGAAACCACCCCTAACCCCATCCTTAATCCCATTTGGTCCATGAGGTTTGCTTGGGGCTCCTCTTGTTCCCAGGGCTGGGCCATCAGAGTCCCCTTGTGTCTATTGCAAGAGCAATCAGCCCAGGATCTTACCCCTTCTCTGAGATCTGGAACTCCCAGAATTGCAGAAGCCTAAAGCCCCCGGAGCGTTCTGCAGTCACCCAGAGAATCACACCTGACAGCAAAGAGAGATCTGGTGACATACTTCAAACATCTGCTCTATGTGGGAAGCCAGATCTGCCCCTGGACTCACCCATCTCATTTACCAACAGAGGCTGCTTTTTGCTTAAACCAGTTCGGTTAGAGGGTTCATCTCTAGTAATTAAATAGCTCCCATGCTGGGTGACATTGTACATTAATTTCTCAAATGCTCGGTGTTGCCTTTGTTACTTAATAAACAAACTAAAAGCTATAGTTTAAAGCAGTAACCAAACCCTATTAAAATGTGTGATCCTTTTATAGAGAAGATGTTTTCTCACTATTGGGATCTGTATCACCGATGTTTATAAGGTGGGACGCCTCCATTTTGTTACCGAGTCCAAGCTTTCTCTGCTGGCCACATGACAGTTGCTGAGGCAGGGAATATGACTTTATTGGGAAAGCCGACAGACCGAGAAGACGGCAGACTAGTGTCTCCGAAAAACCATCTTCCCAGGGTTTGGATGCCAGTTTCTTTTATAGCACAGAGAGGGGGAGGAGATGAGGAAGTAAAGTAAAAAGACCATAAGTTTTGCAAATGTCCCCTGGAATGGCCAGCCTCGGGGAGAGGATGTGTTAATTTCTTCTTTCTTGCAGCCATCCACAGGTGGACAGGGTCCGGATGTTTCCCTGAACAAAGGCACTTTGGTTTAACATTCAGGCAGAGGGGCAGGGTTCCCTGAGGCAGGGAACATTATGTATACACAGTATCCTTTTAGTGAACAAAAGCAACGGGAAGCAAAGGTTTAAAGTAAAAGAAACAGATCCAACATGTAGTAAGATTTGGTTCTTCCCTGTTACAATTTGAGTTTGATTTTGAAGGCGGAAACTGTCTTCAGATATTGGAAAATAATAAAAAAGCAAACACCATGGTTACTCAAAATACAAATTAATTTCCATTTATGTACTTTAAGAAAGTATTAATATTCCTACTGGTAAAGGATAAGTTCTAGATCGTGGCAAAATGATAAGAAGACACTCTTGCCTGGACGAATATTTGTAGACACAAACTGAGCTTTTAATGCAGATTGCAATTGATGCTAAACTATCTTCTCCTTGCAGTCTTAAAACATTCCTGAGTTAGCTTCTGTACGATTTTTTTTTAATCCTAGGGTATGTTGGGGAGGGAAAAAATTTTCGCTTGCACTTCTTGGTTCTTTGGACTGGTCTAATCATTAAATTGGCACAAGGCAGATTAACAAGAGAAAAAAAATAATTTCACACATAGAGAGGTCCCATAGATATGAGACCCAAGAAGTGACCAAGGCAAACGGCTTGTATACCTTTTAGACAAAGAAACAATAAATTTGCGAGAAACTGACAAGACAGAGAAACTTAGGTTTGGGTAATAATTAAGGAAGAAACTAAGCAGAGTGTGTTTACACAGTCTTTTGGGCCATGAATTTCCTGTTTTCGGTGATAAGTACACCTCTCTAGTCTTGATTCAGGGAGGGTACCTTTCACGGGAGAGATTTATTCCCTGCTTTCAGGGTGACAGAGGAGAGTCAGAGGGTTCTTCTTGTACAAGCTGTTTCTCAAGTAACTTTAATTCAAAATAATTAATATGCAGAGTGGCACATTGTGGGGGTGTCCTGCTCTGAACCCCATCAGGCACTTAAAGTATTAGAAGTTCAACTTCCTTATGTTCTGGGAATTTTAGGAATAGTCAATGTTTGCATTTACATAAGCATTTTTATACCTTCATAAATCAATCAGAACAGAGTACCTTTAATTTGAGACTTTATTGCCTAGGTTTTTCATACCATCTGCACGTCAGAAAACATCAGCCACTCGCATAATAATAATTAAAGGCCTATTTGAGTAAAGAGATGCAGGGACTGAGAGCTTTGAATTCCAGTATTAGCCACAGACCACGAGACACCGAAACGCAAAGCTCAAAGATCCAGAAATCAAGAGCGGGTCTCCTTTCCAATGGGCACAGAATTCTTAATTTGATCTGAGCCCAAGCAGACGAATAGACACACAAACAAACAAACAAAAAGACTGAAAATTGGATTCTCTGTTGGCTCACACCTGACAAAGAATAGACTTTTATTCTCCAGTAGTCCTTTTACAGAGACCACCAAGTGGTCAGACCATGAAACCAAATCCCCTGTCATCACTGCCACAACCAAGAAACAACCTTATCAGCTATCAGTAAACCAGAAGCAAAGAAAACACCATTAGAAGAGAAGAAATTAAAATAGAAGGGTGGGCAAAGCTCTATTGCTGCTTGGAACTCCCCTCTGTAAGCCAAGAAAGGATGCAACTGGGCCTAAGCTGTTCTCTTCTGGAAACACGGTTTACCTGCCTCTGTCCAGTGACTCCATGGGCAGCTCAGTGGATGACTTCCCAAATTATAAAAAGATACTATTCTTGAAAAGATAAACTCATCACGTTCACACAAATCTAAAGTCAGCGTATGTCAAAGATTTCATTTAATTTCTTAGTAACGAGTATATATGTGTAGGGGAGCCAAACTCTGCCACCCCAAAATGTGTCTCCTTGGCATGAGGATAATTTTGGGCTGATGATTTTTTTTTTAACATCTTTATTGGAGTATAATTGCTTTGCAATGGTGTGTTAGTTTCTGCTGTATAACAAAGTGAACCAGCTATACATATACATATATCCCCATATCTCTTCCCTCTTGCGTCCACGACCCTTGAGGTTATCCCCTTTACTGGGCAGAAAGAATTTGCATCATCACTAGAGAAAGCTGAGAAGTGAACAGGAAATGTCACACAGAAATGTCAAGTTTCCAAATGAAACAGAGGGAAATTTCCCTAGATAATTAAATAATCCTTGAATGTACGTGTTAAACAAAGCCCCACTGTGACCTCATACGGATTCCCTGCTCTCTCTTGGCTTATTTTCAAGTTTTGGGTGTGTTTGTCTAATCAAACATAATGTTCCAACAGAGAACAGTTCTTTGGACTGGTCTAACCAACAGAGAAGTCAAAAATAATAAAATGTAATGATAGAAGAAATTACTCGATGTAAAAAATAAGATTTTGTACTATTGTGTCAATAACCTTTATTTACTTTTTCCTAGCTTATTCTAATACTAGAAATAATGCTTTCAAATATTGTTCAATGTCGTACAGGTCAATAAAATCTTAAGCTTTGTGGTTATTTTCCTTTCTAGGAAGAAACAATTTACATTTCTTCTGGACAAAAACCTACAAATTAATATTCAACTTTAGAGTCTAGACTTTAATTGGTAGTGAATAGTAAGTCAAAGAAAACATCCTTGGTGGTGCCTGATAGGCAACTTTCCAGTGTGATATTGAAAAGATGTGGGACTTCCCTGGTGACTCAGTGGTTAAGAATCCGCCTGCCAATGCAGGAGACATGGGTTCAAGCCCTGGTCCGGGAAGATCCCACATGCTGAGGAGCAACTAAGTCGGTGTGCCTCAACTACTGAGCCTGAGCTCTAGAGCCTGCGAGCCACAACTACTGAAGCCCGTGAGCCACCTATTGAAGCCCGCGTGCCTAGAGCCCATGGTCCGCAACAAGAGAAGCCACTGCAATGAGAAGCCCGCGCAGCCCCCTCTCGATGCGACTAGAGAAAGCCTGAGTGCAGCAAGGAAGACCCAACACAGCCAAAAATAAAAATAAAATAAAAAAAAAAGACATGCCATCATTCTTTGCTTATTTCTAAGTATTGGAAAATTGTTTTCTTAATATTACTCTGGTTTGAATGAGCTTGAATTAATAGCATTTTATTATGCCAGGACTTCCTTTGAAGTCTATCCAGAAGGTTGTAACTGCTAGCTATAAAGGTACATTATGCTGCCATGTGTTCCCTTAATTTTCTAAGAAACTACGAGTAAATTTAGAATGCGTGGCTAGGAAACTCAACTCCCTGCCATTATTTCTAATCAGACTCCTACCTCATACTCCCTTTTTGTCCATTTGCAAAGAATGCTTTTCAATTAAGCTGCTTCACTGTGTGAATGAAAATAGAAGCCCCTGGTTTGGCTGAAATTACATCACTCACCAGCCCCCCTATTTCTCTGAATAATGACTGGTCCAATCTTTGCTTGGTTGTCTGTTGCCCAAATTTCTTTTGAGAACAACAGCAAGCCACGGCTATGTTTAAACACAATGAAGAGAGTGGAAAATTGACACAGTTATCCCAATCATTTGAGCTAAAAGGAAAACAATAATTGAATGGGAAGTAAGGCATCTTCCAGCAGACATGATACAAATGGGCTAGCCTTATTAGTCAAATTCAACCTCCTAATGATTTATTTTATGGATTCTCTCTAGTGGATTTCATAGAGAGTTTATTGTACATGACATGTGAGTCAGTTTGATATCTATTTGCTCATGAATAGATTCTGGTGAAATCTTTGCCATATTATCTGTGGAATGAAAGAGAATGTGACTTAATTTGGACAGACCCAGTTGTAACCCCAGCTCCACTCTTTTTTAAAAAATTTATTCCTTTTCCTTTTTTTCTTTTGGCTGCATCGGGTCTTAGTTGCATCATACGGGATCTTCGTTGAGGATCTTTCGTTGTGGCACGCAGGTCTTCGTTGCAGCGCGTGGGCTTCTCTCTAGCTGTAGCGCGTGGGCTCCAGGGTGTGTGGGCTCTGTAGTTTGCAGCACGTGGGCTCTCTTGTTGAGGCATTCAGGCTTAGATGCCCCGTGGCACATGGGATCTTAGTTCCCTGACCAGGGATCAAACCTGCATACCCTGCATTGGAAGGCAGATTCTTTGCCACTGGACCAGTAGGGAAATCTCCAGCTTCGCTCTTTACTAGAGATGTCACGAGGGCAGATGTCTGTACCTCCTCTCCCTGCTCCATCCAATGGAGGTACCAGTGCTGACATTCCAGGTTACCGTGAGGAGTAGATAAAGTTGTCTATGTATGGCATGTTGTCCAGCATCCAGAGGGTCCCCAGTAAATGCTTCCCCACATTCCTGTCTCTTCCTCTTCTAGGAGGTTGTGTTGCAGGAAGATGGGGTCAGAGAGGGTAGGATATGGGTGCAGAGTATGGTGTGAAGTGTCCAAACTCTCTTGGCACTAAGAAACCCTATGAGTACTTGTCAAAAATGTGAACGAGCTCCACCCCAGACCCACTGAATTAGATTCTCCAGAGGAGAGGCTGGAGCTGAGGGGATGCCCCGTCTACAGAATACTTCATGGAAGAGATACTATTCAGTCTCTGAATTAAAGAGACTTTTATAATCTCAGAGCTGTAGGTAACCTGGACAATTGACATTTCAAACAACCTTATTTGTTTCCATTGCAGGACTCTTTCTTCAAACAAATCTGAACTGGAAGTAGAATATGGGACACAGATGAAGTGGAGGCCTCTGGTTTGAGTCAGAGAATGAATGAGAGTTTCCTTTGGAATATATGTGCTGTGGTGGATAGAATAATGCCCCTCACACAGATGTCCACACCCTAAAACCCAGAACCTGTGGATAGGTTACCATTGACGGCAAAAGGGACATCACAAACGTGATTAAATTAAGGATGGGGGGGATTATTCCAAATAATCTGCATGGTACCCATGTAATCTAAGGGTCCCTAGAAGGAGGCAGCAGGATGATCAGAGCCAGAGAAGATGTTGTGATGGAAGGAGAGGTCAGACTGACGTGGGATCATGTAATCTAAGGGTCCCTAGAAGGAGGTAGCAGGATGATCAGAGCCAGAGAAGATGTGATGGAAGGAGAGGTCAGACTGACATGGGATCATGTAATCTAAGGGTCGCTAGAAGGAGGCAGCAGGATGATCAGAGCCAGAGAAGATGTTGTGATGGAAGAAGAGGTCAGACTGATGTGGGATCATGAGCTAAAAAATGTAGCTGATCTTTACTGGCTAGAAAAAAACAAGGAAATGGATTCCTCCCTGGAGCCTCCAAAAGAAACACTGCTCTGCTGACTCTTTTTTTTTTTTTTTTTTGCAGTACGCGGGCCTCTCACTGTTGTGGCCTCTCCCGTTGCGGAGCACAGGCTCCAGACGTGCAGGCTCAGCGGCCATGGCTCACGGGCCCAGCCGCTCCGCGGCATGTGGGATCCTCCCGGACCAGGGCACGAACCCGTGTCCCCTGCATCGGCAGGCGGACTCTCAATCACTGCGCCACCAGGGAAGCCCCTGCTGACTCATTTTGGACTCCGGCTTCCAGAACTATGGAATGGCTTCCAGAGAATGGATTTGTGTTGCCTTCAGGCACTGAGTTTGTGATAATTTGTTACAACAGCAATAAGAAACTAATACATAAGCTCACACACTCCTCTGACCCCAGCTAAAAGCCATTAAGATGGACAGTAGACGTTCTCTTAGGAAAAGGTCCGCTGAGATCAGATTCAATTAAGTGGAGGACAAAACTGGCCAGGGTCACAATAGGTCATGGCATCAACATTGACACCCCAGCCAAACCTAGGAACCCCAAGTTCTAGGTCCACTCCACCCCCCCCAATGCCCGAGGCAGGGTCAGCAATTGTTAACAGCAGGACGGCAACGACAAGAGCTCTCATCTACTCAGGGATGCTGCCTATGGCCACCGAGGTCATGACTTGCCCAGCTCTGGGGGACACATTTTATTCGGCCTGTAATAATGAGTGGCACCCGTTGGAGCTGAGCCGCCTTCAACTTCTGTGACCTTTCACGGAAATCTTGGCACCAACATCAATGCTGTGCTAGGAACTACGGATGCCAAGATGGGCAACAAACAGTTCCTGTCCCAGGGACTCAAAGAGCTAGTTGTCTACGTGTGTGTCACACCCACTAATTCCTGAGCTTCTAGATCTTATGCATGCCCAGCCTGGTCTTAGAGACGGGATATGCAGCCTAGAGTAAGCGGAAGGCCAGTGGACCCTCTCCACCATTGTGGAGACCTTGAGCTCCTTGAGAGGCACACAGGTGCGTTTTTCACCACCAAGTTATCATTTAGCTCTTCTCATCTCTAAAGTGAAAACTGTTTCCAGCTCACATAGAGGTTGAGAGAAGACAATACAAAGCATGTAAACAATTCAGCCTGGAGGTTGGTGCAGTGAGCTCATCATGAAGAAAGGAAACATCATATATAAGGTGATATTTCTCCCCATTAGACTCTCGGCACCCCCAGAGCACAGCCTTACCTTCTTCTGGAGGCAGTTAGAATCCTTCTTGCCCTAAAAGTAAACTGCACCCCAGACCTATCTTGAAGACAAGTGGCCTGATTTGCTCCATGTGCCTGTATTCATAGGACAGTCAGAGTTCCTGATCGGCTGTTTGCTACGTTGCCTAATAAGCTTCCAGGAAACGAAATGTCACACCCAGAAGGGGTGAATAGCCTTTGCAGACTGCTGCAGGCCTGTGCGTCATGTGATACTTCCTGCATCCAATTCTCCCTCAGGCTGACCTGACTCCCGGCAGACTCTACAGTGAGTGAGGTGGGCCTTTGCAAGCCCTCAGGACCTGGTGAGCTGGAAAGGAGTTCTCTCCGCAGCTGTATTTTGGAGAAAGATTGAGTAGCTGTGTCTTGAGGTCAAAGGGCTAGTTTGAAAGGACAGGAATGGAACCAAGAAAGGCACAAAGGGACATGTGTTGAAGACCTACTCTTACTACACCGTGCTAAGTGACACACACACAAGACCTCCTTAACTCCTCCAGCACCCAATGGAAGTAGGTCTCACCGTACCCATTAACAGATGAGGAAACTAGTCTCGGGGAATGTGAGTGCCTGCCCAAGGCACCCAGACACTATGGGTAGAATCTGTCTCTGTGGCCCCAAGGTTCTGAATCTTGCTACTATTACTGCCCTACATCTGAACTGCCTGAGGAATGAGTGTCTCAGCCAAAAGATATCTTCTCCATCAAATTATGTCCTCCTCTTCACACACAGAAACACAAGCTGGGACTGGGGAAGTAAAAACAAACCTGTAGAATCTCCAATATCAGATCTGGAAGTAATCTTGTTTAAGCTCATTATTCCCCCCCAACATTCGGGAGATGTTTAATGAGCATCTTTATGTATCAGACACTGTGCTCTCCCAACCCTCCACAGTATTTATGGGCTGTGGCGTGAGATTTGAGAATTTTATTCTTCATGTCACGGGAAGTCCTTGGAAGATTTTGAGCAGGTGAGTGACATGGTCTGGTTTATTTTTTATAAGGAGCACGAGTATAAAAAGTGAGTCCGAGTGGGATAAAAAGATTATCCTTGGGAAGCGCAGGGAGTTAGAACCAAACCCAGGTCAGAGGGCAAAGCAATTTCAAAAGGGGAAACAGAAAAAATAAATAAATAAAAAGAAAAAACTGAAAAGGAGAGAAGAGAAAATAAAATAAAATAAATATAGGAATGAATGAATAAAATAAATAAAGACAAGTCCAAGAGGGGTAGAGATGAAGTGAGTCCGCCCTTAAGCTTGCTGGGCTACAGCTCCACAAGACTGTAGATCTTGCCTTTCTTGTTCATAATTATGTCCCCAAAGCCTACGCAGTGATATTCTATAAATACTCGTTCAAGAGTGGAAGTAAGGAAAGAAGGGATATTATAAAGTATTAAAAAAAATGCAAATGCAGTTGCTGAGCTGATATCTGGAAAATCATGAAAAAGAGGAACGTTAAAGGGCAGAGGTAGATGCAATATCATTTTGATTTGTAAAACGTCTGAAGAGGCAGATTCTACAAAACATATGCTGTGAGCCTGGCTTCACTTGTGTATTAGGATTAGTTTCAGCTGTGAGTGGAGGCAACCCCAAAACGGCAGTGGGTTATGACCGCCAAGACTATTTCCTTCTTGACTTCACGCGGTTGTGAGGGAAGCATTCCAGGGCAGTGGTCCTGCTTTGCTCCACAAAGACCTCAGGGATCCAGGCTCCTCCCAGCTCACGTTCCACCTTGGCTAAGGTGTGGGGTTGTCCACGTGGTCAAGAGGGTGGCCTTTGGAATGGAACCTGACACCATGATTTCCACAATCTCATCAGCTGGAGTTTTACTGCACGATCACATCCAGAGAGGAGCTGTCAAACAAAGGTAGGCTGGCAGCTTGTTTTTATAAATAAAGTTTTATTCGAACCCGGCAATCCCCATTCCTTCATGGATTGCCTGCGGCTGCTTTGGCTACAGTGACAGCATTGAGTAGTTACAACAGAGACTGTGTGGCCCACAGAGCCTTACGGATTTACCCTCTGACTCTCTGAAGAAACAGTTCGCCAACCTCTTATACAGTAGAAGACAGAGAAGAAGGCCACCTGGGGATATCCCTGGTTGGTGCTACAGAACAAATCACCAAAGAGATGCAGGTTAAGGACCTAGAGGAGGAATATAATCTGGGGAGCCAGCAGGAGTTCACTGAAGGGGAAGAGGCTGGTCTTGGGGTCAGGAAAGCCCTACAAAGTGCTCCGTTTGCCAGTACATTTGCTTTGTAGATAGCAGTTTCCTGTGCCTCTCCGAGTCACAACTTTCTCACCAATAAAAAGGCATCAGAAAAACATCTTCTTTTAAAAAATTATTTTATTTATTTTTGGCTGCCTTCGGTCTTCGTTGTTGCACACGGCCTTTCTCTAGTTGTGGCGAGCGGGGGCTACTGTTCACTGCAGTGTGAAGGCTTCTCATTGCGGTGGCTTCTCTTGTAGCAGAGCACGGGCTCTAGGCTCATATGGTTCAGTAGTTGTGGCACAGGGGCTTCAGTTGTTGTGGTCACGGGCTCTAGAGCACAGGCTCTGTAGTTGTGGCGCACTGGCTTAGTTGCTCCGCGGCATGTGGGATCTTTCCGGAGCCGGGCTTAAACCCGTGTCCCCTGCGTTGGCAGGCAGATTCTTAACCACTGTGCCACCAGGGAAGTCCCAGAAAAACAGCTTTTAATGCAAGTTATGAGGATTACATGAGCTGAGGAGTCTGAAGTTTCTAGCGCCGGGACTGGCACATAGCATATGTTCAAAGAGCAGACAGTGTTAGGATTCCCAAGAGTAAGTCTTCACAGACCGACCTCAGCTCCTTCCTTCCTGTGTAGGATCTTCAGAGGGTGCACCAGTGGGCAGGTGACCTAACATTCTGGGTCTTAATGAGGCCTTGGAGACAAGCTCTGACCAACGTGCGTGTGTGTGTGTGCGTGTGTGTGTGTGTGTGCGTGTGCGTGTGTGTGTGTAAGTTGTGTGTGTGAGAGTGTGTAGGTTGTATGTGTGAGTGAGAGAGTGTGTGTGTGTATGGACTGAGCTACTTTCTTAAAAAACAAGGAAAACAATAAACTGAGGAACTATACTGAAAAGTTTGGGATTCACCTGGACTGAATTACTCAATATTATAATAGCACCAGCCTCGTGCTGGGGATACCAGGCAAGACATTAAAAATAATTTTTTAAAAAGCTCTTTTGGAAAGATTTTCTGTTTGAACGCCTAGAAGAGCAGCAGAATGAGAACACATGGGACTTCTCTCCATTAATGTGGTGGCGTATTCCTGTTTCTATTTTAATGCCATGTGAAGCAGTGTCGCATTTTCAGCGCCTAAACCCTTCCCAGGTCTTTGTCTGGGGCTGTAGCGGGATGGATATCGATGTGGAGGATTCGGTGGCGATGTGCTGTGTGACCGAGTCAGTTCTTGGCAGATGTAGGCAAGGACCCCATAAATAACAACCAAGACCACATTTAAAAGCTTCACGTGTAAGACCAGCCGTCACGTTCCCTCAGGAAGCAAACAAACGACAATTAAAACCACACTGACGAGTGGTTGAGAGTCCGCCTGCCGATGCAGGGGGCACGGGTTCGAGCCCTGGTCGGGGAAGATCCCGCATGTCGTGGAGCGGCTGGGCCCGTGAGCCACAACTACTGAGCCTGCGCGTCCGGAGCCTGTTGCTCCACAACAAGAGAGGCCGCGATAGTGAGAGGCCCGCACACCGCGATGAAGAGTGGCGTCCGCTTGCCACAACTGGAGAAAGCCCTCTCATGGAAATGGAGACCCACCACAGCCATAAATAAATAAATAAACAAATTTAAATCATATGGGCTTCTAAAAAAAAAACACACTGACGAGAACAAGTCTGGAGAGTGGCAGCTCTTATTATATCAGGGTTGAATCTCAGGAAGATCAGAAATGTGGCATCAAAGTGAAGGCTGCCCTAGGCGACCTCCAGAGAGGCTCAGCGTCTGTCTTGGCCTATGGTCAGTGGTCACAGGACCCCGGAGAGTGAGTGTGACCGGGCGACCTGGCATGGAGGAAAGTGCTGCGGCTTTGCAACTGGCCGATTTGGGCTCTGGTAACAACTCTCCCCCTTAAGGGCCGCTTGACACGGCACAGGTCACTTTGCCTCTCTCAGCCTTGACTGCTTCATCTGTAATATGGGGATGCTGCCTATTTTGCAGGGCTGTTGACACAATAGAAGAGTGGGTGTAAAGCGTTGGCTTCATACCTCGCCCACCGCAGGCACAGGAGGACCTTCTTATAGAGCACGTGAACATCCTGCTAAGTGATTCTAGTTCTCAGCTTTAAGGGAGCTCCAGGAGTCCCAGGGGACCCACACCACAGACCCCCTAAGCGTGGGTTATGCTGAGGTTGCAGTGATGCACTTCCTTGTGAGGCTCAAAGTCATTCCCATGTGTGACCTTGATATTTACTAAAGGTACCTTTGAACAGTGAAAGTCTCTAAGGACAGGGACCACAGTGCTAGTCATCAGTGCCCTGTTCTACTGCCTGTGGAAGGTAGACACTCCCAGCCTGTGTCAAGACAGGTGTCTGAGCCAAGCCACCAAGACTGGCTCACGCTTCACCGAGCACTTCCCTTGAGTGTGTCATGCCATTCACACGACTGCCAACGTGCTAAGCATTCAACCCTTTACAACAGGGGAAAATGCATCGTTATACATGAAAGAATGACGGATGGATGAATGAATGAAAGAATGAATACATGAATGAAACAAGACAAACGTCTGGATTCAAATTCTCATCCCGCAACTTCCAATTAGCTTCGTGACTCTGTCACTTGACTCCCGTGAATGCAGGTCTGTTCTCTATACACGTGTCTGCTGTAGAATCGGAGGAAGTCTTTAAAGATGAGGCTTGGCATAGACCCTGGGACATGAGAAAGACTCCAAATAAGGCAGTTACTATGGTATTAAAAGAAGGCTAACTCCACAGGGACAGTGTGACTCCAACGAGATACGATGAAGAACATCTATTATTCAGTGACAAATGCTAGTGATTAGAATTCTAGCTCTGAGTGGTGATGAGTCTGTGGCAGGAAGAGGATTTTCTTGGTAAAGGAGGTACAATCTTCAGTGAGTCAGCCTAAGAACACCAAGCTAGAGGATCGTGCGGAAAATATACACTGTATACATCATAATAAGAAGTCTTGCAGGGATTTCAATGGGCTTATTATCTGTTCCATTCCAAAAGCAATATATACTCATTGAAAAGGATATGGAAATTATATTAAAGCAGGAAGAAAATAAAATTACTCACCTACCAGCTAGAGACACACTCTATTAACATTGTAATATGTTTCCTTTTACCTTGGATTTTTCCTCTTTACAGATTTTAACAAGAAACTTCAGAGAATTTATTTTTTAACCCAGCGGTGAAAACAGAGGATATAAGATTTAGCATTTTATATTTTCGTCACTTTTCTTTATAAGATAAACCTTTTCTCCATCTTTGTTTAGGTTTGTGAATACAACTGTTACTACCAGCAAAATATCTCAAACGTATATGCCCGTTCTTCTTAATCTTACCAGTTAAATGGTTTCCACTCTTTACTGGCCTCAGTAATAATGGGGAGAACATCTTTGCATGTAAAGTTTTCTTTTTAAACTTTAGAAAATCCTTTGCATTTGATCAACATTTTATTGGTTGCAAAGGTGGTTCGTTTTACCCATCATTTGAGAAATAACTTATTGAGCATCGACCACTTACTTGCCACTGTTCTAAGGACAAGGAGATTCAGCACAGAGCAAGACGGTGGCCGATTCTAAAGAGACTGTGGACAGCAGCCCAGCAGCCACTACGTGAACCCAGTGTTGCAGGCACTAACCACCATTACCGTTTTAGGGTATGAGGTTTAGCTGACATAACTTGTCTGTGGCAGAATGATACTAAAATGGATTGTTCTGGAGGTAGGTCCAGAGTGCTTTCCTGCCTTCCCACTCCTCCACCCCTAACCTATACAAGGAGAAGTGATGGCTGGTCCTCCTTTGCCTTTACTGCGGGGCCAGCAGCACAGCCTTGGGTTTCCGTATGCATAGCTGTCAGCCCCCTGGACTCTGAGCTCAATAAACGTCAGCGTGCAGTCCTCACCTCTCTAGGTCTCCAGTGCTCAGCTCCCAAGATGGCATTCAAGAGATGTCTAATGGGGCTTACCTGGTGGCGCAGTGGTTGAGAGTCCGCCTGCCGATGCAGGGGACGCGGGTTCGTGCCCGGTCCGGGAAGATCCCACATGCCGCGGAGCGGCTGGGCCCGTGAGCCATGGCCGCTGAGCCTGCGCGTCCGGAGCCTGTGCTCCGCAACGGGAGAGGCCACAACAGTGAGAGGCCCGTGTACCGCAAAAATAAAATAAAATAAAATAAAAGAGATGTCTAATGGAATACTTAATGATTTTGTCTTCTTTTCACCTTCCCAGTATCTATTATAATGAGGGTGCCCCATTCATCCCACTGTCAGCAAACCCCATTTCCTAAGCCCAGCTGTGAGCACGTCACCTGTCCAAGACTTTGACTTTGCTCTCACCACTGGGTAGTGCACTGGGGGGATGGCACTCAGCCCCCCCACCTCCCGTGAGTTCCAGAACGCTTCCCAGACTCAAGCTGTGTGCCCTCGTGGGGTCAGCAGTGAACGACCCAGGAGGTGAGGGTGGGGACCAATTCAAGCGAGGCTGCAGACAAAGGGAGTGGGGGTTTGATGAGAACAGTGGGATGCTTTCCATCTGGGCGTAAAATGGAGTTTTTTCTGTGGTTAATGAGAACAGCCTGTTTCCAATTTGACTAATATCTTCCATTAGAGCTTTGGCTCAGCCCAGCAGAGAGGCGCGATTGGGGGCTTTGCTGTCATTTCTTAAAAGCCAGAAACTGCTTTGTCATTCAAAACATTCCTTTGATCCACCCCAGAATTCTAAGGCAAGATTTATCGAGGCAGATTCCCCACGTGCCTGCCGGCAGGGATTCCCCACCTCCCTGAGCTTCAGTTTCCTCTTCTGTAAAATGCGGGTGATAACACCTGTCCAGCCTGCTTCCCAGGTTCCTTGTGAGGATCAGATTTTGAAACAACAAACAGCAATGACTACAACAATGTGTTAATCCCTTCATTTGCAGCAGACACTGTGCAAGACATGTTACCCTCAACATCTCCTTTGGTTCTCATAGCAATCCTGGAAGATGTGGTAGCCAAAATAATGGTCCCCCCAAAGATGGTCGCATCCTAACCCCTTGAACCTGTGAATATGTTAAGATTACACAGCCGATGGGGAATTAAAGTTGCAGATGGAATTATGGTTGCTAATCAGCTGACCTTAAAATAGGAAGATTTTCCAGGTGGGCTCAAAGTAAGCACAAGAGTTCTTAAAAGTGAAGGAGTCAGGGCTTCCCTGGTGGCGCAGTGGTCGGGGGTCCGTCTGCTGATGCAGGGGACGCGGGTTCATGCCCCGGTCCGGGAGGATCCCGCATGCCGCGGAGCGGCTGGGCCCGTGAGCCATGGCCGCTGAGCCTGCGCGTCCGGAGCCTGTGCTCCGCGACGGGAGAGGCCACAACAGTGAGAGGCCCGCGTAACGCAAAAAAAAAAAAAAAAAAAAGTGAAGGAGTCAGAGAAAGAGACATCACCATGGACCCAAGGTCAGAGTGATCTGATGTAAGAAAGACTCCACCTGCAGTTGCTGGCTTTGAAGTTGTCGGAAGGGGCCACGAGCCAAGAAATGTTGGCAGCCTCTAAAAGCTGGAAAAGGCAAGAAAATGGATTTTCTTTTAGAGCCTCCAGAAAAGAAAAAAGAAAAAACACAGCCTGCTCACACCTAGAGTTTAGCCCAGTGAGATCTGTGTCGGACTTCTAACCTACAGAAATGTGAGATGATAGACATGTGTTTTTTTGTTTTTTTGTTTTTTTTTGCGGTACGCGGACCTCTCATTGTCGTGGCCTCTCCCGTCGCGGAGCACAGGCTCCGGACGCACAGGCCCAGCGGCCATGGCTCACGGGCCCAGCCGCTCCACGGCATGTGGGATCTTCCCGGACCCGGGCACGAACCCGCGTCCCCTGCATCGGCAGGCGGACCCTCAACTACTGCGCCACCAGGGAAGCCCCCGTGTGTTGTTTTAAGCTCCTAACTCTGAGGTCATTGGGCATGGCAGCCATGGAAAACAATACACTATTATTTTTCCTTTTCTTTCTGTTTATAACAAAGGAGGAAACTGAAAATCAGGGAAATGAATGTTTTATTCATGATCTATCAACTATAACCAAGCAAAGACTGTGATTTTTAAATCAGTCTCTAAGGGCACAAAATGATTATTGGGCACGAACTTGCTTCCTGGTACCGGCTTAAATCACATTTTGAGGAACCTGTACATTTCTAGATGCATAGTGCAGCTGCTGTCACCAAAGGCCAGTAGCTTTCTTTGAAAGGTCTAGTTATTATGGCCCCCTCCTTCTAACCTGCACTGGGAAGTAAGCTCCTCCTTTGCTCCTCCACAATGGAGGGACTGCAATGGGATGGCGTGTTACTTTCCTACCGATGCATAGAAAACTACCCAAAACTTCGAGGCTTAAAATCACGCTGATTAATTACCTCCCGGCTCATGGGTTAGTAGAATGGGCATAGCTCATATCCCATAAGACGGAAGTCAAGGTGTCAGCTGGGCTGCCTTCTCGTCTGGAATCATCCACTTCCACATCCCTCAGCTTTTTGGGAGAATCCATTCTTTTGCAGCTGTGGAAGTCAGGGAGGCCTGCTTCTTCAAGACTCACAGGAGAGCAAGTCTCTAACATCTAGACCTTCCTCTGAAGGTCTTACTCGATTGGGTCATGTGCACTCAGGATTATCTCCTTTTCAATTCACTTAAAGCTAACTGATTAGGGACTGTAATCTCATCTGTGAAACCCCTCTCCTTTTACCAAGAATGTGACACAGTCATGGGCTTGTTATCTCATCACCTTTGCCATATTCTATGGGTTAGAATCAAGTTGCAGGCCCCCTTTGCATTCAAGGGGAGGGGATTGCACAAGGCCATGGGTCTTAGGGTGGTCTTGGGGATGGGAATTCTGCCTACCACAAATGGAGTGGTACGGATGGGATGGGATATTCAAGCCAAAAGCCACTCTAGTGACTGTCTCATCCAACTCGCTTCCTTTATAAATGAGGAAACTGGAGTCCAAAGAGGTAGAAGGAATGGCTTCTGGTTCATTCCACACATGGTTACTAAGGCCTCCTGATCCTGGAGCTGTTCTTGGTGCTAAAGATGCGGCCGTGAACAAGCAGCTGACAAAACCAGATCCTGGTAGATGGAGAAGGACAACCACTGAAACGTAAGAGAAAAGGCTGGGTGAGCCTTGGGGCTGGAGAAAGGACCCACGGGTGTGGATGGTGAATCATTCCCAGTGGAGGAAAGGTTTCCCCCCATGGGAGAGGCTCCTATCTCACCGGTGCTCTAAGTTTCTGGGTGCTTTGCCCATTTCCACCTCGCGGCAGTTGTGTGGAGTCTGTTGGACGAGAGGTTGCCTGGAGACGCAGCCTAACCCAGATGCCAAGGAGGCAAGAGGGGTGGTGCTTGGGGGCAAAGGGCAGGCTGAGAGAGGGTGCCCATGAAGAACCTCAGGAGAGGAGAGAAAAGAAGCAGAGGCAGAGGCAGGAAGGTGGCCCCAACTTCCCCAGGAATGTCTAACGAAGACCATCGTCCCCTGTGTCCTCCCTGGCTTTGCTCTCCCTATAGCTCTCAGTATCTCTGGTTCTCGTTGCCTTTTTCCTCTCCATCCCGCTCTCCTTTACTTTCTTATTTTATTTTATTTTATTTTATTTTATTTTATTTATTTATCTTTTTTACATCTTTATTGGAGTATAATTGCTTTACAATGGTGTGTTAGTTTCTGCTTTATGACAAAGTGAATCAGTTATACATATACATATGTTCCCATATCTCTTCCCTCTTGCATCTCCCTCCCACCCTCCCTATCCCACCCCTCCAGGCAGTCACAAAGCACGGAGCTGATCTCCCTGTGCTATGCGGCTGCTTCCCACTAGCTATCTACCTTACGTTTGGTAGTGTATATATGTCCATGCCTCTCTCTCGCTTTGTCACAGCTCACCCTTCCCACTCTCCTTTACTTTCTTACTTCATCACCTCATTCCTCATGCCTCCTTTGCTACCTCTATTTTTCAACTGACGTATAGTTGATTTACAATATCATATTAGTCTCAGGTGTACAGCATAGTGATTCAGTTTTTTTTAAAGATTACACCCCATTAAAAATTATTACAAGATAATGGCTATAATCCCCTGTGCTGTAGAACACATCCTTGTTGCTTACCTCTTTTATACATAGCAGTTTGCATCTCTTAATCCCATACCCCAGTTTGTCCCTCCTCCCTTTCCTTTCTCTTTTGGAAACCACCAGGCTGTTTTCGACGTCTGTGTCTGAGCCTGTTCTGTTTGGCACGTGCACTCATTTGTATTATTTTGGGATCGCCCATGGAATGATGTCACGCAGTCCAACCGACAATCTCCCCTTCGCTCTCCTCCCAGCTCTCTCGCCTCACTTCTCCTGCTCGTCTTCTAATCCTTGCCCAGCTCCTCACGCACTTGTCTTCTCACTTCTCTTTCCCTTCCCCCGACCTCTCTGCCGCCCTGTGAAAGGCACATCCCACTTAAGTTCCTTCCAACATCTGGCCTGGAGCAACCACCTTCTTTTTTTTTTTTTTTTTTTTGCGGTACGCGGGCCTCTCACTGTTGTGGCCTCTCCCATTGCGGAGCACAGGCTCCGGACGCGCAGGCTCAGCGGCCGTGGCTCACGGGCCCAGCCGCTCCGCGGCATGTGGGATCTTCCCGGACCGGGGCACAAACCCGTGTCCCCTGCATCGGCAGGCGGACTCTCAACCACTGCGCCATCAGGGAAGCCCTAAATGGAGGGATTTTTAATAAAACGAAATCAGGTCAGAGTCCTGGGAACATGTAATGGAGCAGTAAATATAAAGGGAGCCCGCAGAGATGAGCCCGGTTGGAATTCTGGTCGCTGCAGCTGGCATACACTCCTGCTACTTGTCCCTGTGGGTATTTCTCCTACTAAAGTGCTTTAAAGACAGCAAGTACCTTCTGGAAAAGTGACCAGCCTCCAGTACACCATCCAAGGGGCACATTCTGAGTTTTGTGCTATAAAATGACTCCCAGCTCCTCCCTGGAGCACAACCCCTGAAGGAAGCCCTAGCCAGCCCACCTTCACCAGGGGCGGGTTCTGACAGATTGAGCGCAGATAGACTTGCATCCCTTTTGAGAAGAGTGCTGGTTCCTGAGCCAGATATAGCCCTGGGGGATGTTTATAGACCTGCTAACTCGTTTCAGAGCCACGTTAATCAGAAACATGACAGGGGAGGGAGGGAATTTTCATTTCTCAAGTTAATGAACGAATGGATTTCCTATTCATTATTCATTGACTTTGAAGTTTAATGAATAGCTCAGGGACAACCACTAAATTTTGGTATTTATAGAAAATCAGCACAAGCCAGACTCACTACGCATCAAGGAGCTGTTTATTGTACATAATGAGTTTCACTTATTACTTTATCTGGTATTTATCAACTTTAAATTTTTCAGGTACAGAAAGCAATGGATTCATTAAGAATGCCCTTGCTCTTCACTCTCTTTTGTTTTTATTCCTTTGTGAGAACCAGATGAAAATTTCCAAGAGCCTGCATTGCTTTTCATCTGTGTCTGTGTTCTAATTTTTTTTTCTGTTTCCAGGAGAACTAATCCTTCCCTTGACAGTCATCAACTTTTTCCATTCATTTCTTCTTCTGCTGGTAAAATAATACATTTCCTCCTCTTCTCTCCAGAAAAAAAACAGAAGAAAAAATCAGGGATCTCACGTTTAATATTAAATAGAAGAAAAGACATTTTAAGACTCATGCTGTGTGATAGCCTAAAACCAGCAGAAAATCTACAAGAAAAAGAATAAAACTCCATCTCAAAAGCCCACACCCATTCCCCGTAGTCTTCAACCATAGACATTTGAAGAGAATAAACTTAGGGATGCTTTCAAAAGGAAGGGGAGGGCTTCCCTGGTGGCGCAGTGGTTGAGAATCCGCCTGCTTAATGCAGGGGACACCCGTTCGAGCCCTGGTCTGGGAGGATCCCACATGCCGCGGAGCGGCTGGGCCTGTGAGCCATGGCCGCTGAGCCTGCGCGTCCGGAGCCTGTGCTCCGCAACGAGAGAGGCCACAAACAGTGAGAGGCCCGCGTATGGCAAAAAAAAAAAAAAAAAAGGAAGGGGAATTCCCTGGCTATCAAGTGGTTATGACCCTGCACCATAAAAAAAAAAAAAAAAAAAAAAAAAGGAAAAGGTAGGAGATCGATATTACCAAATAGAGCCTCTTGATCATTTTTATCATAATCAATATCATAATCATTACATCTTTATTTTAGGGCTAAATATGGTGGAGGCAGAAACAGAAAACTGTTTTACTTTTCCAATAATGATCAACAGCTGTGATCTGTGACAATCTCCCTTCCCATTGGTGAGTGGTTTTCTTTAACATCTAAGTCTGACCCAATGGTATGTTTAGTTATCTTCCATTTCTGAAGCCATCTTGCTTAAGTTACTAAGGCTCATGCGGTCATTTTCATACTTCTGTTCCATACCCAACTCAAGGTTCCCTACATCCTGACCCTACCATCGCAATATTTGTGCAAGGTAATTGGTGCTTAATCAGTGGCCCTAGAAAACTGATGAAGTGAGCAGAGGATGTGGTGTTCTCTTCTCACTTCCTTCTTCCCAGCCCTACCCCCTGATTTGGGGGGAAAATAACACAGAGAAGGGAGCTCCGGAAGTGACTGCCTTTGATAAGGTTGATGATGATGGATGGGATCACCATGCCCCCTTTGCGAGGGACTCCCTCCCCATTGGGCCATGCCTTCCTGCTGACCTCTCAAGGCTGACCCTCATGATGTATCATACTTCATTCTTCTGCTGCAAGAATGTCTTAGCTCCATGTGTGCGGGTCCTCGGCCAGCCCAAGTCTCCCAATCTCACACCACTGTGAACACAAACTCTGGGACCTGTGCATGGAGAGGGTCTCTTTTTATAACCCTTGGGAATGGAAACATGAGGAATATGGTCTCCTTTTTCCGCATGAACGTGTTACCAGACTCACCTTCTCCAAATCTCTGTTGCCTGCTCCAAGAAGATCAGCCAGGTCAGCAAGCCCAATGGATAAGGACACCCAACTAGGGAATAAGATAGGCTCCTCCTCTTACAGAACTTCCCGATTTATCCGTAGTTTTACGAGTGGCTCTTTGGCGACCTCCATCCTTTGGTTTAGGTGAAGAAGAAACTTCTCTAGGTCCTCCATCCTACAGCCATACCCTTTACAATAAGACTTTGCAGTGGACACCTCCCACCTGGAGATGGTGTCTACTCCCCCACCCCTTCAGTGAGGGCAGATCTTGCAACTTGCTTGGACCAACAGAATGAGGTGGAAATGATGTGCTACTTCTGAGCCTTGACCTTAAGAGACTGTGTGCACTCTTGTTTACTCTTGGAATTCTCCCCAGCAGTTAAGTAACAGTTTGCAATTATATTATTATTTATGTAAAATTTTATCCATCTCCTAAAATGCATTGTCAATTTCGTGAGAACAGGAAACTTGCGTATTTTGTTCTTTACTGAATACTCATCTCCCAGTCCAGTGTCTGGCCTTCAGTGGCACTCAAAAATATTTGTACTGGGGGAAGGATGAACCAAAGAAGAATTTCTGGATGGAAGATGCTCAAAGATAATATTTTAGAACTTAAATACCTACTTTGACTTTTTATGACGTATCAAACAATGTAGGCCTTTCCTGTCATCACTATAAACCTCCCCACCTCATATTGTCAGTAAAGTCAATTCCTCTGGTAAAGTTTATTATGTGTTTGAATTTTGTGTATTTTTGTTTCCTTGAGGAGACAGACGAAGGGATTAGAGTCACATCTGAATCGATGTGGTGAAGAATCAAGACCGAATGCAAGGAAGCAGAACCCAGGGGAACATGAGATAAAAGAAATGGATGTCTTTCATAAATTTGGGGGAGATTTTTGGATTTCCATGGGCTGTGGAATTTGAAACACCAAGTCAGTTTCACCAGGAAAACTGCAGAGATACTCCGTCTAATATCTGGATGAATAAGGGTGAATGAGCTATGGTTCCTGACCTTGAAGAGTTGATGATCTGGTCACATCCGACCCTTATGTGCACACTGAGTTTTCATGGTCGAGTATCTCCAAGGCTCAGCTCCTCCAAATGCTGTGCACATTGCAAGGGAGAGCATGGGTCACAGGGACGTCCTTGAATGAGAAGCCAAAGGGCCTGCATGCTGACCTCGCCTCTGGCACTGGGTCCCCGAGTGTGCCAGGCATGAGCCCTCCCCTCTCTGAGGCTCAGTTTGTGGGAGTCAAGGAAATACACCGGGAATACCTAGTCTCCATAAGTTGACTTGGATGGGGTGCGACCTTATGGACTTGTGCTTTCCTTTCCCTTTCCACCTGATGTATTATTCATTCTTCCCCCGGGGCCATTCACTGATCACTTTAGGAAGCAGAATCATCAATGCAAGAAGAGCACACATGGCAGAGATGAAATAAACTCATTCAGAGAGAGACTTGCTAATCAGTAACAGTCGCTGTGCCAGGATTTGCTTCCCTAATGAAAGCTGGAAAGAGGGATAGTGAGATCAAGGTAACCACTAAACCCTGAACCACTAAACCCTCCCTTTTCCTCAAGCAGGATGGAATGTGTGTTTTAGTGACTGGGTAATATTTGAGGGGGGAAAAATAGGATAGAAACATCAATGGTTGCTAGGCACCCTGAAGACGTTGCAAAATAAATATATTAACGTCTAATGGTCAATCTTTCTCAATATTATTTCTTTCCACCCTGGCAGGACTGTGACTCTGGGGGATCCCAGGACAGAGTTATTAGCAATTATGAACTCTGGTCATTTGGAAAAGGTTGACAATGAACAGATTTTTAAATCCTGTTTCAAGATGTTCCCCTCATTAAACCACATAAAAGGTAGTCACTCAATTTGAGAGTCAGTTAATATGACCGAGCGCTCTATGCCAGGCATGGAGCTGGACACTTTAACTTGGGTTGTCTTTATTTCATGCTCACCCAAAGCCCTGAGACAGAAATGAGCAGCCCATCTGTAGATAATGCAGCCGAGGTCCAGAGAAACAAATTGAGTTTGTTTCTCAAAAAGGACAGAATGGGGGCTGGAATCCCATTTTCCTGATTCCTGGTCCGATGCTCCCAAACTTTGTGTCCCAAGATATAATCTGAACAAAATGTGAAATTTTTTTTAGTCTTAATCGTCACAATGTGCTTCTTCTTTTTTTTCCTATGTGTGAGGCGTTGTGCTTTGTTGCATTATTTCATTTGACCGTTGTCAAAAGCCTTTGCGATAGAGATTATTGTAAACTATCTTACAGCTGAGACTCTCACGGAGATAAAGTAAGTGGTCCGAGATCACCGAGCCAGAGGGTGGCAGAGTCAGGATAATGCAAGACCAGATCCATCTGCCTCCAGGGCCTGTCTGTCACCTTTGGGGCATGACACCCCCTAGAGCAGAGTTTATACCCCAAGTCCGTCTGCCCTTCTGAACATAGTGAGCTGCGCTAGATTTTATTTATATAGTTTATTTTTTTAAATTTCTTTTTCTTTCTTTTTCTTTCTTTCTTTCTTTCTTTCTTTCTTTCTTTCTTTCTTTCTTTCTTTCTTTCTTTCTTTCTTTCTTTCTTTCTTTCTTGTTTGCTTGCTGTGTTGGGTCACTGCTGCGCGCGGGCTTTCTCTAGTTGCGGCGAGCAGGGGCTACTCTTCGTTGTGGTGCACGGGCTTCACCTCAAACCAAAGGAATTATTGCAGTGGCTTCCCTTGTTGCAGAGCACAGGCTCTAGGTACCCAGGCTTCAGTAGTTGTGGCACGCAGGCTTAGTAGTTGTGGCTCACAGGCTCTAGAGTGCAGGCTCAGTAGTTGTGGCGCATGGGCTTAGTTGCTCCACGGCATGTGGGATCTTCCTGGACCGGGGCTTGAACCCGTGTCCCCTGCATTGGCAGGAGGATTCTTAACTACTGTGCCACCAGGGAAGCCCTGCGCTAGGTTTTAAACTAATGCCAAGCTCCCTTAAAATCCCTAACTCCTTCCTGTTATTCACATTATCTGCAACTCTGACTTTTATCCTACGCCCTTATCCATTCCATCAACAAATGCTGTTGGCTCCACTATCGAATGCGCCCACAAGCCCTCACTTCTCACTGTCTCCAGGCTACCACCCTGGAATGAACGCGTGCCCCCATCTCCCAGCTGGGTTATGACAATGACCTCCTTTCTGGTCTCCCCACTCATGTCCTTGACCTTCCCGGAGTCTATTTTATATACACAAACAGAGGGATTCCTGTAAAATACAAACCGGAACACATCACTGCCGTCTCTCAGGCCTGCAGTAGCCTTGCATCTCATTACAACGAAATCCAGACTCCTTCCCATGGCCTTCAGGGCCCCGCGGAAGTGGCCTCCAGCTGCCCCTCTGGCTGGTGTCCTCCCCGTCTCCAGCCACAAAGGTCCCTTCACTGTTGCTGGAAAACAGAGGGTGCACCAGACTCATCAGAGCCTCGGCACTGATTGTTTTCCGTTCCTGGAATGCTCCTTCCCTGCACGGTGCTTCTCTCCTCACCCCATTCATTCAGGTTTCTGCTCAGGAGCCAACCCTTGATTCCATCCCCTGAGACACTTTGTTCTGCTTTACAGAATGTTTCACCCCTTGATATTATATTAAACAGTTTCCTTTCTTTCTCTCCTATTATAAACTCTATAAGGGCAGGGATCTTTATTTTTCTCACCAACATACTCCCTTCTCCATTGCCTACTATGTACCCTAGCACATAGTAGTTGCTCAGTAAATTTTTTGAATGTATGAACAAAATCATGAGATTCCTTTCCCTTTTACTCAGAGCAATTCTAGAGAATTTGTCCTCTCTTCGCTAGATTACAAGTTTTTTGGGAGCATGGACCCTGTTCTTCGTGTCCCCAGTTGTACAAGTCTCAAAGAAAATTGATTGAAATTAGTGGAACATGAGGAAAGCGTATGTAAATTGTCTATGTGGATAATAGCTATCTACCAACAACAAAACCAAGATGTCATGCTTCTAGGAGCACAAGAAATGTTCAGCTGACCAACTTTAAAATTCATTAATCAAAGTACATGCTGCCAATACAATAGAAATAGCTCACACTAAAGGAATTATTGTGTGTGTGTGTGTGTGTGTGTGTGTGTGTGTGTGTGTCTTTGTGGGTTTCTTTCTCTTTTATTTCTTTGTTATCATATTAGTGGGGCTTCTGGAAGGAACAGAAATAAACTCACATATTCAATCCTCATGGTCAACAAGAAGTCCATCACATTCTTCCCAATGTCCTTTGAAGCATCATTTAGATGGTTAATTAGTATCCCCAGCTCTTCAATCACTGTGATTCCTAAACAAATGCTTCCTAATTTTTTCAAGTCTGAGGACCTCTTTTCAAAACCAAGTACTGTTAAGCTCCGGAATCCACTGATTGAGAAGCTGCATAAGAGACCAAGTTTCCTATGGGCTTAAACCCACGCCTGGCAGAGAATTAATAGTGAATAGCCATGTATGAGAGTAACTAATGAATTCGATATTTGTTCACTGAATCAATTCTGTAATCATCTCTAGCTCATCTACATATTTGATATGAATCACAACACGTACATATACATTTGGCATGATTACTAGTGTGGGAACAGCTGAGCCTAATGTGGATTTTTGCATTGGTTCATGTGTGATTTTGCTTGGGAGAGACACGAGGTGAGTGTAGAAAACTGCTCCCAGCGGAAGCCGGCCATGTAGGAGCACACAAAATACATACACCTCAAACCTCAAACCTCCAGGAGCTGCCTTCTGCCGCTGGATGCGTTAGGGGCCACAGGCATCCACAGGTGGTATTACAGCCCTTCATCTCCTATTAGGTAACCTTCCCTCGACCCCTCCCCAATAATTCACAAGCTGCAACCCTTCTGATGCCTGTGATCACAAGCAAACCCCACGTCTTTTTCAAAGTAAAACACCACAGTTATTTTAGTAGTTAGGTATTACTTCATTCTTTTTTATGGCTGAGTAGTATTCCATTGTATACCTATAGATAATCATACTAAGTGCAGTAAGCCAGACAGAGAAAGGCAAATATCGTATGATATAACTTATATGTGGAATCTAAAATATGATACACATGAACTTATTTAGAAAACAGAAGCAGACTCTGAGACATAGAAAACAAACTTTTGGCCACCAAAGGGGAAAGAGATAAATTAGGAGTTTGGGATTAATATTACACACTACTATGTGTAAAATAGACAAATAGCAAGGTCCTACTGTATATCACAGGGAACTATATTCAAAAATCTTGTAATAAGGCTTCCGTGGTGGCGCAGTGGTTGAGAATCTACCTGCTAATGCAGGGGACACAGGTTCGAGCCCTGGTCTGGGAGGATCCCACATGCCGCGGAGCAACTAGGCCCGTGAGCCACGACTACTGAGCCTGCGCATCTGGAGCCTGTGCTGCGCAACAAGAGAGGCCGCAATAGTGAGAGGCCTGTGCACCGCGATGAAGAGTGGCCCCCGCTTGCCACAACTAGAGAAGGCCCTCGCACAGAAACGAAGACCCGACACAGCAAAAATAAATTAATTAATTAATAAACCCCTACCCCCAACAACAACAACAACAGCAACAAAAATCTTGTAAGAAGCCATAGTGGAAAAGAATATGAAAAGGAATATATATGTACATATATATGTATATATGTGTGTATATATATATATAACTGAATCACTTTGCTGTACACCAGAAAATAACACAACATTGTAAATTAACTACTTCACTAAAAAAATAAGTTATGTATTTCTTAACAATTTTGCAGGTATAAAAGAATGCTACTGGGCTTCCCTGGTGGCACAGTGGTTGAGAGTCTGCCTGCCGATGCAGGGAACACGGGTTCGTGCCCCAGTCCGGGAAGATCCCACATGCCGCGGAGCGGCTGGGCCCGTGAGCCATGGCCACTGAGCCTGCGCGTCCGGAGCCTGTGCTCTGCAACGCAAGAGGCCACAACAGGGAGAGGCCCGCGTACCGCAAAAAAAAAAAAAAAAAGAAAGAAAAGAATGCTACTGTTTTGATTGTTTTTTTTTAATGTGTCACTGATGACTTTTTTGAGTGCTATACCCCAGCTCCATTTTCCCATAAGCCTGCTGGGTTTTGTTCCATGACTGTAAATAGCTCAGTGATTTTTAGGAACATATATATTGCGTTCTAGCAGAACTCACTATGCACGTATGTATGAAGTATATTAATTATTTAGTCAACTTTACCTTTTTATAAGTTCATAGATCTAGGCATGGTGTAAATGACAGTCTTAAAGTTAGAATGTAGTAATTTATTTGGTTCTGTTTTCTAACATTTCTGAATCAGGGACTTTGTGTCATTCAAGATTTGGCCAGAGAAGCAGAACGCCAATAAGTAATAGATAATAAGGATTCGTTGCAGAGATTAGACCTTAGACTGAGTGGTGCTGGTGGACAAGTTCATGCAGGGCTGTTGTCTCAATGACCATCACTATAGCTCACGCGGGCCAATAGTTGGAGATGAAGACTAGGCCTGAAGTAGGACAGAATAGGGACAGACTCAATCTATGAGGACATCCCGTCCAAGTTTGATGATCTAATGACCTGCAGGAGAGCCTTGCCAAAGAGGTGCACGCATACCTGGCCGAAGATGCAGAGGGGCTGAAGGAGGAGCTCTGGTGGGACCTGAGGAAGTTATGGGCCTAGGTTCTGCCTCTAGAAATCTTTGAGGATGTGAACGAGCTGCCCAGGAGACTGGTGCCCCTGCCGACCCTCAGAGCATGCAAACAGCTGCCGCTTCACTTCCTCCTTCCAATGGTGAAGAGGTCTGGCTTTTAAGAGAGTAAAAGTCTTGCTCAAATTTGAGATCTCTCAGACCCATCAGAAGACATCTGCTTATGTCCAGAGACTCCCAGACTGTAATGGGAAAATACTGCCTTATGAGCTAAATGCTAAGATTTAGGCGGATGCATAGAAACATGAATACAAACACAAACGCGATCTCAGGAAATGATGGGTGTCGTTTCCTGAACCCAGGTGGCTCAGAACATGTTCCTGTTATTTTTAAATTAAATTTGAAATAAAACATTTTAAACATCTTGTAGAGAACTTCTGGAACCCGGAATCTGTAATCCTAATTTGAAAAACTCTACATTCAGTGGTCAGAAATTGGCTTGAGAACCAGAACTGCTTCTACCATTTGCTTTTGACTTTGGGCAAATGCCTTTAAATTCTCTGAGACTCAGATTCATCCCATATGAAGTGGGGCAAATAACAGTAATTATCCTGTCGTGAGGATTCAATAACATGTTAGGGGGTAGTTAGAGGGGTGCGGGATGCCCAGAGTGTCAGGAGAATGTGAGCTCTTCCCTGGCTGTTCTCACAACTGTCGTCACCATCATCCTCATTAAAGTTATTATTTCTATTATTTAGCCAGTTCCCTGCGGGATAAATAGCAAAAGGTCTAATTAGTGAAAATTGGTCTCTGAGAAGTTGAAGGCAAATCTGAGCTTGATGCACCTGGATTCAGAATAAATGAAGACAGAAAACGGGTTCTATGACCCGAGGTGTCTCCTTCTGCACCGGCACCAGTTATGTGTTCTCACCTGGCAGTGAGCACAGCTTTCATCTGGGGAACATGTTTAGAGAAACTATGTGATGTCTCACCACCAGTAGACCTGAGCCAAGCCTCTCTCTTCTTGGCCTCCATCTGCATGAAAGATGGCAGAGGAGTTATTAAGTTAAAACCCAAGGTCAAAAACGGGTGCTCAAGGCTTCCCTGGTGGTGCGGTGGTTGGGAGTTCGCCTGCCGATGCGGGGGGCGCGGGTTCATGCCCCGGTCCGGGAAGATCCCACATGCTGTGGAGCGGCTGGGCCCGTGAGCCATGGCCACTGGGCCTGCGCGTCCGGAGCCTGTGCTCCACAGCGGGAGAGGCCACGGCAGTTGAGACGCCTGCGTACCGCAAAAAAAAAAAACAAAAAAAAAAACGGGTGCTCATAGACCATATCTTTGACCCACAAGCATTTGGAAAAGCTTTTGATCAGAAATCAGAAACATACACATGAAGGCCTTAATTTTCTAAAAACAAACACACAAACAAGAAGGTGGTGGGCAATCTGACCCTTCTACTTGCTACCCATCTGCTTCTGGTTGACGATGGCCTCCACAGGCCACCACCCTCTCCCCCCACTACATCCTTGACCAGGGGCTGTCTCTTGATATTTGTCATTGTCCTTGAAGGGATACTTTTCTTATAATACAGATATGTTTTTCTCCATCTGATTCAAACCAGACCAGGGAGAAATCGAAAGATGGACCTCCAGGTCCTTGGATTTTGAGAAAAACGAGCTCAACCATATCTCTTTGTGAAAGAGAAGTTTATTTCTGTAAGTTGGCATGCAGAGCCAGTGTGTGTCAAAGGCTGCAACTTTGGATGTCATTGTAAAACAAGTCTTCGAGATTAAGACCACTAAACCATCTCCAGTGTTTGCTCTTCATTTCTCTGTTAATAGAGATGCCCAAGCTTTGGCTCAGGACACGGTAAACCCATAAGTGGAAGGGCATCTCTGTGTCACATCACGGGTCGGGGAGGGCTACACCTCTGATGAGGTAGAGCAGGAATTTTTCAGGCTTTCCAACAGCAGGCCGTTACGATGGAGAAGTGTTTGAGGGTTTGTCTCCCAGCAAGATCATGCTTTTATAATAGTATTTGCTGAGTTTATAACTCAGTGTAGACGATGGGAAGGCAGGTCTGGGGCAGATGTCCCAATCCCCTAGATGTGGACTGCATGGTGAGGGTTAGTCCAGAGCTGAAACTTGGAGGTCCAGGAAGGATGCTGGCTCTTGGGAAATAAGATGCTAGGTCACCAAGTCTTGTCCATGCCCTCTCCCGCTGTCTTTATGTCTGTCCCCTCTGGGCAGCGCCCCAGGACCTGTGGTTCCAATCCACCACAAGTCCAGGGGATTTTGCCTCCTAAACATCTCTTGTGTTCACTTTCCATGAACTGCCACAGACCTCCACCATGCTGGTCTAATTTCCTTCCCCTTTAAGCCTGTGTTACTGAAACACACTGTTCTCCCTCCTCTGTTCTCCCAGCTTCAGCCGTAGTCTCTGCGCAATCCATTCTTCTAGCAGCAGCCAGCCATCTCTGTGAAATGCAAATTCGATCCCCTGTAAAACCTTCTAATGGTTTCTCACTGTTTTAGAACAAAATCTAAAAATCTAAGCAGGGTCTCCCATGGCTGGACTTTGCTTAGCTTGTCAGTCTCAGCACAGATCTCACCTCTGCCTTCTCTGCTCCCTCCAGGCGTAGGTTAAGTCCCTCCAATGTGCTCCATCCTCTGTAGGTCCATTGTGCATCTGTGTTCTCTGACTGTAATTCTTCTCCTCTCCTTTAACGCCTGCCCTAATCCTTTGTACCTAAACCCGCTCATCACCTCCCGGGGAGCCCTGTCTGTCCCCCTGACTCGTTCAGTGCTCACCATCCAGCGCTCCTGGAGAAGCCCGCGTCTTCTCCATCCCGCGCTCCTGGAGAAGCCCGCGTCTTCTCAGCACTCGATGCAGATTGCGTTTTTTATGTGATTCCTTAGAGAATGTCCCTGTGGTGGCCACGTCCATGCACATCACCATCCTCTAGCGACAGGGAACGGAACTGACAGGGGGTCCCAGGTCCTGGGCTTTGACCTCCATCCTTGTGTTTGCCATAAGGCCGCTCCTCCCATGGGAGGAGCCAGTGAACGAGCCACTGGTTCAACTCGTACCAGCCAGTGAACGAGCGCAACAGGGACACCAAAGCGGACTTGTTTCCCAGAGACAAGGTTCTCCTTGGACAGCCAAGTTTGGCTGCAGGATTCCTAGTCGGTTTTTTGTTTTTTGTTTTAACATCTTTATTGGAGTATAATTGCTTTACAATGTGTGTTAGTTTCTGCTGTATCACAAAGTGAATCAGCTGTACATATACATGCATCCCCGGTTGGTTTTGAGAAACATGCCTCAGACTACATGGCCGTCTGGGAAGCTTCTACAACCATCTCTCCCTTTTCCTTTCGCTCAAGTTCATTCTTGCTCAAATTCTGACCACTTTCCAACCCCTTCTGGCTCCCTCTCTTGCTTTCATTCAAGCAAGCAATGCCCTAATTACCTTATATGCTTAATCTAACACTGATGTTTGCCTTTGAGAGGACCTGGACTAATACAGTCTTTTTTCCTGATTAGATGTTAAACTTCACAAGTGTAGAGAGGTCACATCCCTTTAGGACACCACTGGCCCCAGGACCTCACGCAGTGTCTGACATACACAAAGTTGCCAACAAATTACCAAGTAAATGAAGAATCTTTGCTTCTGAGCACACCTTTTTCTCTCCTTGGAACACACCCCTGTGGGTCTTAGCCACTCATCCATCATAACTCACCCACCAGCCTATGAAACCTTCACCACTATCACGGCTCAGTTATCTATTCCCTCTCCAGTGCTCTCGTTAAATATTTCACGTTCTTCTATCACAGTGTTTGTCACTATCTATCTGAATTTCTAAATCAGACTTTACCACTGATTTTGAGCCCCTTGAGTGCAGAGATACTATTTCGTATTTCTTCATTTGTTTCATTGTCATCTACAATGATTAATCCATTTTAGATGACCGTTAAACATGGGAAGGAAGGATGGACAGAAGGAAGGAAGGGAGGGAGGAAAGGAGAGAGGGAGGAAAGAACACTGGGAATAGAGTTTAGCTTCAGTAATTATTCATTTCTTCATCTTTAAAAGGTTCCAGCTATCCCAAAATGTTTATAGGAAACACAAGAGAAAATAGACAGGCTTCATACATCCAAAATTACTTTTTAAAATGATTTATTTATTTATTTATTTGCAGTATGCGGGCCTCTCACTGTTGTAGCCTCTGCCGTTGCGGAGCACAGGCTCCGGACGCGCAGGCTCAGCGGCCATGGCTCACGGGCCCAGCCGCTCCGCGGCATGTGGGATCTTCCCGGACCGGGGCACGAACCCGCGTCCCCTGCATCAGCAGGCGGACTCTCAACCACTGCGCCACCAGGGAAGCCCCCAAATTACTTTTTAAATAGAAGCATTTCTAGAGTAGTTTGCCATCGTGGGAAAGACGTGGACTCTCGAATCTCTCAGTCCTGGGTCAAAACCTCTGTGCATGGCATGCGCCACTGTGACCCTGGGAAAGTCAGCTGCCTGCTCCTCATGTCCCCCACCGTAAATCAGGACCCAGTAAGTGTCATGAGGCAATGCATGCAAAACCCTTGGCCCGTAGTAGGAGCTAGAGAATCAGGAGCCACTGTTCAGTTTAAACTTCAAGTCCCGGGGCGCAGCCTGAAACACATGACGGGGGTCAAGTTTTTCGTATGGAATCTTAGACAGATAAAGAGAAGTAGCAACCCTACCGCAAAGAATATATATCGGTGTCCTGGCAGCCAGAGTGATTTGAGCCTCACATCACAGACAATTGTCAGACCAAAATAATCTTCACCAGGATTTCAGCTTTAAAATATGTGTTTTTTAAAAATCTTGGCTCTGCATGATTTGTCAAGCTCTAGTTTTATATTTTTATTGAGAAAAAAAAAAAGCCCTGTCATTTCACACTTGCTTGTTACTGTTTGCTACCTTCTGACAGCTTTCACTGCCTGGATTGGAATTCTGAGTTTGTCGTGGAAAGACGAGGTGAGACATTTGAAAGATGCCAGTGTTCAGGGACCACAGATGGATTTACATAGCCTTGCGCTTTAATTTCCCACCTCACCAGTTCCACGTCCTGCAGCCCCACTAGCTCCTGGCGAAGGCTCCCTAGGGCCGTGCTGTCACCAGCCTCATCTTTAAATATCCTTAAATATTGCCAGTCATGCCTAGAATATCTTCCTTACCTCACCTACCTTCTCTTACCTCATCACCTTCCTGAAGATTTCCTTTACGCAGGCCGATTTGATCTCTCTCCTTGACACCGTCACTGAACGTGACTGTCTCATCTTCTTTTGTGTGTTCGCTTCAAACATTCATCCAGTGTCCACCAGGTGGCGGATTCACAGAGAAGGACCGAGGGTACACAAGTGAGTAAAATGGACACGATCTTCCCCAAGTCCTAGAGCACATAATTTGGTTGAGGAAATGAATAATTGGATAATTATGAGTCTGTAAAGTGCCACAAAGTAGGCAGTTGTCCATGATGGTTTGACCAGTCAAAAGGGGTAGATGACATTGCAGTACCACCACCAATAACAACGAACCCATTTCAACATAACACAACTAACATAACTAGAATAGTTGTGTATTGCTGCGTCGTGGAATACCACAGACTAACAGTTTAAAGCAATACCAATGTATCACCACACTGAGTCTGGGGGCCAGGAGTCAGCATGCTTTAGCTGACACCTCTGTTCAAGGTCTCACAGGCTGTAACTGAGGTGTCATCTGGGGTCATGTCCTCATCTGGAGGCTTGACTGGAAAGATCCGTCAGGTTGTTGGCAGAATTGATGTCCTGTGGTTGCGGGACTAGGGTCCACATTTTCTTGCTGGCTGTCAGCCAAGCCTACTCTCAGCTTCCAGAGGCCTCTCTCTGGTCCTTGTCATATGGCCCCCCAACCCCCATACACCCTCTCATGCTTCGAATCATTCCCTTCAGGAAGGGTCCGGTCCCATTTAAGGGCTCACCTGATTAGGTCAGGCCCACCAAGGATAATCTCTCCCTTTATTAACTCAAACTGACCTGGGACCTTAGTCCCATCTGCAAAATCCCTTCACAGCAGGCTTTACACCATTGTTTGATTGAATAAGTGGGAGAAAGGTGTGTACGCCAGGGGGCAGGAATCTTGGGGTAAGTATATGATGGCAGGTAGAGTTCTCTCTCACTTTACGAGTTGGTTGTGGGTCAGTGAGGCTGCTCTGCACGTCATAGTCAGCCAGGGGCCCAGGCTGCAGATTCTCCGCCTCCATATGTCCCTCTGCGATCACCCCAAGATGGGGAAGTCAGGAAGGCTAACCTCACATCCCCTCTGTGGCATCAGGACTAAAATTAAGGCTCAACATTGCATGTGGCCTCGACATCTAGTGAAGCTGGGAGGGCCTTGAGCAACCCCATCACGAGTCCCCCCACCTGTGGGTAAGGTCTCCTCACCAGGGGGTCCTCGTGCAGTTCCTGTTTATCCCCGAGGAGCAGGGTTTGCGGAAGTATTCAAATAAGGCAACCACATCTTCCCGCAGAACCAAGGAGACACCCCGCCTTCTTGACACTACAAAGTTGGCCTCCTCGAGTATCTCCTTTTTCTCTCTGTTCCCAAGCGCAACCCTGAAACGGAGCAGGGCCCCGTGGTCCTCCCTCCACCCCCACGTCCTCCACCTGCCTTTTGTCTGTGGAAAAACTTTAGCCAAAGAATAAATTTAATCAGAGAAGTGAGACAAGGCAGAAACAAAGGCAAACAGTCCAACAAGACTAAATAATAATAATAATTTCGTCCTTAAGCAGAGCGAAGGACCTTTAGTTCCTTCTCAAAGGGCTATAGATCATATTCTGAGCCGTAGCCTGTAAGCTGTCTTGTGGACACTGAAACCGCCACCAGGTGAAAGAAGTTAACTCACGATGACCAGAGTGTAGCCATGACATACGCTGCCGCAATTCCAAGAAGAGGCCTCAGGAAAATGGGAACAAACTGACCCTGGAACTGAAGACTCACTGTACCTAAAACAGTCAAGGTGATCAGACCATCGTGTGGACAATTTCGAGACGACGGTCAGAGCTGACTGTGCTGTTTCTGCGTGTCGCCCCCTCCCTCCACCTATAAAAGCTCTTCTCCACTGATTGTCGGGGACTCCGTTTGGACAGGAGTCCGCCCTCCCCCTCGGTTGCCGGCATCCAAAATAAAGCAGGCTTTCCTTTCCACCAGCTTGGCCTCTTTATTGGCTTTTGGGCAGCGAGCAGCCGGGCCCCGCTTTCAGTTACAACCCGCCATGTTCCTGCGTGGTGTGCAGTGTCTTCACCCCCCGGGGTGTGGACCTCTGTAACTGATGAACTGCCGTGGATGTCATCTGTCTGGTGTTGCATGCTGTGTGTACGGTCATCCCCATACCTCTAGGGTGGGGATCCCTTGTTACCAATGGTCATTAAAACATTAAAAGTACCATTAAAACACTAAAAATACCACCCCAGGAGTAACACGAGGTAATCCTGTTTATATTTCTTTGGCCAAAGAGAATCCTTAACTTCAGGGAACTTCAAAAAGTTATAACCTGTGTTCAAAAAGAAGGACAATTTGAAGTCTTTAGCGACAGCAGTTATGACCCCGCCCACCGTGGTTAAGGATACAGACTCAGAAATCAGGCTCTTCCATTCATGACTTGTGGAATTTGAGGCAAGTTGCTTCATTTTTCTCGGCCTTTGTTTACTCTTTTATTAGTTAAAAAAAAAAAGACTTTAACAGTGAAACCTAACTCAGAGGTTTTTCATGAAGATTAAGTCAATGAACGCGTGTCAAGTTTTAGATGTTTGGAACGATACCTGTTCTCATTACTCATTAGTTGTGTTAGATAATGAAGAATTCCTGACTCTGCTGCAGTATTTCCTGACTGATTGAGGACTTGTTAACCAGCATATAGGGAATCACTAAGTTATATATTCATCCTATGAATATTTGCTGATCCCACGTGTGCTCCAGAAAATGTTAGAGGCCCTGAAGATTACGCAGTAATCTCAATAGACAAAGTTCTGCCCCTTGGAGTTTACATTCTAGAGAAGGGAGACAGACAGCACTTGTGTTAGATGGTGTTAACTGCTATGGAGACCAAAAATAATAATAATAATAATAATAATAATAAGGTAAATAGGAATCTGAAATCAGGAAGGAGGGTCATTTGCATAAGGTTCTCATGGAAAGGCAAAAGACAAGTTGACATTTATGTAAAGACCAGAGAAAATGACACAGGGTCATTGAGCTACCCATGACAAGAGGTTTACAAAGGAGACTGCATGTGCAAAGGTCCTGGGGCAGCAGCCTGCCTTGTATATCCGAGGCCCATGAAGGAACTAGTGTGGAAACAGAGTGAGCCAGAGTTGGGAGAAGTAGCTGGGGAGGTGGGGAAGAGCAGGGAGGGAGGCTGGAGGGAAGAGCAGGGAGGGGAGGGCTAGTGTGGATGATGTAGGGCTCTGCAGCTCATTTAAGGAATCAGATTTTTAACATGAATGAGAAGGCAAGACAGCGGAATGACTGGGATGGAGTTATTGGAGTATCTGACCTTTAAAGGATTTCTTAGGGTTTGGCGTCTTTTCTGAGTCTAGATAATAAAGCTCTGAGCTCTGGGCTGATGTTTGGCTCTTGACTCTAAAATCTGGGCTTCTCTGATAGGCTGCCGCAGGGGTGGGGTCTGGCATTCTATCTCTCTCCTGCTTCAGATCTCTTCCCCCGCTTTGGTCCTGGTGCAGATGTTCTTTTATTGTTTTTGAACCGAGAGCTCCGGATGGATAGGGTGCTCAGGAATTTCCATTGGCTGTACTCTCCTTGCTCACCCTGCTGGAGAACATCCTCTCGGCTGGACCAAGGAGAGCTCCCGGTCCGGTTTCTCAGCAGGGACTAGAAAAAGCCATGTAACCCCTCCACTCACATGGATGTGAAATATCACTTGGTCTTTACAACCAGGACTGGTGTAGCGGATGATTGCATTTCTGAAGCGAACGCCATAGGTTATAATGAGCGCTGGGTGGGAAAAAAAAGAAACATTAGCCATGATTCATGCCTCAAACTGAAGGTAGGACAAGTAGTTCTTGAACATCCTGATTAGATTTTCATCTTGTTTTAGCAGCAGTAGCTCAAGTTAATGTTTGCTCAGTGCAATCGCGTCATGTGGATTGACACGTAGGTAATTATGCTATTTATCTTCTTATAAAACTCTCTCAACTGGGGAACTATGATAATTCAATGCTTGAGAATGTTGGGGACAAAAGTCACTTCAGCAAGAGAGGGACAGCAAGAAGTCCTTGGTGATCGGGGATGGTGAAGCCCTCCCAGAGCAAAGGAGGCTCTTTCCCCTGGGTCCCCCCGGCACGCGTCCTCCTCCCCAGCTCTCACGTCTCCAACTCAGGCCCCTGTTCCTGCCCTCAGGAGCCTCGCGATGGTCCTCTCCCCTCCATCCCGCCCCCAGGCTGCTGTCAGAATGGCCTGCTCACCCTGCCTTTTTTCCCCTTTCCCATCTCTCGGGATTATTTCCTTACTAAAAAAAAAAAAAAAAAAACCCTCAATCTCTCCCTCTCATTTAAGCAGTGGTACGTGGACCTAACATATAATAAACAACCAATTTTCTAAAACCCAGGCCAAATCACATCACTCATCATTTTTTAAAACTAAAAATTTTTACTGGTTTCTTTTTACCTCATACCGACCTGTATCAAGATGCTCCGTGATCAGCCCCCATTTACCTGTGAGGAGCCCCTCGTGGCCTCACTTTTCAAGAGACCTAAACTCTGTGCATCGTCCACTCACCCCCTTCTTCATTGTGCCATGGTGCATGGACCAGGGCATGGGTGTGTGACAGGCTCTGCCAATATAGGAAGCCCTCATTCACCCTCACCGGTAAGAGCAAAACGGAGGGACAGGCACCACACCTTGGGGAAAAAGTAAGGCTGGAAGCACTGAAGGAAGTGAAATTGGGCTCCTAGATCTTAGATGTAAATACTGCATTGGCCAAAAAGTTCGTTCGGGTTTTTCATAGGATTTTACAAAAACCCAAATGAACTTTTTGGCCAACCCAATATATTTAAATTTATACATATAAATTTACAAATATAATTTAGATTTAAATATAATTTAGGTAGATATAACTTAGATACAGATAAATATAATTTATATGTATATAATTTAGATACGTGTATTTGGATGTATACTTACAGGTACAGGTATAGAGACAGATACAGATACAGATTCATCCAGGCCACATCCCTCTCTGTTCTTCATCCCAGCAAAATTGTCCAAGGAGCTCTCTGTACTGACGTCTCTACACCCTCACTTCTGATGTGTCCCCAACCGACTGGGTTAGGCACTCAGACCCATCACTGCTCTGAAGCTGGCCTGAACAACTCTACGAGTCACTTCCACCTGACTCCAGCCAAGAGCCCATCCTCTGTCCTCACTTTACCTGGCCTTTCAGCAGCAGTGGGCATGGCTGACCCCCACTTCTTTATGAAAACTTCTATACTCTGGGCTTTCTTGACACGATCCAGGCTGGCTTTTGCCTACTTTACTGCCTCTTCCTCGAGCTTTCCTTGGACCCCTCCTTCTCTAGAAACTCTAGGAGTCGCAATACGCTGGACTCAGCTCTCTTTTCCTGGAGGGAAATGCACATGGAGAAGAGGGCGTGTTCATTGCTATAGTTGAAGAGACCATCTCTACACTAACGACTCTCAAAGTTATGTCTTTAGCTGCATCTCCTCTCTGAAATCCAGGTACATAATCCAGGTCCATTGCTGTCTCTTTTAGGAGTCTTCAGGCATCCCAAGTTAACCTTTGTAAAACAGAACCATTGGTCCCCCCACTGGATCCCTTTCCAAATTCTCCCACACTCATGATATCTTCGTTTCAGCCAATGTCTCTTTCACCAGCCAACACTTGAACCAAGGTATGAGTGTCCCCTCCCTCCCTCACACCTTGCATCAGTGATGTCCTTCAGCAGTGCCTTCAAAACATTCCCCAAATAGCCCCGGTGCCACCACCTCTACAGCTGCCACCATGCTCCCAGCTCATCTTCCTCACCTGGACCATTGCAACACCTCCTACCTGATCCCTCCCAACCCCCATCTTCCTCCCCTAAATTTTCCAAAGTGACATTTCCGAGGACCCTTGGTTTTTCATTACTCTTAGAGTAAAAACCAAGCCCTCTATCCAGTGTCTGCAGGTCTTATTGAGCAGGTTCCTTCCTCTCTCTCTGATCTCAGCTCTTCATTCTCCTCCACAGACCCTCCATTCAGAATCCCTCAACTGTGACATCCTGCTTCCTGCCACAGGACATTTGCACATACCTTCAGCTTGGGATTCCCTCTCCTCCATCCCAGACCTATGCTCAGTTGCCTCCTTTCAGCTCAAATGTAATCTTATTGGAGAGTTTTCCTCCAATCTGCCTGAGACAGGTACTCTACCATATCACTCATTCTATCTTATCTGTGGTTCTTTTCAATATCTTTGTATAGTGTGTATGTGTGTGGCTGTGTGTGTCCTTCAGAGTTACAGTGTCTCTCTATATCCCCACTAGAATAAATCTTTCTGAAAGGCAGGAATAATTACCCTTTAATTCCTGTATCTCTTGTACCTAAAATGGTGCCGTGTGAGGTTACCAACTGCTCTTTGGTAAGTTATAGACCATAAATATATAGACGGAGCTGCAGCCCCAGGACGTCATACCTGGCTGTAACCCACAAAGCCAGCTGGAAAAACCCACAGCCCAAATATATGTTCAGCAGTGTCCGCAGATCCATAAGGCAGTGTATCCTCTTTCTGTGCTACCATCAAGTGTGAGCGGTTAAGTGCTTTTCAGTCACCATCAAATGCTGGGAAATAAATGAAGAATAAATTTAAGAGCAACACAGACCTGCAGAGAAAGGTCATTCCACTTCCATTTGAATCCTCTGCTGACTGGCCCTGGGAAAATGGGTAAAATCCTTTCTTCTTTAACATCTAACATCTCTGAGCCCCAGTATTACCATCCGTAAAACGGGGTAACAAGCACATCTATCCTGGGGCTTGACTATGAAAATTATATGTATGTACGTGGTTCAGTCGCAGGTGAGATTGCCTCTTGCCTTCACCGTCCTCTGAAAGATGTGAGGTTTCTCTCTTTGGTCTTGAACTAGGAGGACCCAGGACACTGACCCCGTAAGAAAGCCCCGCCCCTCCGCCACCCCCTTTGTGTCCCTTTCCCCAGATGGCCCTTCCAGGAGAACGTCAGGCAGCAGAACACAGTTCAGAGATTGTTTCAAAAGAAGTTTCACCCTCTACTGCTGCACTCTCTGCTCCTAACTCCCAAAACCCACCACGGAAGCAAGCCCTCCTCTGGCATACGCCTTGGGGAGATGGATGTTTGGTCTGGAGAAGAGAAGGCTTCAGGGGGCCCCACCTGATCATGGCCCTCAGAGATCCAAAGGACTGAAAGTAAAGGAATACCCCAGCCAGGGAGGTGGCCGGCCCGGAGGAGTCAGGCACGTGTGCATTAAACCGCAGCTCCACCACGTTCCGGCTTCCTCTTCTGTACAGTGTACGTGTGGCCCTCGTGGAAGGGACAGTGTAACAGTGTCCCTAGTGAGACCATGGGAAGGGTGGGCAGTGCAGCCCTTCAGCAAACAGCTGTGCTGCTAGGGGCCAAGCACACGCGTGGCTGCAGAGGGACGTGCCGCTCAGACCTTCCCGTGGAGGTGGAATCACACAGCCCAACCTAGAGAGGCCACTTGGGGTGGCTTCATCGTCTGTCCTCGTCTGGACTGTTAGATCCTCTCCAGCAGAGACACAGTCTGAGGTTCTCTGGGGCGTGGCTCACAGCTGGGCAGGGAGACGGTGCTCACTGATCCACAGAGGGAAACGTGGAGAGAGAAATTTCCCCCTGGCTTATCTCCTTATTTTCATCTGTGTTAAAATCAGTCCGCATCACCTTAGGGAAACAGCCTGTTCCACAAGGCAGAGCTGGTGAGGTGACACACCGGGCAGGTCGGCATCTTCCCAGGAGCGGGGGCCGCCCTCCCTCCACCAGGCCCTAACAGAAAGCTCTGGACCAGAGCCGGACGCTTGGGTCTGTTTCAGCACCTTCTATTCAACGTTTGCTGCATCCTCGGCGAGTCATTTCACCTTCTCAGCACCTCCGTCCTGTACGAGTTTATTGTAAAAGCAGCTCACAGTGCGGCTGGAAGAATTAAATGAAGAGTGTTGGGCTTCCCTGGTGGAGCAGTGGTTGGGAGTCCGCCTGCCGATGCAGGGGACACGGGTTCGTGCCCCGGTCCGGGAAGACCCCACATGCCGCGGAGCGGCTGGGCCCGTGAGCCATGGCCGCTGAGCCTGCGCATCCGGAGCCTGTGCTCCGCAACGGGAGAGGCCACAACAGTGAGAGGCCCGCGTACCGCAAAAAAAAAAAAAAAAAAATGAAGCGTGTTTGCGAAAGACTCCAGCAGAGTTGGGCAAATGCAGGGGCTGGGAGAAAGTTGGTGCCTGGAGGGTGCAAGTCACAGAGGGTTGTTAGGAAGTACTGCTCCCGGGAGTGGGTTCTCCAGCAACATGCCTTCAGGACGAGCACTCTGGAGGCGGGTAGGGAGGAAGGCTGGGGCGGGGAGACCAGAGAGATGACACTGGTGCCCATATTGGCAGGAGATAACCAAGACTGCAGAGCAGTGATGGATGGAGGAGGAAGATGGGACAGGTGTCTTTATTCTAGCGCCTCAGATGTTTCCACATTTCCAAGGAGGGCAATGTGTCCAGGAGATGACCGTCACAGGCAGCCCAACTGGTGGTGAGAGGAAGGGGCAGAAAAAGCCAGACAAAGCATCAGGGTCTGCGGTGTAACTGATCTGAAGAGAAAGAACCTCAGTGGGAAGATCCTGTCTTTGATCCACTTGCATCTTCTGTTTCTGGTTCCTCTTGGTCCCTCGGTGTTTGGTCCAGTGGCACCTGGAAATGTTCTCTTCTCCCAGGGGTTCCAGGAAGTCCTGAAGAGGAATGCACTCCACTGTGGGCAGAGGTTGGGAGTGGCACTCTCCCAGCTCCCAGGCTTGGGGAGGGGAGTGGAATTCAAGGAGGAGACCCTGCGGGGAGGGCAGAGCTCCAGGGAGACAGAGTAGAGACAGATCTTCATCAGCCCGCCCAGGGTGGGTCTCCATCAGAATCTGGGTGGTCAGGCGGCGTCGTGGGCACAGAAAGGCCACTATCTGAGCGCACTCACGGGTGGTGCTTTACGATGGGTCTATCTGGATCTTCAAGGAATAAGCGTCCTGCTGGGATAAATGAGAAAGCGTCTTGAAAATAGGCAAGCAGAGATGGCAGGCAGGGTGAGGGGGCCATGCCCAGGGTGGTCAGAGCCCCAGTGGGTGAGAAGGGCAACCGTGCAGGGGGTGAGGGAGAGGGCAGCTGGCTCGGGATGCCAAAGCCGAGGCGGGTGGGGACCCTCGGTGGGGGCCCCGGGGGATGGAGCGTCAGGCCCCCAGCGAGGTCGGGGACCTGACAGCAGTGGGATTGAGAGCACACAGGGCATTGATCAAATGAGTAAATAGATACGTTAGGGACGAGGGTCCCACTCCTCGATGCTGGAGGAGAGTCACAGGTGTGGAAAGAGAAAACTAGGAAGAACTGGGTGGTGCTGGATTGGGGCTGGTGGACTGGTTGGAAGTCGCTTTCGATGCACAGACGTGTAACAAGTCAATACAGATGCAGTGCGGTGTGATGAGTCATCTCCTCCACGGTAAATGACACCGCTCGAGGCCCAGGGGTCCCACGGTGCAGTGGGGGTTTAGGGTCACCTCGCCGATGTATCTGACCTGAGCCGGACTTGGCCCCAAGCTCCCTTGACTTAGAAGGGGACATGGGGCCAGGGCCCTGGTGGGCGGAGGCCACTCCCAGACTCTCGCTCGCCCAGCTCTCCCCCTGCAGCTCCCCTCAGCTCCATCCGCACCCACCTCACCCCTGCCCCTCCTCTGGTCCCCTTGCCTCCTTGCTGGAGTCGGCTGTCCACCAGCTGTCGCCCCTCCCGCCCTCACGACTGGGTGGAGGGAAGGGAGGCCCTGTGGGTCCCGGTGGAGGGACCTCCAAGGAACGGTGCTCTGGCCTGAGGGCTGGGATCCAAAGGGCAGCCACGCGCACATCCTCTGACCCACAGCCCGCAGCACATCGCCAGCACCTGTCAGGACTGGGGGCGGGGAGGCGGGTGGCCGGCTCCCTGCAGCCTCCTGTTAAGTGCTGACAGCCAGCTGGCCTCGGGAGGCTGTGGGAGCAGGAAAGGCGGGGGACACAGAAGAGCTCTCCCGACGTGATGTTAATAACGCTGCTGCTGCTGACACCAGCTCGTGGTTTTTGCATACTTAATATAGGCCAGATATTATTACAAGTACTTTTCATAGAATAATGTAATTAAATCCCTTCAGGGTCTTATCAAGGAGGCGCCGTGCTTGATCGCATCCTAGGGAGGAGGAAACCAAAGCGGAGGATGCTTCTGAGACTTGCGGCAGCTGCACATGTGGAAAGAGGGGAGAGACTGGAGTCCGTCCGTCTGCATCCGCGTCGGGAGAGCCCGCCTCGCCGTGGGGTCAGCAACCCCTGCCGGCCTGAGCTTCTAGCCCCTCCCAGGGCCCCTGAGGGTGTGGCCAATTCCATGGGGCTCCAGTGGACGCTCCAGGCACCAATGAAGCCTGAGTGGACCCTGAGGACAGGCTGGGGGGACCTGGGGGTGGGGGAGAATGGAGTGGGCGACGCCAGGGTGTCCTGGCAGAGGGGCGCCCTTTGCCGGCAACAGCAGGGCACTTGGGACTCGAAGGTCTGGGGAAGGACTGGGAGTCTGTAATCCTCCGAGTTGGGGCCAGGGAGGCAGCGGAGGCCAGACCTCAACCGCCTGCCACGCCATCCAGAGGAGATCAGACGGCCGCACGAGTGGAAGAAGCCCTGCAGCTCCAGAATCCGGGAGTGTGCTCAGAAAATTCCAGACAAGGAGCCTGGGAGTTGCTGCAAGACAGAGCTCAGGAGGACAGGCTTCCTCACTGGGGGAGGGGGTGGCCTCAGAGAGGAGGCGGCTGGACCCTCTCCACATGGGGAGGAAGCCCCATCTGTGTGCCTCAGTCCTAAAACGCTTGTAGCAGAAAATCAAGTCCATTAAAATTCCAGACGCAGAAAATGTGTCTGTTAATGACCAGCTTTGCGAGCGTCCCTGAGCAGAAGCGCTAACAAATGGATTCTAAACAGAGAAAAGCCCTTGACAAGCAGGCACTCAAAGGCGAGAGCCCTGCTTTTGACTAGAGGGCAAAGAAGCACTCACCCAACTCCGCAGCAGGACTAGTTCAGACTTCAGGCGGAAGAGCCAGCTGCGCAGCCGCAGGCTGGAAAGGGATGTATGATGAATCTCACGTCCTCGTGGGATGAACACGAGGCCGCAGGGCAGGCCAGATGTGGAGGGCTCAGGGGACTCCACACTCCCCTCCAGAGGAGAGCCTCTGCCTCGGGCTGGGAAAGCCCTTCCCCCCCCACCCCCCACCCCACCCCCCCTCCCCGCTGAATAAGCCCCCGGGCCATCGCCACCACCGCCCAGAGAGCTGAGGCTGTTTGGCTTGCCCGCCAAGCACCCAGGAGTGGAAACAGGGCCCGGAAGCTGGACGCTTCCAAGAGGGGCAGCCCTGGAGGAGCTTCAGAATGAGAGCAGGGGTGAGGAGAGGGGCAGGTGCTGGGGCTCAGAGGGGAGAGAGGCAGGGGGAGGTGGGGGAGAAGAGTCCAGGGAGGGCTAAGCCAGGAGAGTCTCAAAAGTGCAAGACTGAGAAGGTGTAAAATAGATGTGGGGAGACGGAGAAGGGCAGAGAGACACCAAGAGAGGTGAAAAGGGAGGGAGACAGCCTCTCGGATCGGGGGACAGAGGCGGGATTTGTCAGAGACGGGGGAAGGACGGAGAGGGAGAAGGGAGACAGAGCTGTCAAAGCCAATATTGGCCATTTACAAGGTGATCTGTAACTATCACTTCTCTCCTCTCCCCACCCCACCCTCACTCCTACCCAGCTCTGACCTAGAAGATTCTTTCGGACAGTCTTGTGGCCTTTTCTCTCCAGTGTCTCTCCTGGTAACCTGTTTGGTACCGGCATCCTCTTCTCATTGCCCTCCCATAAGGAAGCCCCATCCCTGAACCCCAAGCCATGACTCCCACGAAGCTGGCACAGTTTTCCCATCTCGACCCCGGGCAGTGGTATGACCCTTCTCCCCGCACAGCACCTGGAACATTCTCATCCTTTAGGACAGGGTCCCCTCTCCTTGGGCAGCTCTGTAGAAATGGTTTCATGGAGCCCAGGTGACCACCGTCATCTTCTAACTTGACTCACCCCTGCCTTTCTTCGATCTCCCTTCAGGCACCTGGATTCAGCTGTGAGGCCCCTGCATTCTTCCCTCCAGTTGAAATGTCCCCAGTTCTTCATACGTCATTGTTTAGGTCCAGACCAGTGTTCTCTGATGTGATGCTGTGGCTCTCATTTCCTTCTGAGTGGCCCTCCCAGCCCCTCACTCTGGTCTGGCAGCTGGGGCGTCAGGTGGGGCTGTGTGTCCTGACTCCGCCCTGTGGGACCCACATTCCCCAAAGGAACCCATGCTGGGAGGGGGCGGGTGTGTCTGCCCTGCAGGGCCCCTCACATCCCGAGACGGCTCATCTCTACAGACTCCCGTCCAAACCAGACAACTCTTGTTTCCTGAAATGTGCTGAAAAGTAGAACCCAAGGGTCCCCAGTGTGGCTCAGGAAGAAGTGCCCGTTGGCTGAGAGAAAGAGTGAGGGTGAAGGGGAATCTCCGGGGGCCCAGGCTCGCTGCACATCTCGTCCCTTGGGGTGGCCGGTGAAGGGACAGGGACCCCACAGAGCCCATCTTCGTATCAGGACCTGCCTGCCTGCTGCCGTGTGACCTGGAGAGAGTCACCACACCTCCCTTGTCACTGTGTTCTCACCTGTAAAACGAGGCTAGAAACACCTGCCCCGCAATGGCTGCGAGATAAAGTATTCAAGGCTCCAGGCGCGCGGCGGGCGGGGTCGCTGGCACATGACATTAGTTTTATTTTTATCGTGGAGCCTTCCACAGTATCTACACATTTCTCTTCCACAGCACGGATCAGATTAAATTGCAAGGCTCTGTTGCGTGCGTCTGTCTCCCTATGTGTTGCCCAGAAACAGTGTCGTGGAGTTATTCATATACATACGATTGTATATAATTATATTAAGTCTCTCTAGACCGTGACCTCCATCTGTGAGATGGGCTCGTTTCCTGTTCAGCTTGCTGTCCCCAGCGCCTGGCACCACGTCTGCTCGCTTAAACAAGCCAGCATCCCTCTGGGACTGGACACTGGTCCTCCAGCCCCGTCTCTGCCACGTCCTTCGTCTGTTGGGTTCCCACCTGCTCAGACCATCAGAGGCCTGTGTTGAGCGGCAGCTGGCTCAGTAATTCCTGCCAAGTTCTCCATTCTTCCCTGACTACAGGGAACATGCCAGAAGGGAACCAAGGTGACACTGGGACAGACCACCTTACCGATGTCTCCATGGCAACAGCAACAGTCCTGTTACACACGAAGGATCTTGGTTCATTATGTGGTCAAAGGTCAAGCCGTCGGGATGAGGCCTCCGTGCCCGTGTGCCTTTCGGAACAGGGCTGGCCTCCTCGTTCACTCCGTCTCTCGATCCTCAGGGTTATAAGAGGTGAGGACAGGAGCCAATGACGCCTTAGGAGGAACGGTTGTCGAAACGCGAAATCGGCCTGGCAGCCGTCTGTGTCCGGAATTGCCTTGTTTTAAGCACCTTTCCAGGTCTCCAACGTCTTGACAGAAACACCCCTCGTTTCACGCTCTCTTTCCCCTCCCAGGTGAACCTCCCAGCCAGATCCACGGTTTTCAATGGCTTTAATAACTTACTATATATAGGCACACACTCTGGCTTCATAAAATAGCACCACAAAAGGAAACTGAAGCTAGATGTTCCCAGTGTAAAAGAAGAGAAACAAAATGATTGCCCTGAAATAGCACATCCCCAACCATATGAAGAGGAGCCAGCAATGCCACCCGTCGCCTAATAATTGAACAAGCGGCATCTCCTTTCCCTCACGGAAGTGTTGTTTCAAATGCACGCTTGGAGTTCGCTTCTGCCTAGAGCCAGGAGAAAGCATTTACTCCTGAGAAAGCACCGTGGGAAGCAGACAAGGCGACCCAGACCAAAGCTGCTGTTTGCCAGCTCCCTGGACGCCTTGGTGTGATCCCGCAGTGAGCTGGGGACGTGAGCTGTGTGTGTGGTTTGGGGCAGGTGGGCTCAACCCTCTGCCCCAGTTTCCGAATTACCATGGGGGCAAAGAACCGTGCCCCGCCCCTCATAGGTGTGTAACAAGGAATACATGATAAAATTTAAGGGAACATGCTTTGAAAAACATGGAAAGCAAATATTTGGTTTGAAAGGAAGGGTTTCTCTACTTGGATTAGAGTAAACAAACAAGCAAAGTGGACTCGATCGCTCTTAAGGGCGACAGAAGAGATGTTGGAAAGGATGGATCCGTGTGCCCTGCATTCAGGTATTAACTCACCTTTTTCAGGTCATCATTTCACAACATATACATGCATCAAACCATTCTGTTGTATACCGTAAAACTATACCATTTTATATGTCAATTATATCTCAATAAAGCTGGAAGAAAAAAACGATCCTCATACGAATCCTGGGAAGTACATGTTAATTCCACTTCACAAAGGAGGAAACGGAAACGCAGGTTGTTCAGTTATTCAGCTGACATCCTCAGGCTGGCACAGCTGCAGGGCAGAGGGCAGCAGGGGCCCTTCTCACGTGGACAGCTCATTACGGACTGGAAGTGAAGGAGGCTAATTGACAGCTGACCAGGGGCAGCTCAGCCCCGCAGCTGTGCCGAACTCAATCCGGGGAAGTTCCTGCAAATCCTGGCTCACAGAAGCCAGGGGTTGAGGGCTGCTATCAAGGCGCCTCCAACCTGCCTTCAGTATAAACCAGAGTTGTGCCCCGAGTGGAAGACAGAATGATCCTAAGCGAAGACCAGTACAGCAGAAGTCGCTCCTTCCCCGGCCGCTGGCTGGAAGACAGCTGAGTTTTCATTACTGGTCCCACACAGGAGAAGCCCAGGTTCTCCGACACAGCCCGGAGTCTCCGGGAAGCCCTTGGTCTCAGTCACTGTTTAGCAAGCATCTGCTGTGCGTCTCTAGAGCATCTGTGCCAGGACCAAGGATTCTCCTTCTGGGGCCCAGAACCCACTCTCCTGCACCGCCCTCGGGGCATCAGAAGCTTACAGAGATGGGTCCTCGGGCTGCAGCCGTTGGCAGGCAGAAAACGAGAGTTGGCTGGAAAATGCCAGAGACAGCAGGTTGAAGCCCAATTCTCTGGGTCGCTTATGCACACTGCCTGGCCCTTTCAAACACACCGCAGCATCCTCAGACTCTAAGGAGGAAGCATCTCATCTTGGAAGGTCTTAAAATCTGCAGAGGCGTCGGAGTCTGGCCAAGTTCTGGGTTTGCCTCAACTCTGAGCTCCTGCGCTTGGGTTGAAATAGATACTATTCTCGGGAAAAAGGGCAGCATGAAGCAACCGGGCTGCTCAGCCTGAACGAGGAAGCCGAGGATGGTTTGAGGGTAGGGCAGAGATTCCCGGGGGGGCAGCTTTTCAAAACATGTTAATACCATCCCCTGGAGATCCTGATTTAGTGATTCCGGACCAGACCCAAGAATCTGTCTTGTTAAAAGCAAAGTTTCCCTGTAAAATTTGATCCCGGAGCCTAAAGGGAACTCGCTGAAGAAGTGAGGTGAGACTTTGCACCCAAACACTGGGCCCCATAGTTCATGATCTTGGGAAAATCACTGTATCTTTCTGAGTCTCATTTTCCTGTTTGTGAAAAATAACTCAAGGTTTGGGCTGCACCGGGCGTTCCCAGATGTGGGAATTATGAACTGGTAGTTGAAAAAAACAAATCTTGGGAACCAGTATGAAGATATCAGACCCGATCTTTATTTTGACAAGTCGGATTATAAAAAACCAAATATACAAATAAGTATTACTCCCCCTGACACACGCACACACACTCCTTCTCTCACGGTACGAGACATTTTAAACCCTAAAAAAATGAGCCAGACCTCAGTCTCAGAATGAAGGATCATCCTTCAAATGTGGTGCTTTGGGTTTGCCCTTCGCCCCGTTCACCCCTCTCTAAGCCTTGGACCCACAGAGCTTGGACCAGCGGATACCCTGCCCTGGACCAGCAGTGGGAACCCCGGGCCTGACTTTCTCAGGATGCCCCTGGTCCTTGTTTGCAATGCTTCCTCACACTGGAACATCATTGCCCTCTGTGTTTCAAAATGCCCCAGACAAGCTTCAACTCCGCTCTTTCCGGGACCAGTGGCCTCCCTGCCACACCCCGTGGCCCCAGGCAGGTCCCATCTGGGAGACCAGGGCTGCTGATACCACCCAGGAGCCTACTGAGGAGCCTGCCCTTGGCCCCCTGTGCTGCGGTGTCCGCCTCTGACCACACGATACTTCCTGGGGGCAGGAACTGGAACAAAGACGCGCTGGAAGCTCCCCTGAATCTGCTGGCCTTTCTACGATCTGGAACCCTCCGTCCCACGCTCCAACCACGCTGGGGTTTCTATTCGACCGTCTCAGTTTAACGTTAAGGGAAGTGACTTCGGTCTTCCCCTTCACTCACGCGCTGGGGCTTCATCCACACGTTAGGTGAAACCGAAGCCCAGGGGCTCTCAGGGCCGTGCCAAAGGAAGAAAAGCCCAGTGGTGCTGTCGAGCCGTTTCACGGAGCTCTGCACCCCGACACCTAATACGTCACAGTGGCCGCACGCGGCCTGGCCCCAACGATGCCTTCAGCATACAGGGACCCAGGAGGCGGATTGGGTGCGGACAGTCAACTCAGAGACCGTGAACCCAACCTGACCTCGGCCCCTCCCGTGGGAGGCACGGACACCAGAGCCCCACTCAGTCACCCTGCTGAGGGATGCCCCTCACACTGTGGCTTCTGGGTTTTATATTTCGGGAAACAGTACAACCAAAATGCAGCAGTAACCCCCCCGAAGAGGTTGCGGGAGGACACGAGACGGGTGCCCGCTGCCACCTGCTGACAAATTCTCAACAGGCGCGAGAAAGAGGAAGAAACAGACATGCTCGAATTGAAAAGGGAGTTCCGCTCTCAGAAGCAGAGGCCCTGCAGAGTGTCCTGCAGGACGGTGGGGTGGGGAGAAAGGGATGCCCTGCTGTGTAGACCAACCTACACTTTCTCCCCTGAGCTGCTCAGGACGACAGCTGCCTGTGTGGGATGCCTGGATCCCAGCGCTGTGACCTTACGTGAGGCTCTGCAAGGTGGTCAGGTGCAGGTGTGAGGTAAGAACAGGCTCCTGGGGCAGCTCCCTACCCTGCAGGCTGGGCAAGCAGCTTTCAACGTGAACCAGCCCCGACCTGGTAACAGCTGAGGGCGGGTGAGGGCGCCCCTACCCTGGTGGTCCTCAGGACCATCCCAGGTACCTGGAACTGGCCCGCTGGGGTGCCCCCAACCAGAGCTGTAGACAGGGACCCTTCATGCCTATCCCACGTTTGCTGCGAGCACGTGGGGCAGGCCCGTCCCCCTTGAGGCCCCAGGGTCCTTGTCCCCAGAAAATCTGCACTGGCTCTGAATCCCGTGTTCACGCGGGGCCGTCTGTGGAGACCTGTCGCGGTGGGGTTTCCCTGAAGTGGAGCCTGATCCTAAGATGCGGGCACAGGTTGTTTGGGGGTGTGAGGGGGCAGCAGGGACAGCCATACCGACACAGCATCGAGCTGGTCCCCCCGCGGACGGTCTGAGCAGCCATGCAAGTTGCACCTCAGAAGGTTCTTTCCAAAGTGAGGGAGGACAGAGGCCTCTCTCCTGCACTCCCCATACCCCACTGGCTGAGGGCCACCCCGAGGGCGCGCTAAGTCTCCTGCACTTCTGGGCAAAAAGCCCTCCAGGGCGTTAGAGAGAGCCACGAGGCCAAAGAGCAGAGAAGCTCTTCGAGGGGTGCTCAGGGGGGACCCCTATCCCCCCCCACAGGACCCCTATCCCCCCCCACAGGACTGCCCGCTTCAGGGAAGTGGCACAGACATGCAGGATGGGCATGGAAAACACATGCTAGGTGCCCACTGCACAACAGGGGCCGTCTGAGCTTCTCTGGCTGGGGGGCACTGGAGCCCACCCGTTTGCACCCCATCTCCTCCTGGCAACTGGCAGGGCCCCTCCAGAACCCCCCTAGGGATCCTGGTGGTTTACAAACACTGCTGTGATGCTTCTTGCAACCTGTCACTGACTTTCTACGGTTCTCAGGCCAGATACTACCAGCATCACCCGCGCGCCCAACACCCGCCCTGAGAGCCCCTCCGGAAGCAGGCTGTGGTCTTGGAGGTGCTTCCCCGGGGACGGAGCTGCCCTGCCAAGGCAGATGGGAACCGCGGCGCGCTGTCCCCTCGGTCCGCTCCCACCCCACACCCCTGCACTTCCCTGCCTAGCATTTTCATGTATTTTGAGCTGGAAATTACCGAAATCCTCAGTGCTGCTGAGGTAGTCGTCTTTATTTCCAGAAACCCATCAAGCTCTGTGCCTGGAAAGGACTCAGGACAGTCCACGCATTCCCCCAGCTGCCCACAAACGCAGCCACTCCCAAGCCACATGGGGAGCTGGATGAATCCAAGACCCTCAGGGGAGGAACGCCCCTGCCCCTCTCAATACCCCACCTGAGCGTCTGAGAACTCCCATAATCAAAGAAGTCTGTGGACTCACCCAAATCATTCTTTCTGTTGTATAAAACCCTTCTTCTCGGTCCAGATGATGGACGGCTTAAAATACAGAAGCAAAATGAAACGTGAAGAGAAAAAAGATGCTCAGGGCATCAGGGAACTGGATTCTACACAAGGCTTTGCGCCGAGACAGGCTCTCTCCGTGCCTCAGTTTCCCTCTAGACCAGAGCACTGTTCTTCTGACTGTAGCTTGCAACGCACTGGTGGCTCATGGCATCAGCTCAGTAGGTTGTGATGAGCATCTTTGTAATGAAATAGAATAGTAAACGTTAGAGGGCCTTGTGGTCAGGATAAATAAGCCCTCCTAGTTTTATATTTAGGTATGCATACACTGACTCACAAAGAAATTGCATTCTTGCTGTGGGTCACGGTCAAATTTTTGTTAAGTCACTGGATTAGAGGATATCTAAGGCCTTTGGGATTGTTTCTTCAGACAGAAAAGGATATTATAATAACGCCCTTGTGTCTTTTACGGTTGTGGGAATACACTGAGATGGCAGATGTGCAAAAACAGGAAGGAGGTCGTCTCACCCTGCACTGACAGGCATTGCTTCCCGAGGACCTGACACCCACTGACCCCCAGATTCAGCTCCGATGAGAGAAGCAGGTCTTGGATCCTATTTCTAACTTGTGGCAGTAATGTTTCTCTACATATGGACCCTTCCAACATCTGTGGACGTCTGTACTCCGGGTTCCTAAATTGATTAGAAGCATCTAGCACACAGGTGATAAAAAGGAGGTGCTGGATGAGTACGCTGCCCAGGAACTGGCGCGGTCACACGCAGTAGCTCACCCACGTGTGTATTCAGCACGTGGACTGGACCGTGGCTCTGGCCTGGGCGCCCCAGGGAAAACGATGCGTCCCCAGCCTCGAGGGCTTTACGCGGGGGCGGACGCGGGCGATAAGAAGGGAATCGTCACGGGAAACCGAAGAGAAGGAAACTTGGATTTATTGAGCACCCGTTCAAGCTGGGCATGTCATTTACACACACACACTCGATGCCATTTATTTCAGAGCCAGAAGCTGGAAGCACACATTTCCCAGCTCTGGCCAGCACCCCGGCCAGTTGCCCACCATCAGGAAAACACGCGGGAGTGGTCTCTGGACCCCCTGATTTCAAAATTAGAGTGAAACCAACAGCGAGGGGCAGGGAGGGGTTCTGTCCACGGCTCAGAAGCCACATTAACACACGGGGCTACTCTTCCCACACCAGCTCCCGCATCTTTGGTGCAGATGTGGGACTCCAGGAAGCTGCTGCGAGCCGTGCGACAGTGTTTCACTCCCACAGGTTTGAAACACCGAGGTGCTGAGTTGGCCCCAAAGGAGGGAGTCTGCGCCCTTCTGCGCGCGCTTCGCATCAGGAGGACAGGATGTTCTTCGTGTCTGCAAATTCTTTCTCTTCCTGCTTTACTTCTCTCTCCTGGGAAGTAGCGACTGGTGGATAATTTCTCCCCGGGCAACCTCTGGGCACAATCAAGAATAGAAGCCCATTGCCTCATTTTCTTAAAGTCTCCTTTTGAGGAAAGAGGTAAGTTTGGCAAGTGTCTGGTCGGGGTTTCATAGCACCGAGAGTTTCCTCAAAACTGGCAGCTACACTTCAAATGGGGGCTGTCAGATGAACGAGAACCAAACAGTCCCCTGCCCCACGAATCAAGTTTTCCCAACTTGAGAGGAGAGGGGAAAAACTCGAAAAGCATTACCATATGAAATAATAATAATAATTAACAACAACAATAATAATAATAATAATCTGACCGACCGGCAGCATCTGTTGGTTTTAATAATGTTGAGGTCTCTCAAGAAAATAAGACAAAAACAAATGATAAAAGAAAGAAAGAAAAAAAACACAAGGCTGAAATGTCTCAAGACCTCTGCTTCCCATCGGGCTCTGCGTTCAAGTTTCAGAAATCCACCGCCGACTCCTGGCATTCGGGACTCTTCTAGGGGCCCTTCACATTACCAGGTCGAGCAGCAGCAAGGCTGGCGAAGTAGGCACACTGGGAGGGGTCACACTGGCCAGGGGGGCCGGGGGGTCCTGGGGGGCCAGGGTGTCCAGCTGGTCCTGTCTCCCCTTGAGGACCGGGACCCCCGGGCAGCCCATCTTTAGCATAGCCAGGTTCCCCGGGTTGACCTGGCCCAAGGAGCAAAAGAAACAGAAGGTGGTTCAAGTTCGTTCTGGAGCAAATGAGCCCTGATCTCGCTACTTCCATTCAGTATGAACTGAAGACTCAACAACCTCAGAACATCCCACGGTCTGGGCACCCTGGCTGGAGAGAGGAGGAAATGTGGACACCTTGCTTTGCAGGAAAAGGGTTGCCTTAACGGTTTGGACTAGGACAGTAATCAGGGTGCCATAGGAGAGAAATAAACAAGGGGAGATGGAGGCCAGGTAGGGAACGCATCCTCTGTTACAAGGAAAAGAGAAACCAGACCGTCTGTGTCTGGTTCTAGGAGGTGCATCCGAGTTGGGACACCAAGTCCTTACCATTAACCGTCAGCCGCAATTCATGTATCCTTGGAGATACCTAGTCACATTCCATTAGCCAGTATCTAAATGGTCCCATTTATTCTGTAGTTTCTAGGCTTTATCTATATGTTAAATTGGAACCACATACATGGACTACATTAAACTACTCTGCAAATCAGAGTCAAAGACAATGTAAGTAGGAAGTAAGTAACTGAGAGCCCAAAATTTAGATCCAGAAAATACTACCTAAGACAAACTTCCTTTTTTTTGTGGGTTAAATCTTTTTTTTCTTTAAGTTTTAATTTTATATTGGAGTACAGTTGATTAACAATGTTGTGTTAGTTTCAGGTATAGAGCAAAGTGATTCAGTTATACATATACGTGTATCCTTTTTCAAATTCCTTTCCCATTTAGGCTGTTTACTTAAAACAAACTTCTATGCCTCCATTTATTAAGCATCATAATATCATATGTAATCAATCTCCCTTTTTGCTTTGGCAACTGGGAAGCTCAGTGCTAAGTGTTGTAGTTAACCTTAACAGTGATATTCTTCCTTAAGCCTTAGTAATCACCTTGTTAGAAAATCTGAGTCCCTCCATAAAATAAACAAAAAGTAAACTTTTCCCTTTAAATGATCTTTGGACATTGCATGAATTCTGTTCATGCTTTAGTAGTAGTTATTTAATCTATTGTATTCCTGTCTCGACTGAGTTTTGAGCCAGCAGTGCTGTTCATTCCTTCAGGTGGGAACCACTGACATCTAGTCATCATCTCAGCCTCATGTTGGTACAATTATCTCCCCCATCACAATGCTTTCTGTTCGGCCTTGTAATCTTTATTTGGAATTGCCTTATTTTTAAAATATTCTTAATATTTTAAGCTACTGAAAAGTAGGCAAGCTATCACAAATATGTATAATGTGTGTCTAGTTATCTTCTCTCATGAGAATAACATTTCCACCATAGGAAATTTGGAAAATCAAGAAGATATAAGTACTAAAAATAAAATGACCTGCAGGCCTAATATTCAGAAATGACCACGGGGAATCATATAAAGTAAAATTAAATAAAAATAGAAGCCTCAGTGAGGTGGAGTTTGATAACAATTCAGTCTGAGTTCTTCCACACCTCATCTCGGAGTGCGATACTGCTGTGTTCTAGAGTTAGTCCCATACAACCATTAGTTAGGGTGGCCAGCTTGTCCAGGTTTCAAAACTCAAAGGGCATGTCCCAGGAACCCCAGAGCCCCAGAAAGGCCAGGACGGCTGGCCACCCTGCCACGTGGCCAGCATTCTCCAAAATGTGTTCTGAGAATAGTAACAGGGTATTACATTACATAGTGAAAGAAAAAGCATCCTACATTCAAGTGTGTTTGGAAAATGTTGGTTTAACTGAAATAAACATTATTATTTTATGCAAGGTCCCTTAGCACTGCACCAGAGAAGTTAATTTGTACTAGGCATGTCTGAAAGAGAAGCACGGTCCCCAGCACTGTCCTGACTTATTTAAGGTCAAATCAGTTTTCTTCAGGACCATTTCACAGGACTTTTAATTCACGGGACACACCTCAAGAACTCACGGGATATACTACAGTTAGCACGGTGAGCCAAGAAGCTGACGTCTTAGAAAGATGTAATAAAACAAATCTGGGTTCCGCCTCATCAGTAGTTAAGGCAGCCCTTTCTCCCAGCCGCTCCCAAGGCCCCTGGCGATGCAGGTGGGAGGGCTGCCCCGTGTGGCCCACTCGCTGCTGGCGGGCCCTTCCCCACCTGAGAGCCCAGCGCCCGCTCCTACCTGGGATCCCGGCGGGTCCCACCTCGCCTCGGAGGCCAACTCCAGGTTCACCTGGGTCACCTCTGGCTCCTCGCTCACCTGGTGAGAGAAACATGCATCTTTGATGGTAGAGACCCAGGACAGTGGCAGAGAGAGGGAGCCCCACCACACAGGGGGCAGGGCCAGCACTGCTGGTGTGCTTTCCACGGCTCGCACGCCCCTCACACTCGCACCCCTAGCTCCCGTCCACACACTCACACGCACACTCAAGCACACACTCGGCACCCCTAGCTCCCGTCCACACACTCACAGCACACTCAAGCACACTCGCACCCCTAGCTCCCGTTCACACACTCACATGCACACTCAAGCACACACTCACACCCCTAGCTCCCACTCACACCCACACTCAAGCACACACTTGCACCCCTAGCTCCCACTCACACCCACACTCAAGCACACACTCGCACCCCTAGCTCCCGTTCACACCCACACTCACACCCCTAGCTCCTGTTCACACACTCACATGCACACTCAAGCACACACTCGCACCCCTAGCTCCCGTCCACACACTCACACCCACACTCAAGCACACACTCACACCCCTAGCTCCTGTTCACACATTCACACCCACACTCAAGCACACACTTGCATTCAGAAAGACGCCCATGTGAACACCAAAATAATTGGACACTCCTTCCAAACATTTGCTCAAATACACATATATACACGTAAACATTCACTCAAGTGCGTAACTACCCAATTACACATACACATATGTACATTCGCACATATATTAGCAAAAATATGCATACACTGATAAACACATCAAACACAGGCACCCAAATGTTCACACCCACACTCTCTTGTATACAAACACATATTCCCATCCACATCCACTCACATACGCCTACTCTTCACCATGTGCTAAAAGCATTTTACTTGAACCTTTATCAAGGAGGAGCTGGGTGATAAACAAACCTGCATGTACGTAAGACACAGCTCTACTCTCAAGAAGCTTGAATTCTAATAAGACAGATGAAGCAGGGCACAAAGAAATTCTAACGTGAAGCAGAATCAGACAAGTCCTAATAATCACAGGAATTTAAAATCCTAATAGATGTTCAGAAGAAAGAGGGTTCATTCCCCCGGGAGAAAATCTGAGATTATATTGGGTTAATACTACACAAACTTGATTAAACTGTCTCTCTCAACTTTTTTTTCATCATTCCTTTTTTTTTTGCTATGTTGCTTCCAGAATATTTCCTGTATGCAACATATGATATTTTCTTTTATAATCCAAATTGAAATTTTGCTAGTTCATGGAGATTTTAGGCCACTCTTATTTATTGTTATGATTACTACATTTGGTCAGTTTTTTATCATAGTCTGATGTTTTCTATGCCTTATGTTTTCTTGTTGACATTGATTTCATGTATTTTGTTTTACGAACCAAAAGAAGTAGGACTCGGACACGAACTTAACAGAAAGTTCAGTAGGAGAAACATTACAAGGAATAAATCAATGAATAAAGAATTAAGAGGGAATTCCCTGGTGGTCCAGTGGTTAGGACTCCGAGCTTTCACTGCCTAGGGCGTGGATTCAATCCCTGGTCGGGGAACTAAGATCCCGCAAACCTTGCAGCAACCAAAAAAAAAAAAAAGAAAGAATTAAGGAATGGAAGATTGAAAGAGGAAGATGTTAGGGGCATGCATTCCCCCCACCTCAGTCACCAAGTGCCGGCTGAGATCACAGCACCCACCACATGCTTATTCCTTGCCAGGGAGAAAGGGTGAATGATCAGGTGGGTGAGTCTGGGCTCACGTCCTTTCCTGCCCTTTCACATCTGTCTGCCTGCAAAGAGAGTGCCTGCGACCTGCTTCCACAGTGCGCTGTGGTAAGTGGGGCAGGCGCTGCCCCTTGAAGGACAGACCCCCTGTTGCCAGCAGCAGCTGCGTCCAGGTCAGGCAGCTCTCTGAGAGCAGGAGAGTTGGCAGCCATGTCCAGCTTTAGCTCAAACCACCTTATTCACATGTAAACTGCTGTTCAATGCCCATTTGCCCAGAGCTTAAAGGTCTGATATCCTCACTGACTTCCCAACTCGAAAGGAGAAAAGGGGCATTTCGTGCTACTCCCTGGAACTCGAGCAGTGGAGATGGAGAGAGAAAAGACAGTAGGAGGAAACAGACTCAATGCTCCTGGCAGAAGCATCATTTTGCAGAAGTGTCAAGTATGAAACCCTCTTCTGCATATGAAGAAATTACAGGATGCCACAATGCAGGGTGCTGGCAGGCTGCAGGGCAGAAGAATGGGCTGAACCACGCATATTCAGTGGCACGCATGCCACGCACCCTGGTTCCTCCTCAGCCCTCGTGTCGTGTACAAAGCGCACCTTCCTGGGTCCTCACTCACCTTTGGGACCTATGGGCCCAGAGGGTCCCTCCAGACCCCCTTGCCCAGGCCGTCCTGGCTCCCCCATGGGGCCTGCCCGACCTGGAAGCCCATCTTTTCCAGGGGGCCCTGGGGGCCCGGGTCTGCCTTGAGAGGCCTTGGTGTGCGCTGAGGGCATCTGGGCCAGGAGGTAGGCGAGTCTGGCTGTGGAGCAGGAAAAACAGAGAGACAGTTCATGAAGGAGGGCTGCCCCAAAGACAGGATGGCAGCTCACTGCCAAGCTCAGCCCTGGGGAGACAGTAACAGCTGCAAAACAAGAGTAAGAGAAATTACATCAAGAGCACACTGCACGGCACCTGTACCTACAGCCGTGGCCTCTGGAGCCAGGCAGCCTGGGCTGGGGTCCCCAAGCAGCCGCTGCCGGCCGCGTGGCCCTGGGCGAGCTACCTGACCTCTCTTAGCCTTCGTTGCCTCTTCTGCAAAATGGATGCAATGAAATAACCACCACCCCACCGGGCTGGTGTGAGGATGGAGCAGATGGGACCAGGCACTGACAGTGCTCCTGGAACAAGCTAAGTGCTGCGTGGACATCGCTGCTACGATCGAGGTGGCACTGACAGCAGTAATAGCAGCAGCAGAAGTTGTTGTTGTAATTGTCCGTTTGGGGAAACTGAGGCCGGTGGGGGTGGGTGGGATTTAAGTGGCTTACACAGAGCAGCTTAGGGATTTCTCCTAAGTGCTTAATTCCTCATCTATAAATGAAGGGCTGGATATGATACCACTAATGATCCTTAGGCGTCTGAAACGTGAAGATTACAGAACTGATTCAAAAGCCCCAGAGGTCCCACTGCCGGCTGCCACGCCCCCTTCTGCACTGGGCATACGGAGCCCGCCCGAGGGCCAGCACGGGCTTCTGCTCTGCTGGCCACACGGCCCAGACAATCAGGCCAAGCCCCTCATCTCGCAGGTGGCGTGACCCAGCCCAGAGAGGCATGTTGACACCCTCCCGGTACCCTGGTGGCAGAACCAAGGCAGAGTCGGGGGCTTCTGACAGCCTGCTGGGTCGGCTTCCCACGGCAGCCCCTCATCGTCTCACGCAGGGAAGCGGGAGGGCTGTGCTCTAGCGCTGAGACCCGGCCTCACGCCTCACTTCTCTGAGTCTTGATTCTCTCATCTTGAAAGTGGAGCTGATGTTTCCCCCTCGAAAGATTATTTGGAAGAAAGGACTCAAGCCCAGCAGACGCTCCAGTTAAACTAGTTCAAAACAGGGCTTGTCTCTGCCCAAGGGCTGGAAACTCCTCACAGGTGGAGGCCCTTCCTGTCACCGATAAATCCAGCCCTCGGAGAGCAGACCGTGGGGATCGCCACACGGGCGCCCTCAGGACCCACCCCGCCGGGTGGGGGTCACCATTCCAGCCTTTGGTTTCCTCTCCACCAACCCCAGCTCTGTGCTGTCCACTCCGGGGAATCGTTTTTGGTTCTCCTGCGTAGGGAGACAGACCATGCTCACCTGGACACGCCAAGAGGGCAGGGAAGAGGGCCATCTTGTTCAGTGCTGCGTCCCCTACCCCACTTAGAGTCTGCCATGTGCCAGGCGCAGAATAACTGTCTGAGACACCACCACGTGAATAAACACGTCCTTCCCGCTTGTCCGTCCGTGCCTGGGAACAGCAGTTGGTTTCCGATCTTCCCTACTACAGAGTTGTCTGTGACTTTCTTCCCCTAACACTTTCCCACACATAGGGCAGTGGGCATGGTCACTGGTCCAAAGAACATGACGGTTAAGAGCCTGGATTCTGCAGCTCGGTTGCCTGCATGCAAACGCTGGTCAGACACTTACCAGCTCTTCGGCCTTGGTTACGTTCCTCAGCATCTCTGACGCTAACAATCACACGCGCCTCACAGGCTCACCGAGGCTTCCACGGGTTAACATGTGTTGAGCGCTGAGGACTCCACCCGACACAGGGCCGGCCCCGCATGCTCGTGTTATTACTGTTACCTTCCCATCTCTCTCCCTTCCTGAGCACCTGCCGTGTATGGGGCTCAGGCAAGACTGGGATTTCACCGTAAATCCAGTGCAGTAGGATTACAAGGCTTCTAGTTCCTTGAAAGCACTGTGTGTTCAGCCCCCCTCAGGGGCTCGGCACACACTGCTCCGAAGGCCTGGGATCCTGTCCCTGCTTTCGGCTCACATGGCCCCTCCTCCGGGAAGCCCTTCCTCACCTGTCCGTCCCCTGAGCTATCCTAGGTACTTGCATCCTTCCTCTTCAACACCCCCTGTGCCAAATTAAACCACAGGCATTTCTTACTGTACTGAAGCTGCCTTGTCTGTTTATGTCTCTGTCTCTTCCCCGGGCTGTGAGTTCTAACTAACAGACCCGCTGCAGGCCTGTCGGGGCTTCTTCCTCATTAGATAAACAACTGAGTGCACGGAAGAAATGAAGGATCGTGAGAAGCTTGTTCTGTAGATGCTGAGCTTCCTGGAGGTAGTCAAGCAGCGGCAATTCAAGCTGCCCCGAGGAGAAGCTTGGAGCGGGATCTGTGCCAGAGAAGGCTGGCTGGAGCCTGCAAGGGGCGCCTCAACCCTGATTGCTGCTGGAGCTGCTCTTAGGCTGCCTTTCCCAACCAGGCTACAGAAGTCCCGAAGGATGAGTGAACGGACTGCTTCCTGGGGCTCTTAAAAGCACCCAGGACCCGACCTACACGGCTGTGATAAAGCCCAGCTACTCACTTTCCAGCTGCTTCTCCACTTCTTCTCGGATGAGCCGCCGCAGGATGTCCATGGATGGAGAGTCCCCCTAGGAGGGAGGGAAGGCGGAGTCGTTCATCCTCCCAGGAACCCTTGCCTCCTGAGACCTGCGATGGCTCGGGAAGCCACGACGGTCACAGCCCCATACACCATAGCTCCCTAGTTCAACCCCTTTTACACCTGGAGCCGTCTGCCCGCTCCCCGCCATGCAGGCAGCGTTATCCCGTCATGTACGGCGACCCCTTTCTCTCTGGGGCCCCTGCTCCCCCCGTCCCCGCACAGAGCCCTTCCCCAGCTCTGGACCCGGGAGGTCTGCTCTGAGCCTCTCCCTGCCAAAATGCCATCTTCCTGCAGGACCCGCTCACAGGGTGCCTCCTGCATGAAATCGTGTTTGATTTCCTCCCACTGGTCACTTGGCTGCTCTGGTCCCCAGGGTCTGGCTTGCCCTGCTCTGGTCACAGAAACCGATGGGTCAGGGGGCAGAGAAGGCGGGCGCCACCTCCAGGCGCCCACGGCAACGTGCGATTCTTAGACGGATCCGCGAGCAGACCTGCTGCCGCACCGGGCTCCCCCCTCGTCATCAGAGCCCTTCAGGGCGGTGTCCACCCCCAAGGCTGGGGGCTGTACTGTGCTCATCTCTGCAGCCCCAGCGTCTAGCACAGCGTGAGATGGGCTCTGTGTCCTTATTCTCTTGTTTGCCTTTCTGGTCAATAATCTTTTAGGTTAGTCCCAGAATGTCCACCACTACCCACAGCAGCAGGAGAGCTTGGCAAAGACTCAGAGGAGGGGTGGGGGGCTGGCTGCCTGGCCTCTTTCACGGTGGTGGAAGCTCAGGCTGGCCACAGGCACCCTGGCAGGGACAGTGACACGGAACCTCAGAGCAGGCGGGGGCTCTGAAGACCACGTAAGCCTGTGCTCTGAGGAACCGGAGGGTCCCCCGAGGGCCACGCGGGCTGCAGAGGCGGGGTGGGGAGGTCACGGGGACCTGGCCACCAGCCCCCACTGACACGTCCACCAAGCTCTGCCTTTTCCTCTCTACAGCCAGCGTGTGCCGATGCTACAAGTCTGTGAAAAATAAGAGGTCTGCCACGGGAATACAGTATGTTCAAAGAAAAAACACTGCTCTAAACAAGCCTTTCCTTTTACATTTGGGAAAAGCTGGACCCAAAGGGAAGAACGAGTACCCCAGACAGGCAGACAGGAGAGAGGCAGAGCCGGGCACGGGACGGACAGCCAGCCGTCCCCGCGGGAAGCTCTGATCACTGAGATCCGGCTGCACCTTCTCAGTGGCCTGCGGCACCAGGTCCTGGGGCAGAAGAGCGCGACAGCCCGAGGAGTGGAGCCTCGGGGGTGCAGCACACTGAGAGAGAGGGACGCTGCTCTGGAGCCCTTGTAAGCCATGCGGCGTTACCTCCTTTAACCATCGCAGCGAGCGTCGGGAGGGAGGTTCTCCTCGCCCCTTTCGAAGGCTCGGAGAGGAGAGGTCACCTGCCCCGGGTCATGCAGGTTACTGGGATCTGTAACCTGGTCCCTCTGAAGCCCACACACCTCACGGGCTTCCCCTTCAGTCCCAAGGAGCCCCAATATCCTTACCCTCAGTCCTGGAAATCCTGGCTGGCCCGGGGGCCCCGGCGGCCCGGCCGGCCCATTCTCCCCAGGTAGTCCCTGGGGGCCCATTAGGCCTGTGTGACCTTTGTGGCCTGGGATCCCAGGGTCTCCAGGCTGACCCTTCCCACCGGGAGGTCCTTTGTCACCTTTGATGCCAGGATCTCCCTAGGGGAGGAAAGAAGCGCTTCAGTGAGCAAAGGCCTAGGAGGCGCCCCCAGGCCAGACAAGACGTGCGGCTACAGAAGGGACTCTGCCGGCCCTTTGCGTCCTCAGCGGTGGAAAGGAGACCTCGGCCCTGGCAGGCCCATGACTCAAGTCTGATGCCACAGACCAGGACACGAGGGCCCAGGGAGACAAAGCTACCTGCCCACATCACACTGCTAGTCTGCAGAGGACAAGACATGAGCTCTGATTTCCAAATCCCAGTCCCGTGCTCCGTCCCAGTAGCGCAGCTCCACCTGCCTGGCTAGAGAAGGCCAGCCGCTGAGCCCGGCTGCCGGAGCTTCTGGCCCACTTCAGGCCCAGCTTTGTTCTCCGTCAGCTGGAGGGATGGTGGCACTCGTCAGCCAGAGGTGTCTCACCCGCAGGGAATCTGCCCCCTCCTCTCAGCCCAAGGGGGCCCGCAGAGGACGACACTGCCTGGGACCCCTTTCTCCCCATCGCTGGCCCAAGGACTGAAGTCCTGGATCAATGATCTGGGCGCCATGGCAACCACGGGACGGTCCAGTCCTCTGCCCTATCTGCTACCGGGTGTCTGACCAGCCAGCCTCCGTTGTCGGAGAGTCTGAAAATACGGCGGCCAGGCTAACAGCCTCAGGGTGTAAAAACTCCACTGCTTGGAGGCAGCAGAGGGGGGGAAACAGCAAGAAAAAGACAAGCCACAGGTAACCAGACATGGGACATGGCTATGGGCGTGACCCAGAGCCACGGAAAAGGAAGACGGTGCAGTTATGAGACCATCTGCCACATACACGCACGAAAAACGAAAAGAGCAAAACGGTGGGAAAAGTCTGACACGTTGCAGGGGATCTAGTAATAGGCATGTTGACACGCACACCCCACGCGGTTCTGCGCACGGACTAGGGCAAGATGCAGAGGACGTGCACAGCGACCGACCTGGGGAGGGGACGGGGACCAGAGGGCCTGGTGGAAGGGCACCTAGTCTTCACTGCAGCCACTTTTCTGCAGTTCGTATTGTTTAACTACGTGTCTGTATTGCTTTTTCAACAATAACAGAAAGAGCAGTGAATTAAAAAAGGCATTTACCCAGATTTGAGGGGGTCACCTAAATTTCTCGAAGGTGATGCATTTCATGGGGACATTGCCATCCGTGGGTGATCTCAAGTTCAGGGGTCTAGGAGAGTCCTGGTGCCTCGTGCCCCTCAACGCCAAGGCCTGTGGTGCGGCATTTCCTGCTCTTTAAACGTCTCAACATCCCTTTGCCGTGAGAGGACTTGTCCCACGTTTCAAATGTTCTCTGGAGTCCAAGGCATGGGGAACCTGACCGCTATCTGGCAACGTTCCACGAAACAGGGGAAGGCCACTTAACTGGGGAAGGCAACTCGCCATTATTGACTCGGTATTCGAGAAGATTCTATGTACTGATTCGGTATCCAGAAGATTCATACTTGCCGTCTGAGTTCCCCGGCTCCCAACCCAAACTCCAGCAGCTCCCGGGGGCCAGCTGGCCAGCTGCTGGGTGGCGAGACCCTCAGTGCCCTCCCAGCTACGGCCCCTCCCCCGGCTCCAAGCTCAGGAACCAGCAGCCATGGGAATGATGTTCACTGGGAAGGGAGGAGGGAGAGAGATCTGTGGGGGTGAGAAGCCCTGATGCTCTCTGCCTCCATTTTGCTCTGGCCTGCAGGCAAAGCCAGCTCCTCACTCATCCAACTTGCAAGGAAAGCAGAGAGAAATTCTTTGCAGCACCACGGAAAACAAACGGAGGGTCGAAGCGGGGTGGTGTGCCGTCCGTGTCGGGCAACAGTGGGACGGTGTGACGGCTGGTCAAGCGCAGGACCCTGGGCAGACGAGATGTCTAATTTCTCTGGAGGGAGCAGCAGTTGGCAGCGGTGAGAGAATGCCCCCTCCCCTCACCGGCGTTTCTTCCAAAAAAAAAAAAAAAAAAAAAAGTGATTTTTTTCTTTCCTGTTGTTTTTTGGAGGAATGCAATGTAAAGAAGGGCTTTCTGAGCGCAGCGCCAAGGCGATTCATTATGGGAAAATCTGTTCCCTTGTCACCTCCAGGAACAGATCTGGCTCCTGGCAAATTGGCACTTTGGGCTCCAAGCGTGTCACACACAGGCGTTCGCACACGGAGAGGAGAGACGGAAATCTGTCCAAGTCTGGGCGTGCTCGCCTTTGAATCTGTAATTGCGATGACTTTACTGCTTAAAATAACAACCAAAAACCATGACAAAAGCCAACATCACTGACTACAACTTCGGGAAAGCCTCCCGTTGGGGGCTCACAGATTTCCGGGGGGAACAGAGAACAGAGAGGCCACCACAGGAGCCGCTCCGCAGGCCAGGCTGCTTCCTAAAGCCTTGGACACAGTCCCCCTGCCCCACTTACCCTTTCTCCTCTGGGTCCCGGCTCTCCCGGCTTCCCAGGGGTCCCCTGCAATGAAACCAAAGGAGGGTGGTCACTTAACCAGGGCCACCCCATCTGCTCGGGCATCCCTCTCTGCCCTTCTCGGTTCTTCTCGGATCCTGTGTGCTGAGGGCAAGGTGTCCTGGAGAAGGCAGGTCCTCCAAGAGTCCTGCTCCGGCCCTGGTCACGCCCTCCCGCTGTCTACACGCCAGTCACCCTGGGCTTGTGCTTCCTGAAACGTGCCTTCCCACACCTGCTCCTGTCCATCCTGAGGGCTGGAAGTGACCAGGGCCGGGGCGTCTCTGTTGACAGGAGGCACAGAGCCGAGGCTTGAACTAGAAACTGACATGATCTCACGTTTGTTCTACGAAGGTCACTCTGGCTGGTGAGTGGGGAAGGAGTGGGGCGGGGGGCAGGCTGGACACAAGGAAGCCAGTTAGGAGGTCACTGCAAACGTCCAGGTGAGAGATGATGGCGGTCTGCGTTAGGGTCCAGCGGGAGAGATGGAGAGAGATGGGCCGAGCTGGGAGGTATCGTGGAGTCAGAATGGACAGGACTAGCTGATGGACTGGGTGCGGAGAGCCACAGACAAGTCAGAGACATCACACGATGGTACCCTGGGCTGGCTCCCTAACTGGTGGGCCCTACGCAGAGTGAAGACGTGGAGCCTCATTCAGAAAGCATTAGGATTTCCGGACAGCAACAGCAGAACACAGCACGCGTGGGAGCCCTGCTAGGCCCAGGGCCCCATGAGACAGCACGTGTCGCCCGCCCACGAAGTGAGCCTGTGTCTCCCACAGGAAAGGGCACCAAGAGGAGAAGAGGGGTGCACGGTACTTGCCTCCTTGCCTGGGACTCCCTTCTCTCCCGGCTCACCCTACGACACAGAACACAATATCAGTGAGCTCTGCGGCACCGGCACGTTGCAGATAACACGACTGTCTTTACAACAGACATTTTCACCCAAGTCACGCTCCAGCACAGACAGCGATCAATGGGCCAGCCGGGGAGATTCCCCAACAGCGTTCTATGCTCACCTGCGGCCCACGGGGACCCAGGAAGCCAGGGAGCCCTGGGCTGCCGTTTTCTCCTCTGGTTCCCTTCTGGCCCTGCAGAGGGAAAGCAGGGCATTAATTCTTCAAGGTCAAGTGTCAACTCAAGAAGATTCAGAAACCTCGTAACCCCTCTGTACTCTGAAGACCTGGCACGTGAACAAAATAGAAGAGCCCTTTCCTGAAACGGAGGGGCTGGGCTGGGGAGAGATGGGGTACTGTGAGCACCCCACGGGGTGCGGGGCCAGAAGGAGAGTCTCCTGCAAACAGTGAACGTCTCTCCCATTCGAAGCAACAGAAGCAAAATGGGACAAACATTAAACAAAACACCTTGCTGTGTACGGGGCCCCCCAACTGTGCCTCTTGCCCTTCGGCCAGCTCGTCCCATGGTTTGGCAGGCGCACTTTGGGGGAAAGGTGTTCGGGAATTTTAGTTTTAACCTTTCTGGGCCGCCACCATACGTGGGTCAGCTCTTCTGGGGTCAGCTCTGCACTGGGGATGGATCGGTCCCAGGACCCAACCCCGTCCTGTCTGTGACGTCTCAGCGGAGGCGACAAGACTCCCACGATGGTTCCTAAGGAATGTCACTACGTGTGCTGAGGAGTTAGATGCCTTAACACGGCTGTCCCTGGTCCAACAGGCAGATGGGGTTCTATCAGGACCACCAGATGCCCCGTTTGCCTGGGAGATGATGGGTTTCCCAGGATGCAGGATTTTCAGGGCTACAAGCAGGAAGTTTCCTGGGAAATCAAGACTGATGGGTCACCCTAATTTCCACAGTGACAACAGTCAGCTGGCCAGACTGTTCTACCCATTACCCCATGCATCTGTCGCTTGAACAACACACCACAAAGGTGGCCTTCTCAACAGGGTTGCCAATTTTACCAAATAAATATACGGTAAGGCTGGGCTGGGAGGAGACTAGCAGACAGGCTGTCACTTATCCACCCCTAGACCCCATCAAGGACCAATGTTCCCCACCATGTCTCCCCATCTACCAGACCTGAACCCCAAATCCAGAACCTGCTACCCAGTGCCCAGGACTCTGCTGATGACTCATGTCACCCTCTTTCTACTACCTACCCGTTGTTAGCTCTTGCTAACACCTGCTCACCGGCAGGAGGACCCTCTTCAGCCGAATCTGTGTTACAGGCATCGTCACGAGGCACCCTTGCCCTGTCTGAGATGGTAAGGGTCGGTCAGCCTGACCTTGTCCTTCCATCATCTAAAAACATCCATCAACTACCATGCAACCTTATTACACATGTGTTTTTTAGTCTTCAGTAGTTTTGTCCTGTTGGATGTCTATGGTCGTAGACAACAGAGAGCCAAGTGCAGAATCACGTGTATTTTAAGCTTTGAGAGACACCCTTCGCGGCTCCCCTTTCCTCCAGCCTACTCCTGCCATCCAAACACCATATTTTCCCACTGAGGCTTCTGGAAACAGAGACCAGACAGTATGTGATGTAAACCACACAACCTTTCAAAGCCTGCCCTGATTCCGTCACAGCGGTGGGACAGTACTCACGGGATTGCCTGGAGTGCCATGGTCTCCTGGAGATCCAGGCGATCCGTTCTTACCCTGGTGGAAGAAACAGAAGAGAGAATTCTGCCAGGACCTCACAGAGCAGGACAGTGGGACAGAGAGACTGCTGGATGCGGAGGGCCTGATGTCACACATACAGCTGTTACAGACCAGCGTGGCTCCAAGTCATTACTTAGAGGATGCGCCCTGATCAGAAGGCTGTCGCGCCCTTCCTCTGGCCACTGGGGATCACGGACCGCGGGCATGGAGGGCACCCTGAACCCTCACAGGCCGCTGACTCAGGATGGGAGGCTGGATTTGAGCCATTGTGGCCCCATCAGGGGAGAGTGGGGCACCACCTGGTGAGTCAAACACATGTGACCTGCCGCCCCCCACGTTCTTTCCGTAGGAGCCTGAAGACACAGTTCACGGCCACGGCCACGAGAGGCGGAGAACATTGGATATGATGTCAGAAAGTCCTGGGTTTAAATCCCCGCCGGAAGCTCTCGCCAGCTGCGTAACCTGGACCCAGAAAGCCCATATATCTGCCTTGCAGGTTTACTCACTCATTCATTGATTCCATTACTCACTCAAAATATATGTACATGCACACAAGCTACGCAAAATAAGCAAGATGCAAAGATGAAGTGTGTAACAAGCGTGCATTCTGTCTGTGTGCTAGTAGGTATACTGAAAATACTTTCAAAGATACACAAAATGCTATTAACAGTGGCTCCCTCTGGAGTGTGGGATGAGGGGATGAAGAGGGAATTTTCTCTTTACTTTCTAACATTCCATCCTGTATGACCCTCGCACCCTTATCACGGGTCACATTTATGCTCGTATATACAGGCACATAGACATTACAGCGGCCCCTGTGACAAGGGCCCTGGGTTAAATGGGGTAAGGCAGGTGCTTCTTCTGACACAGAACCAGGAATGTAAGTACTTATCTTCTACATCCCTCTCCCATCTTCGCTCAGGCTGCTCTTGGATTAGAGAAAGATTCACTTAAGTACATGTATGGGCAGAGATAATATTCAAAATATTTATTAACCACATGGCGTGTTATGAGTTAAATTGTGTCCTCCCACCGCCAACCCATATGTTGAAGTCCTAATTCTCAGTATGTCAGAACCTGAACTTACTTGGAAATAGGGTCCTTGCATACGTAATTAATTAAGATGAGGCCATACTGGAGTAGGAGGGGCCCCTTATCCAATATGACCGGTGTCTTTATAAAAAGGGGACTTTTGGACCAGGGACACGTCCTCAGGGAGAATACCATGTGAAGGTGAAGGAGGAGGCTGGGGTGATGCTCCTATGGGCCAAGGTTGCCAGAGCTTGCTTGCAAATCACCAGAGGCTAAGGGAGGCCTTCTGAGGGACGATTCTTCCTCACAGCCCTCAGAAGGAACCCATTCTGCTGGCGCCTTGATCCTGGACTCCTAGCTTACAGAACAGTGAGACAATAAATGTCTTGGATTTCTAGCCTCCACACCTGAGAGACAATGAATTTCCGTTGTTTAAGCCACTGCGTTTGCGGTTCTTTGCAATGACAGCTCTAGTGAACTCATACAGGGCACGCCCTGAACGCCAGCATGCCCTAAAGCTAGAGCATGATTGGAGGGGAAGTCCTACGGCGCTCCTGCCGTGCCGAGTGGGTTGTGGGTAGGCGGTCCCAGAAAAGAGCCCGGAGAGTGTGTCCTAGGCCACTAGGGGGGCTTAGGGCAGTGGCTATTTACCAACTGCTAAGACATTCTGTCATTTTTTTAACACCACATAGGGCTGTACCAGGATGAACCAAGCAACTATTACCATGGTAGCAGCCCTGCCAAAGCAGGGAGCAGGTTAGTCTCAAAGCAAAACTCACCGGTAAGCCCCTCAGTCCTCGGGGACCCTGTGGCCCTGTGGGTCCAATGTCACCCTGGAACAGAGAGAGATCACGTTATCCAGAGTCGCCGCATGAAGACGGCAGAGACACCGTTTCAAATGTGGACCAAACCTCACCCAGTTACCCAAGAGGACCAAATGGTGCCCAAACCGTCTCATCGTCAGTCACCAGTTATTCTGAATACGGACAAACTCACTTCCTGCAGCTGAATAAATCCCTGTCCCCACGGGGATTTCGGGGGGCTCCATCTGGAACTAAGGCAGGTAACAGGGAAGAGAACTTCTCTTGGTGTCCTCTCCCTGAGTCTGGACAGTCACCTGGGGCTACTCCTGCCTCAGTCCTCACAGTAAGAAAAACTCCACCTGGAAGGTGTAGGGAACCTTCCAGGGTGCCAGGCAGTGGGGATTCACCACCACCACCTACGTGGTCTTCCAGGCAGCCTCCCGACAGGGTTGTAGTTCTCCCCGTGTAATGAATGAAAAAAACAGAAGCTTGGCCATGCTCCTACACAAATTAGACTGTAGAACACCCCAGAAGATGGAGTTTTTAAATTACAAGTCAGAGAGCTAAGAAGGGGGGAAGAAGGCATTTGCACCACGGGCTGGCATCCTGGGCTGCTGTCCCAGCTGCAGCCTGACCTGCTGGGCGAGCTGAATCCCAACCACGCCCCTGCCTGGGGAGCTCCCTTCAGGCCCTGTACTGTAAACTGAAGTGAGCAGGGTTGGCAAGACCAGGATTTTCCAGCTGCCCTTCAGCACCTGAGAGGCACCTTTAGGGGACAGGGCTGGGCAGAGGCCCCGCTTGGGGTCGAGGCAGCTTTTCTGCTTTGAACCTAGTGAGAGGCCTCCACACACTAGGCTGGGGTCTGTGCAACGGATCCCACTGCTCAGGAAAAGCACAAGAACTAGATCGGATTCCTGCTAAGATCCTTCCCTGCTCCATCGTCTCATGACAACAGGTCAGCCGAGGAGACAACACAGGACAAGCACCCGGGGGCAGCGGGCACTTCGCCAGGGCTTAAAGGCAGGTCCTGAAGGATGCAAGGGGGCGGGCATGGGCCCGCCTTGGACCTGAGGACCGTGTGCCCGTGCTCCTGACCCAGCACCCACTCCCGGGAGGCCAAGCTGTGTCCGCACATGTCGGATGGCCCTGCAGGCTGTCACGTCCCCAGGCCAGTGCCCCGTGGGGATGCAGAGCTGGAAGATCTGGACTCTACACTGCTTCCTCCTGCCTCTGACTCTGTGTGACCATGAGGCAGTCTCCTGACCTCTCTGGGTCTTAGTTTTTCTATTTGTATGACTGGGGTCAGAGATGGTTCGTCCCACCCTGACTTGCCCCCAAGTGAGTGAGAGCAGGTGAGGGGTACCCAGTGGTGCTATGATGGGTCCATGAGGCCACAGAATACTGGAGATGGAGAAATAACCTGGGGAGACTCTGAAACGCCACTTGGGTCCACGTAAGGCCAGATCCAGCTCGCACATCATTGAGGTCAACAGACAAATCATGACGGATTCAGCAGAGCCTCCTCATCTGTCATATGGCATGGGCACCAGCCCTCTGAGCCGGAAGCCCGGTCCCGGGGCCTCCTCGGGACCCCAAGGAGAACTCATGCAGCCCGCGGTGCTGGAAGGTGAGGGATCACCAGCAGATTCCTAGAATTCGCCCGTGACTCTCTCCACGGTGGCCCCAACCCCCCAGTCCAGTTCCTGGGCCTCTCTTGGTCCTTCAGTGACGCACGTCCTCTACACCTCCTCCTCCCACAGGCCCAGCCGCGCCCCACAGGACACCCACACTCACATCTTTTCCTGGTGACCCTTCCCGGCCAGGGGGCCCCATGGCCCCAGGCTCTCCCTAGAAGGGGAAGCAGAAACAAAATAGCCGCTGTTAGGGAGGGAGATGCAGGACGCCCGCTGTCCCAGCCGCAGCGGTCTCGGAGCATCTGGGAGGGGGAGAAGAGGACGGCCCACCCGAAAGCACCCTACTGAGTCCTGGCCCCAAGTGGGGTCTGCAGTGTCCTCAAGGCCAGCTTCGAGGCCTGGGCCCGCTCTGCCACTCTGAGCTGCAGGGAGACACCTCCTGACGGATCAGGCAAACCGCTGGGGATTCTGTCTCCCACCGGACCCTCTCTGCACCTCAGCTTTCTCCTCGCTGTACAGAGCAGTGGGGTTAACCGGTGGACCCCTGAGGGTCCTTCTGTTTGGGGCACTCGGAAGAGATGGGGGAAGCTAAAGGATAGGAAGACAGGGCCCAGAGCCTTCCATCTGGGATAAGCCGATAGCTCTGGGACCTCGGGAAAACCACCCACATCCTCTGGGCCTCAGTTCCCTCCTCTGGAAAGTAGACCTAATGACAGCACTCGTCTCCCAGGGCCCAGGACAGCACAGTCTGTGGGCAGCACAGCCGGCAGTGACCACACCTGACTTCAGGCTGACTTGGTCAAACTGGTTGTACATCAGCGTCTGGCCCCCAGAAGAAATGTCTAGAAACACTTGACCGAGGAGGGATGATGCTTCCAATGCTGCCACTGTCCCCTCTGAGATGACACGGCACTGCCCCGCCTGCAGGGCCCGGGACCCCTCCGCCTAGAAGGGCCAGCTCAGGTGCACTGGGATGACCTGATGGCGACACGTCCACTCACCCGGGGGCCAGGGTGGCCAGAGTCGCCGGTGTGTCCCTTGAAGCCCTAGAACAAAGAGAAGGAAGTTACCCCACCAAGGAGCAGGCTGACAGCGCGGGACAGGGTGGAGTCCAGGGAGATGGTCCAGCGCACCCTGACCCCTCTCTGTGTCTCACCCGATGCCCCTCGTTCCTGACCAGTTGCCGGACATGGGCCAGGTCCCTGAGGCCTGACTGGGTGGCCAGGCCCTTCCTTCTGGTCACTCTGCAGCGAGGGCAGGGCTGCTGGGGCCCATCCCACAGATGTCCTGGAGGGTGGTGGGGTCTCCCCACGTGTCTCCTGAACTCCCGCTTCTTCCTCATCTCATACCACGTGGCTTGGACCCCCTCCGCCTGGATCCTGGGGTAGGCAGTTCCCTTTGAGACAACACTGCCTTCACCCCAAGTTAGGGCCTGGGCACCTTCCTCATTCCTGTAGCCATCGCTGGTCCCCCCCAGCAGCTGTGAGTACAGCCAGCCCGGAAGCCTCATACTGGGCCACGGGGCTGGGCCCTCCCTGCACAAAAGAGCAGCTTGAGATATTCTCCCTGAAGCACAAGCCCTCTGAGCAAAGACGAAGCTGTTAGCGGCGCTGACGCTACCATCTGTTAACAGTCAGGCCACCCTGATTGTGGAAGAATCCCCACTTCACAGATGAGGAAGCTGAGTCTCAGAGACGTAGAACACCTGCCCAAAGCCCCACAGCTAGAAAGGAATCGGATTTGGGTCCAGGCAGGCCTGCGCAGCCCCAAAGCCCTCCCACTTCCCACTGTCCCTCCCCCAGGCTCTGCTCCTGACCAGCTGGGACAGCATCTCTGCAGCCCGGGGGGCCGGGTGCTTGCCCTCCTGCTGAGACCCAGGCATTCACAGGACGCTGATCCCACAGCTGAGCAGGCCCTGCCCGCCCTCCCCAGGCCAGCAGACCACGTCCAGGTCCTGGGCCCTATCCTGCTGCACGTCCCGCCCCACCCGTGGTTCCTGCGGCAGGCCTCACGTGTTCACCGCTGCTCCCTCCTGCTGGCGTGCACTTGCCCGTCGTGTAAATCCCTCCCGGTTACAGGCCTTGCTCTCGGCCAGCCTCCCATCCCAACTCCAGCATCTCAGTCACCCCTCCTGCTGTCACCATCTACCGCCTTCCTGGCACCTTTCTCTCTGTGCGTCACCTCCTCACGTTGTCACTGCCAGAGCACTGCTCTGGGTGTCCTGCTCGACTGAGTCCCCAGCCAGTGGCTGACACAGAGCGATGCCCTTGTACGGGGCTGATGCCTGTGCACAGAGGTCAAGGTCAGGGGGTCTGGGGAGCACCTGGGACGGGGCCTTGAATTTAATTTCACTTGTCAACACAAGCCCCACAGACAGGGGCTGCACAGCACAGGGACTCGTGCACTTCTCCGAGCAGTGCGGAGGTGGCCTCACAGTGAGCGGCGATGTCCCGTCCTAGCCTCTCACTCGCTATAAGGAAGGCTCGAGGCAGGGAGAGAGGAGCAAGGCCGCAGTAGGGGAAAGAGAGGAAAACCCCAGCTGCAGAGCCCCTACCACGCATGTGCTGCAGCCATGGGGGGGAAGAGAGGAAAACCGCAGCTGCAGAGCCCCTACCACGCATGTGCTGCAGCCATGGGGCGGGGGGGGGGGGAAGAGAGGAAAACCGCAGCTGCAGAGCCCCTACCGCGCATGTGCTGCAGCCACAGGACACGCTCCCATTTCAGTGCAATGAAGTCCTGTAATATGGGATTCATTTTCCCCACTGTATAGAAAAGAAGCTCGGGCCGATCTGTCCCACAGAGAGTAAGCAGTGGAGCCACGATTCAAAGCCTGTCCAGTGCCACACTCAACGCTGGGAGGCGCAGTGTGTGGCCAGACAGGGCCTTCTGAGGCCAAGGCCACATGCCTCCCAGCTGATGCCACCAGGCCCTTCTCAGGCCTTATCTCCTGAGTTTATCTCCCGGTTTCAAAAAGCGAGTGAAGACCCTACTGGGGAGAAGACAGCCCTCTGGCCTGGCCATCAATGAGAGCTGTGGCCTAGCAGCCCCACTGCTGTGTGGCTGTGCTTGTTACCCTGGAAACGCTTTCTCTTTCCAGCTCCTCACCGCTGGGGGGATAAGAATGGGTGGCCTTAGGAGGGAGGCTCTGAAGGTCACTTCCCAGGCCGCAGGGCGGTGCAACAGAAAGGGAAGCTCTCAGAGCCTGGGAGGTGCAGGGGAAAAGCAGGAGGAGGGCATGAAGTCGCCTAGATCTGACTCCAGATTGAACCACTGTAACCTCGGAAAAGTCAACTTACCCCTTGGAGTCCTAACATCACCATCTATGAAACGAGGATAATAAAAATACCCACCTGGCAGAGCTTTGCAGGACTAATCTATGGAAAGGGGCTTTACATGCTATTAAGTATGATGGAGCAGGGCTGACTTTGGGGTCAGGTCTGGAACTGAACCATGGCTCCCCACTTTCTAGCTGTGGGTCTTGGGTGCTTTACTTCTCTTCACTGGGAGTCAGTTTCCACATCTGTAAAATGAGGGTAGAACCCACTTCTGCAGAGTTGCCGTCAGGATTGAAAAAGAAATAAACAGTGCTCTCCACTGTTCAAAATAGGCCAGTTCCCTTCCCCTGGGGAGGGACAGGGCCTCCTGGGGCCCAGCATCTTCCCCAAATCCAGCCAGTGCAGAGGCAGGGACCCTGCTTGCTCTCCTCCCAAATAATCATGGACAGAAGCACCAACTAAGGGAGCCGCACACAATGTCCCAGACACTTGGCTGGAAGTTTCACATGTTTTATCTTCTCCTTTAGTAGAACCACCCTATAGAAGTGGGAGCTGTTCTGATGCCCATTGCATAAAAGAAGAAACAGAGGTTCAGAACGGCCCCCTGACCCAGGTCACAAAGTTAATAAACGACAAAGAGAAAGCTGAGCCCAGGTCTGTCTATCTCCAAGCTCGTGCCGGGCCAGCCGGAGGAGGCGGGTGTTCTTTCAGCTCCCTGGGTCTCTAGCCTCTGTCCCTGCACTGAAGTAGGATGCCTTACAACTCTCTGTTGAGAGGTGGATCTTGCCCCAGCACACTTCCCAGCAAATGGATCTCCGTGGCTGAAAAAAGAAAAATATAACAAAACAAAAAACCCTCCCTCCAGTAACCCAGAAACGACCTTAAAAAAAAAAAAATCACTAATTCTGTGTTTGAATCCCCCATAAGAGGGGGCAGTCCCCATTCTTAGGTTTCTTCTCCTGATGCAGGGAGGTGAAAAGCAAGGAGAGTTGGGGAAAAGGAAGGTATTTTTTGTGTTTTATTTCCTCCTTATTGAATACTAGCCAGGTGAGTTATTGATTTTTTTTTTAACAGAAAAACAGATTAAGGAAATAGAACTAGCATTTTGATCTCCCACTTCTTGCCAGATAATTGGATTTTAAGATTTTTATTGAACATCCTATTCGTTTCCAAAGAAAATTTAAGGAATTTTGTAAACAATTTTGAAATTATAAAGGAGTAAAGCATTTAGCGAAAAAAACCCCAACAACCCCAAAATACACAGGGTTCATTTTTATAGGTAGGAGAGAGTGAAGACATGCGCTGAAGGCTGTCAAGCGTGAGCCTTTTCAACAGGCTGTGGAGAAGCTTTAAAACACTGGCGATCAAGGCAACCTCTTAGGCCCTGCTTTGGGATTCCTCTAATTGCCATCTGAAAGCTAAAAAGTAGGAAGTCTCTTCTCTTTCTCATGGAGTTTATAAAGTTATGAAGTCTCTTCTCTCTCTTGTGGCCTTGCTTATCTTCTTTCACAGATCACTCGAAGTCCAACTCCTTTACTTGCAAGGTATGTTTCTTTCCTGTTCTGCTCTGTTGTGGATCTTTTATGCATATATATAAATAACAGTGTACCCCTCCCTACCTCAACATCCCTTCAACAGATCCACTGCTAACTGATCATGCAATCTAAGCCATTGGCATTGGGTTGGCCATCCTGACCTTAAAATGGGATCCAAGTTGTTGAGTCTTGTTTTAGACCCCTGTAGAAAACCATGGGGCTTAAAATGAAATGATGATGTGGGTTACATGTGTATATCTATTTGTCCAAATGATACAGTTAAGATTTTTTGATGTGTGTAAATTTTATAGCAAAGAACTTTTGAAAAGTATTGAGTAGGGGGTAGGAAATGAGTAGAGGTAGATAAGAAGCAGAATAATGATGACTGAAGCTCAGTGACTGGCCCATGGGAGTTCATTTCACTATTCTGTTTACTTCGCATATGTTTGAAATTTTATATAATAAAAAGATGAAATGGTGGTTCTTAAAAAGAAAAAAAGAAAAGGTGTCTGTATATGTTTATATGTATAATAAATAGCTCGACAGCTAGATACACATTTAGATATATAAATGATAGATGTAGATTTAAATATACAAATGCTGGATTTCATACATAGAAAAAAAGACTAAAAAAACATACTAGAACGTTAACAGAGCTTTACTTCTGTGTTATAGAATTATAAGTAACTATTTTCTTCTCTATAACATTACTTTTCTTACTCTTTCTCTTTTTATTACCATCATCATTTGTTATTGTTATGCAATGAGAATGAGTTATCGTTATAATTGGGGAAAAACCCTTTAGCTGTGAAAAGGGTTCAGAATGAAAATTGAGACTCATTTTTAGGTTCTATCATGCAGAGGAAGTCCATTAAAATTGTAATAAATAGGATAAGAACAAAGGAAACTCAGAACAACAAGTAACGATGGGTGCAAGTCTGAAAATAAATTTTACAGCAATGGCATGTGAAAGGACTGGATTTACTGCACAGAAGTACCAAGGTCTTAGCAGAGAGGTACTTCTGGAATCCACGGCCAGGCAATCTCAGAGGACCCTACCCACGGCGTCACAGCCAAGTGACTGATGGCTTTATTCCACTGTGGACAACATACACACACACGCTCAGCACTTACAGGGGGACCGCGGGCACCCTCCGGTCCTGGCAGACCTGGCTCTCCTGTTTTGCCCTGAGGATAAAGAAGAAAAGAAGAACTTGAAGACAACATTTGCAGGACCTTCCTGTTCTCATCTGCCGGAGCTTCACAGCATCATACTTCCACCAGCCAGTCTCTGCCCCCTGCCAACCCTACCCTCTGGTACTGTGGTCCATTTTAGTCCACAGAAATCTGCACTGTGTAGCCCTGCCTATTATGTTCTTGGTTTTCCTGGGACAGCGCTGGTTACACAGGTTTCATCTTTGAAACACCCATTCACGGTGCCCCTTCTTATCCTTGGAAGGGTTCTGGTCTGCATGAGAGATTATGTACACGCCCAAGTTAGAAACCGCTTTATACCTACTCACAAAACCACCCCGAGGCAGCTGGTGACGACTGCATGGTACAAATGGGGACCTGAGACTCAAAGAAGTTATGGTTTCATTGAGTTAACAAACAGCAAAGCCAGACTGGACCCCAGCAACACCCGAAAGGAGGCTCTCCTCAGCCTGGCATCAGTGCCTGCTGACAGAGGGCCTGCGGTTTACTGCTGAAGTCCAGATAAAGTGGTGAGAGGTGAGGGAGGGTTGGGGTGAGCCGGGAAAGTGGGTGAAGGGGCACGTGTGCTTGATGGGGAGATGGGCAGCATGCTGGCCCCGCCTCCATGGTAACAGGAGGGCCTACTCGCCCAAGTCCCCCTTCATTTTCACAGCTTATAAACCTGGAGGGCCAGAGGGGGTCCATGGCGGGGCATGGGAGAGGGAGAAGGGCATCCGTGGATTCAGAGTGAAAGTTACAGGGGAAGGAGGATGGGCCACCAAGCTCTGACTCCCGAGTTTGTTTCTTCTTCTGTCCCAGCTCGTCTAAGTCTAGCCGTGTGATCTTGGGGGTCATCACCCTTCCCTGGATCTGTTTCTCAGTTGTAAATTCAGGACAGCCTCCCTGACGTAGGTCTTTGTGATCGAGCCTGGCCCCTGCCCCACAGTGAAGTGGGACAGCCATCACCGGCCCAAGCGGCCAGCAGACAAAGGGTAACAACCAGACACTGCTGAGGGTTTTCCATGCGCCGGGCACAACGCCTGCGCTTCACACAACAATCCATGAGGGAGGCACTTTGGTTCTGCCCCAGGCAAAACTCCAAGGCACAGAGACGTTAAGTGACCTGCTCAAGGTCACACAGCTGGGGTTCTAACGCAGGCATTTTGGTTCCAGAGCCTCTGTACTTCACCCTACACTGTAACTAATACTCAAATGCCTCCTATTAAAAATGACGAAACGGGCAACTCTAAAAGCTGCATATCTACCCATCTATCTGTGCATCTATCCACGTATCCGTCATCTGTCTGTCTACTGTCTGTCCATCCATGTCCCCATTGTATAGGGATTTAAAGGAATAAGTCAAAGTGGAAATTAACCACCCACTACCAGCAGCCAGTGCCGCTGTTTCCCAGCCACCCCCCTGGCTCCCCGGGAGGGCTCCTGTCACTTTGTTGGTCAGCCCCCGCTCAGGCAGAAGGCCGTGCCCAGAACAGCCTTTGGGGCACTTGACTCCGAGGTGTCGAAGGCCCGAGTGCGTGGGAGTTCATGCCACAACAAGCAACCCCCAGGCAGAAAGGCTGAAGTTGATGCAGAACACCCTAGCCCGCTCCCTGGCAGGGGTGGGACCGGGGAGGCCAGGTGTGCTCCTCTCACATCCTCAGCGGGTCTCCGGGGGAGTGGACCCGCGGTGCCCCCTGGAACGTCTGCCCGCTGGCCTGCCAGCAGCTTTCCTTCTTTCCTCGTCCATTTCCCCACTCTGTCCGTGCTCCTGGGATCTTCTCCAAATACCCCACCTGCACCCCATCCTGGTCCCCAGGTCTGCTCTCAGGGGACCTCTGGTGCCCCCATTCCTCTGCCCATCTCCTCCCAAGCAGCTCAGAGTGCTAAAGGTCAGGACGGCCACACGCTGAGACCCCAGAACGAACGGACAGGTGAGCTCTGGACCAGTGCTGGGGACAGCTGCCGAGCCCCCTCTGCTTCCAGCAGAACTGGCCTGGCCTTCCATGCACTGACTTAGCCACTGCTTACCCAGGGCAGACCTGGCCTTCCATCCGTCCACACCCAGCGCCTGGCACAGGCCTGTCTGGAAAAGGCATTCCACAAACAGACTGAGTGCAGACCAAGGGCCTCGGTTATCCTGGACTGTCAGTGACAGCCTTTCAGGATAATACACTTGCTGCGAAAAAAGCTGATTGCCTGCTCTGCGCTGACTGAGCTCTGGGGTCAGCCTTCAGGGTGCGGGTCCCGGATGCTTCATGTACCAGCGGTGTGACCTCGGCCAGCCTACCTGACCTCTCTGTGCCTTAGTTTCCTCATCTGGGCCAACAGTGACACCCACACCCCACAGGGGTTTCCTGGGGCTTACACTGGCAAATGTAACGAGGCGCTCAGCACCCCCTCGGTGTGCACATGGCAGCTGTCAGCCGCGGTGGCGATATCTGTGCTTCTTGCTCCCTTGCCACGTCCTCAGCCTGGCTAACTGCCGCTTGCCCACCAGGGCTGCGCGGCTGGACGTCAGCCTTCAGCAGCTTAGATGAGCTGTTTACTTTGCTCGCTGCCCTAAGCTCTTACTTTCCCCTAGGCAGTGAGTCCTGGTCTCGGCATCTGGCAAACAGGGAAAAGCGATAAAGAAGGTACTTCTGGCAGGTTGCATAAGACGCAGAGTGAGTCATAATAGTTACGGCCGCACAAATTAAATGGAGCACAAGCCTTGCTGTGGAGACTGTTATGTAATTCCACTTACTGGTTCTAAAGGCTCTGAGGCTCTAACCTCACCAGGAGTTAAAACTAGAGCAGTTGGAAAAGTAACTGACTAAATTAATTTACAGTTAGAGAAGCCTGAGGCATTTAACCAACTTCTCACGGCATCTGGTTCTCCAGCAACTCCAGCAAGTTGCTACTATTATTCTCATTCTATTTGAATTGAAACTGAAGCCGGGAGATGCTCTTTGACTCAAGCTAGGTCGCAAAGCCTGTAGGGAGTGAAGCCAGCATCCGAAGCCAGTTTCTTCTTCTGGTTGTGGTTGTAATTTTGGCATAAAATATTTTAATTTAATTTTATCAATAAGCACTGCACACACGGCTCCAAAAATTAAAAAGATAATAATAACATACTACGGACCAAAAGTTGACGTCCCATCCCTATGTCCCTTGTGCTCAGAATCACCCGTCCTCACTTCCCTCCATGGATGGAAACTACTTCTCTTGGTGTTTCTGGAGTCTCCCAGACTCCCTTTATGTAAATGCTAGATAAATATACACAGACCCATTTTTATACAAAATAGGGCAGCTAAGCACACTGCTCTGTGCCCTGGCTTTTTTACTCAACAATGTATCTTGGAGAAGTCCCATGTCTGTATCTAGAAAACATCCCCCGTCTCGTGCACAGCTGCGTGGTATTTATTGGGTGCACCCCATCAGTAACTGTCTCCTGCTGGTGGGCGTCGGGAGAACCAGGTCTCTAAGCCCCAGGGGCCACCTGCCATCTTCCCCTCGGTGTGGAGGCTATGGAAGGGGTTTGTGAAGACAAAACTGCTGCTAGGAAATGAACCTTCAGCATCATCACGCAGCCCAGATCCACACTCGAGAGGGGCGGACCGTCCTCAGGAGGGACAACGCCGGGGTCATAGAGGCGGGTCTGAAGAAATCACTGCACACTTCCAGCCAATAGCTGCTGGGGCCACAGAGACAGACGTCCTCAGCAGCACACAGTCCATCTCGCTGTGTGGCTCAGCAGCTGACATTAAAGGTAAAGGAAAAAAAAACCAACCAAACAAACAAAAAAGAAAGATAAAAAAAAAAACCTCTATGCCAATGTCGAAGAAAGGACAAACTCACATCCCCTAGAGATGGCAGGGGAAGCTCAGGCTTTCAGGGGTTTAACAGGCTTTTCGGATGTCAGGTTTCTACTCCAGCCAGTGCTCACCTGCCCAGTCCCCTTCCACATCAATGGGATGGAGGCTGCAGAGGCAGTTAAAAAAAAAAAAAAGCAGGAGCCCCAGGATAGAGTCCACTCCCCGAGACTCAGTTTCCTCAGCTGTAAAATGGGGACAGCGGTGTTTACCTTGCAGCGTTCTCAGGAGAAGTAAATGAAGAAATGCACAAGTAACTCTCACTGTGCCCGGTTCATAGTAGCTCTGGACACAGAGTAGTTGCTTCTGAGAAATGGCTGATCTGGCGTGTAAATGGTAAGAACCTTCAAGTCCCTTACCGGCTCTCCGGGGTGCCCTGGTTTCCCATCTCTGCCTTCTTTGCCTTCTTCTCCCTGCAAGATAAACTCACATTGTTTATCTGGACGAAGACGCTAAGAGGGAGGGAAGGAAAGACGCCTTTCTGCCTGGTGCACAGCTACAGTCACACACAACAGGCAGAACTGGCTTCATTTTTCATGGTTTCTCCCCCAGCACCACGCTTCTGGCTTGGATCTCTGGTTGGCGGCACCTGGCACACAGTGCAAAAGCAATAAATTGCATTATTATTGCTATAGATGGAAAGAAGCCCCTACTGGACATTTTCATGAAGTCAAACTTAGGACAACATGGGCTCATCTCTGGGCCTCCTGGGTTGACCATGGCGAGGAGGCGGCTTCTGATGGAGATGACAAGGACCCGAGGGGCCTGCGGCAGAGCACCTATAGCTCCCGGGCCACAAGCAGGCGAGGTGAATGACAGCCAGGGCCACGTCCGGGCTACAGGAAGGCCACGAACATGTCACGTTTCTTTCCATGAAATCAAGCTACAAATCCCCCACCTGCTCCCCACCTCCTACTGGCCCACCTCCTGCTCTCAGTAAGACACTGTAAGCCTCCTGTTTAATCTAAGAGACCATTCTTCTTCAGGAATCTCTGCAGATCAGGACAATGATTACAGCATCACACAGACTCAGGTTCCAGTCCTGGGTCACCTGGGCTGGGCGGGTTCCGGGGAAAGAAAGCAACAGGCAGCAAGGCAGAGGGGAACCTGAGTCACACCGAGCAAGGTTTGAACCCCACTTGCATCAACTATGCCTATGCTCTTGGGTGAGTTATTGACATTCTCAGCTCGCAGCGGCCCCTCTCCTAAACACAGATGACAAACCTGTCTGGTAGAGTCACGAGGGGGCTCAGAATCAACGCCACCACCTGCAACGTTTAGCAAACCAGGCATCGGTAATCGGCGCCAACAGTGCAGCTGCTCCCGCTGCGGCCAGCACGCACGAGATCGTGCATCGTTCCTCATCAGTGCCTTTAACGCCAGTGCCTGGGCGCTGGCAGGAAGCACTGAGGACGGTAACGTAAGTTTACTGACCATCCAGGCCGCTAGCCGATGCCCCACGCGCACCCGTAACTCGTTAAGACCCTGCTCCCAGCATGACCATGGTAACGCCAGGTAAGCCGGCTTGGCTGACTCGGAGGCCCCGCACTACGGATCCTCTTTTCAATTAAGAGTTTAACTCCAGAAACCGTTTCTCCCATGCACGGAGCAGCGGGGGGAGGGTCAGGAGACCCACGCACAGAAGAGAAAGCCAACGTACCCAGATGAGACACGCGCAGGAAGGAGGGCAGCCGACCCCAGGGGAGCCCCGGGGCAGACACCTGGCTCCCAGAAAAAGCAGGAGCGTCGCTTCAGGCGACGCAGAAGAGGGCTGAGTGCGGCCTCTACTGAATCATCGGGGAAGGAGGTGCGGCTTCCGAGAGATAGAGACTGCTCTCGTTGACTGCCGGATTGCTGAGCAATCCGTGAACTTCTCAGAGCCTCATTTCTTCACCTTTAATAAATTAAAGGGATGTTCACACTTACACTGCAGGGGGAGGAGCTGTAAGGCATATATGAAGGGTCTTTTTTTTTTTTTTTTGCGGTACGCAGGCCTCTCACTGTTGTGGCCTCTCCCATTGCGGAGCACAGGCTCCGGACGCGCAGGCTCAGCGGCCATGGCTCACGGGCCCAGCCGCTCCACGGCACGTGGGATCTTCCCGGACCGGGGCACGAACCTGCGTCCCCTGCATTGGCAGGCGGACTCTCAACCACTGCGCCACCAGGGAAGCCCCCAACAGGTATTTATGATTGTAAATCCCAAGTGCTGCAAGGGGTTATGAAGGAAGTGCTCTCAGCACAGCTCTGATCCCCACCTAACCCCACTGGGGAGGTTCAAGGACATCTCCCTGGAGAAGATGATGTCTAGCCGAGACCTCGGGATGAACAGAGGAGTGGGGCGTGGTGAGGATTATGCATGTTAACACGTGGAAAGCTCTCTGCACTGAGCCCGCCCTGTGGTTAGCGCAATGTGCGTGAAAGCTATGATGATTCCTATTGCCCGGGCAGAGGGAGAGGAAGAGTTTTCTACATAGCGATGACCTGGAGGAAGGCAAAGTTGTTTAGAGTGGCTGGGAGGAAGGACAAGGCTGGAGTGTCAGGACAGGGCTGAGAAAGAGACAGAGAGGAAAACAGGGTGAGTTCACGAGGTGCCAGGGAGGTCGTCTCGGCTTTCCTCTGAGGATAACAGAGAGCAGATGGGGTGAGCACTGGAGGGAAAGAAGGAAGGAAGGAGGGAAGCTGGGAGAGAGGAGGGATACTACTAAGAAAATCGTGTACTCATATCTCAGGTCATTTCTCTCTTCTCCGGCACCCTAGGACTTTGATCATAAGGGCTTGGCAGAAAATTCAAACTGGAATTTTCTCTCCGTAGCTTTATTATTCCTGGAATTAACTCAAGTATTTCCTAGCTGCTATGACACACTAGGCTACAGCGTTGCATTTTATACCAACCGGGGTTTCACATCCTAGCCTGTCTTTTAAGATCCGTGCGCCCTGGACAGGTTACTTAACCTCGGGGGTTGTGTGGTTGCAGTGACGGCTACTGGTGATGCCCCGGAAATGCCTGCTCGACCAACAGTAGCACTTTTCAGACACTCAAGCAGGAAGGGCTCTAGGAAAACAATTCATGCATCCACATATTTATTTAAGTCATATTTGCCGTGTGCCCACCACGTGTGGGGAACAAAAGCCTGGTCCCACAGAACCCAGAACATAACCCCATGACTACCAGGCACTCTTCTGTTAGGTCCCCAGATCCAGCACCCAGTAGGTGCCTAACCAGTATGTGCTGAATGAGCAAATCAATTAGTGAATAATGGTGGAGGTGGTTACTAATCAAACCATTACGCAAATAGACATGTGACTACCAGCTGAGACAGGCACGTAGGAAGAAAGGAAAAAGAGACTAAGAGAGCCTATCCTAGCCTGGGGGGCAGAGGAAACTTCTAGGAAGTGATGCCTGGGATGAGCTGGAAAAGATCAAAGGCATCGAATAGTGAAAGAGGTGACAAGAGGGCATTCTGGGTGGACAGAAAGGCATGTGCAAAGGCCCTGTGGCCTAGAGAGGAGAGGGTGCAGAGTGTTCTAGAAACCAAAAGGAAGCCAGTATGGCTGGAACAAAAGGATGCCCCGTGGAGGGCAGGGGTGGGGCTGTGTCCAGGAGAGGTCTCAGCTGCAGGCACACGCCAGACGAGGAGCCACACAAGGATTTATTCTCAATGAAGAAGGCAGCACGTGGCCTCTCTGGAGCAGCCTTATTACTAACATACTGGAGAGTCTGACCCTGTTGAGAAGTATATTAAATTGAAAAGTCCGGAACAACATTTGTGGAAAGTAATTTTGCAGTATGTATCAAGAACCTTAGATATTATTGTGCTCTGACCAGTAGACTCCACTTTGGGGCACCATCCTATAGAAATAAAATAATAATCTAATGTAAAACAGTAATCTACTGTAAAATAAAAACCTAATGTAAAATAATCTATTGTAGATTTTTAAAAGTTATAAGACCTATGAGGCAACAGAAGAATAATCACATCTATTATGGTACATTTATTGGGTAGAAGGTATGTAAAATTTATGAGCATTTAATACCAGTGTGGAAAACAGAAAATGTTTATATTATCACAATTATCACAGTTACGTATGTATGTGTCTGTTGATCGATGTGTGTGTGGAGAGAGAAAGAGATGAAAATTTTATTTTCATAAGGAAACAACAACAAATACATAAAGGAAGAATGAGACTAAAATTGGCTTTGGTTAGTATTATTTTTCTTCTAATTTTCTATAATGCTGAAAATTTCCCTAGTAAACATGGTTTGTGTCTACCATGGTGCAATATAGTTTTCTTTGCTTATTTTTGCAGTAGAGAAACTAGATTTAAAAAAAAAAATGCCACTTACTGGGATTCCGGGTAATCCAGATGGGCCTTGGGGGCCAGGAGGACCTTCTTTCCCCTAAAAGATCCAAGACACGAAACACCATTAAATTTCTGGGATTGGCTTTTCTGGAGGTAAATGATCTCACCCAGAATTGCCTTCGTGGGTTGGAAGGAGTCTTTAGTGCTTCTGCATCTGCCTCGTCCACCTGGTTCCTTTCCAGGTACTGCTTCCCTGCAGGGCAGGGAGGGGCCCTGGACAGAGCACAATCATGCAGGTTGGTGTGCAGACCAGAGCTCATTTTGGCCTTATTACATAGACTCGGGGAATTAGTGCTTGGAAGGCGTACTGGGAAGAAGTTTAGGGGCCCACAAGACCTGGGTCCAGATCCAACTCTGCACTTTGTCCCCAGACCGCCTCACAGCACAGACCGTAGCACCTGCAGAGCTTCTGCGTACAGCACTCAAGACAAGTAAAGAACTGACCAGCTGACCAGGGGCACAGGTAACAGGTAGTTTTGTTACTGCCACCGTCTTATCCAGAGGTTCCCCAATTCTTTACCATCAGTGCTTGCTTTTAGTATCCCTTTCCCCCATGAAACAGACCTTGAAAGATTGTGTTTACCAAGGTGCATTAATACTTCCTTTCTCATTTTACTCAGCAAAAATACACATCAGTGTCAACTAGAGTTTCTACATCAGATGAGGTAATCGGTGTTATCATTTTTATTCTAATGTGCATAATTATATCATCCTGCATCTCTACCATGAGTATTTTGAAAGTCCTGATAACTTAATAATTTCCTGCTAGTGTTTCTTTTGCAATAAAACACTAATGTCTGGCTTAAACTCTAATCCACATTCCACACAAAATGAAATATTCTTAAAGGTTGTGATGTTATCCCCTTGGAAGAAAAGCAAAAGCAAAAATATTTTGATATTTATTTCAGATTCATAGAGATTTAGTATACTGTCATGTGAAGTGTTCAATGAGGGGACCAAAGCACACTTTCTTTAGTAAGTACTAGTTAAACTCAATAAAAACTCAATAACTGACTTTCATTTCCAAATCTGAAGAAAATGAAAGATACCAGTATCACATCATTAAGATACTGAGGGGCTTCCCTGGTGATGCAGTGGTTAAGAATCTGCCTGCCAATGCAGGGGACACGGTTCGAGCCCCGGTCCGGGAAGATCCCACATGCCGTGGAGCAACTAAGCCTGTGTGCCACAACTACTGAGCCTGCGCGTCTGGAGCCCGTGCTCCACAACAAGAGAAGCCACCACACTGAGAAGCCCGCACTCCGCAACGAAGAGTAGCCCCTGCTCGCCGCAACTAGAGAAAGCCTGCGTGCAGCAACGAAGACCCAACCCAGCCAAAAATAAAATAAATAAATAAATTTATTAAATAAAACAGATATTGAGAATTTATTTTCATAGACCTTCGGGGACTAGTGAAGAATGAACAATGTTTTAGGTTCACTACTGGTTTGTTGAAACCTATTCTTAAAAGTATCTACACTCTACCTATTCATGTTGGGAGGTTACTCTTAGCTCTTAAAAAATGAAATGCTATGTTTATGCATTTGCATTGATAACAATTTGGCATGACCTGCATCTCTGTAAACTTATGCTGCATGATATCTGAGACTGTCTAGACATATTGCCACTTACACCAATGCAAAATAATAACAGTAAGAGAAAAAAAAACACATTCACCCCCTCCCCATATCACGACACCTACAAACATTAACAAATAAAGTGGGGTTTTTGGTCAACTTGGGCCACATATTCACCCTAGGTAGGTGTTTCTACCTATTGACAACAGAGCTTCCTGGATCCCTTCTTGGACGCTTGTTATTGCCAAGACCCTGCTATGAAAGCACCAGTGATCTAGGACAGGAGTCAGCAAGCTCCCGCCCTCTGCTTGTGGCTGCAAATAAAGTCTCATCGGAATGCAGTCTCACCGCTAGTTTACATAATGTCTGTGGCTGATCTCGCCTGACTGTGGCACAGTTGAGGATTTGCAACAGAGACCGTATGGCCCGCAAGACTAAAATATCTACTACTTAGGGTCTTTCTGCTCCAATCAGGTGAGTCGAAGCCTCAGTAAGGAGCCAGTATGGTTGTTCCCAAGCCTGTTTTCACCACTTGTTGTTTGCTATGGAAATTACACAATTTAATTGTTCATTAGGTTGCCCAATGAAATTCAGGTAGAAAAAGAAAATGATCTTTTTACGCAAATTAAGATGTTGAAAATATTTGATAAAGATGAGACATTCACTGTCTAAATAGATAGCTGATAGCTGTACCACAAGATAGCTATAAAAGATTTGCAAAAAGTCCTAACAAACTAGGATCCTACATTCAAATTGCTTCAAGGTGTTGTTACACACCCAAACCACTTTTTAAAAAAATAAATTTATTTATTTTTGGCTGCATTGGGTCTTCACTGCTGTGTGCAGGCTTTCTCTAGTTGCGGCGAGCGGAGGCTACTCTTCGTTGCGGTGCGCGGGCTTCTCATTGCGGTGGCTTCTCTTGTTGCGGAGCACGGGCTCTAGGCGCGTGGGCTTCAGTAGTTGCGGCACGCGGGCTCAGTAGTTGTGGCTCATGGGCTCTAGAGCACAGGCTCAGTAGTTGTGGTGAACGGGCTTAGTTGCTCTGCGGCATGTGGGATCTTCCCGGACCAGGGCTCGAACCCGTATCCCCTGCATTGGCAGGCGGATCCTTAACAGGGAAGTCCCTCAAACCACTTTTTAAAAAGACAACAAATAGTAAATGGGTGGATGTTCTTTCTACAATATAATGACAAGAGACTCTATTCAGGGGAACAGAAATAAAAATGGCGGCCTTCATCCCATGTCAAAAAGATTGGCAAATGGTTTATATGTTTTAATTCAAAATGCAATAGAAATGTTTTAGATTTCTCTGTGTGTGTATATATATTTTTAACTATTCCCTATTTAACTTTATTTCTGTTTTTTAACTACCAATACTCATTATTTGTGCTAAGAAAACTTCAGCTGTTTTCTGGTTTGATGTTTATGTGGAAATACCAAGACCACGGGCAACTTCAAGCACAGGTATAACTTGCCAGGACAGAATCAATATCTCATTTAATGTAGTTTAATTCCTAGGATTTACATCTGGGACCCGCATCTTATTCTCCTCAGGCAAATAGTCCATTCGTTTTTATGGGAGAAATCTTTTTCTGTCTGAGAATCAATAAAGAGCTGTCTGCGGTACGGTTCATATTTTATTCATCCTGGGACTTCTCAGTGGGCTGCTGCAAAAGCATGAGCTAGATGATGATCGTAAAAAGAACCACGTGGCTCTTAGTTTTCAATCTCGACATCCGTCCTGCCCCTAACCCGACCATCCCACACAGTGGGGCAGCGTGGAGTGATAGAAGGAATGCTGAAATGGGAATTTTCAAACTGACTTAACTCCCGACTTGGATATCAATTTCCCGTATGACCTTGGACGAGTGACATCACCCCCCTGGGCTTTGTCTTCCTCACCTGAGGAGGAAGTGCTCCTGGCACCAGAGTCCAGAGGTACCAGGGCAGGGTTGACCTGCTTGCTAGCAATAGCCCTACCTGGAACATGACACTGAGATTTCTGTAGAGCGGGGTTTGCACCCAGCTCTGACACTTCCTCACCATGTGACCCTGAACTGGTAGTTTTCCTTCTCTTATGCCCACTTTCCTTATTTATAAAATGGAGACAATGATTCCTACTGATAGGGCAGTCAGATGAGATAAGGGATATCAAGGGACCGTAAATTCCTTTAAGTGAATATGCATGTAGTGACTACGAGCCCAGTGCCTGCTAAACTGAGGTTCACCTTTGCCTTATGGTGTTGAAACCAAGAATGGTCCCGGCAGCTTCAAGCAATGAATATAATGCTGGTGTTTGAGACAAAAGTCTTGGATTCCAACTACCTCCACCTGTGTAGTTTTAGGACCTTGACCTGTGACTTCCGCTTTCTTAATTTCACTCTGCTTTTTTTTTTTTTTTTGCGGTACGCGGGCCTCTCACTGTTGTGGCCCCTCCCGTTGCGGAGCACAGGCTCCGGACGCGCAGGCTCAGCGGCCATGGCTCACGGGCCCAGCCGCTCCGCGGCATGTGGGATCCTCCCGGACCGGGGCACGAACCCGTGTCCCCTGCATCAGCAGGCAGACTCTCAACCACTGCGCCACCAGGGAAGCCCTCACTCTGCTTTTTGAACAACTGGATAACAGTAGCTACCTCCTGCCTGACACACCACCTGGCTCATGCCACAGGCTCGGGATGGGGCAGCTCCAGGGCTTTCTCCTCCCCTGTGCCTCTTCCAAATAAAAACCACACCGAAAAGGAACAGGGAGATGGGGCTAAACCTTGAACCACTTTGAATTGGTTGTAAGCTGAATTCTGAAATCACAGATTGCCAGGTCATTTCATCCAAACCCTTAATTTAGAGGCGAGGTAACCAGGGTTCTAACATAAAGCAATTCCTCCTGTGGTCGACCAGTAGTGAACAGACCTTTGGAACGTGAGCCACCGGAGTTAGGGAGGACCAGGGCAGGGCTGGCAAACACTTGGGGTTCTGGGAAGGTCCAAAGACAAACTGAAGGCACATCCTCTCCAATGAGGAACTTACCGGGGATCCCTGGATTCCTGGCCGTCCCGCAGCTCCGGCAATTCCATCTGTTCCCTAAGGGTGGTAAAGCAGAAAGCCAGTTTGCTGTGTATCTGAACAGAGGTCATCAGCACCTCCTCTTTGCGCATGGGGCAATGCACAGACCTTAGATCCTGTGCCCCTTCCCAGCTGTCTGAACGGTAAGTGTTTCAGGTACTTCTGCCTTCCCCATCAGGCTGGGATCGCCTCTGGGGATACAAAGACGTCGGGAGGACGGCAGCTGCATTTCAGGAGAGGCCGAAGCATTCACCAGCTAATTATCCACAAGAGGAGAGTAAATGGTCTCACTTCAGCGTGGACATTTTCAGCTAACGTCAGGGAACATTTCAGGACAGCAGACAAGAAACAAACAATTGGATTTATCTTCCAGAGAGCTAAGGAAGGCAACTGCCTGTATCGACAACCCAAGGATGAAGAGAGGCACAGATGGATAAAGGGAAGGGGAGCTGTACACAGGTAAGTGGTGCAGAGTGAGCCCCAGACAGGCTTCTGCCCTAGGGTTACTGCACGTGCTGCCCCTTCCGCCTGCAGTCTAAACCCCCATGTGTCAGAGCTCATAACCTGCCCTCGTCCACACCTTGGCTCAGGTATCAGCTTCTCAGTGAGACACTGTCTGCCTGCCAGACCCCAACTGCAAGTCCCTGCTCCTCAACGCCCCGTTTCTGCTTTTAGTTTTCTCCAGCCTTTGCGTCCATCTGACACCTTCGTGTTTATCACCTTGTTTACTGGGAACTAAAACAGCGCCTTGGAGATAGTAGACACTCAATAGTTCTTGAATAAACGAATGAATTAGGAGCTGGGCTGGCTGGGTGATAAATGTAGAGGTCCTTTAGACTGACCGATGCCTTGCTTCTTACCGGCTCGGATGCTTCCGTCTCCTTATCCACAGGAGGCAGAAGGTGATACTGCCCATGCCACAGGGAGGTGAGCAGTAAATGCGGCAATGTTTGCAAGGTGCTCAGCGCACTGAGAATTGAGGGCGCCAGTTAGGAGTGCGCCCCCAGAGCCAGAGCTCCTGGGCCCATGTCCTGGGTCCCCACTGACTAGCGGGATGGGAAGTTACTTTACCTCTCTGCATCTCAGTTCCTTTGTAAAATGGAGAAAGAGGAAAAAAAAGAAAAAGACAGCACTGACTTAACTTGAGTTGTTGAGAGAACTGAGTAAGGTGATACATATAAAGAGTTAGCCAGCCAGCACCAGGGACACACTCAGAGCTCTCCATAAAGGGCTCTCTGTTGGCAGAAGTCTGATGCCAGTGGTCTTCTTCTGTGTGTGTCTGTTGGCCGACTCGAGACCGGAAGCACTGCAGGTAATAACTAAGCATGGGGTAACACATGAGCAAGGTCTCACCGTACTTCATTGACACCTTTCCAGCAGGCTTGATTTAGTCCTTTTGCATACATTTACTGGATGCCTATGTCATACCAGGTGCTGGCAAAGTTTTAGGGATACAGAAATGGCCACACCATGGTCTTGGACCTCAAGGAAACCTGACACAGTTGTAGGAGGTGTGTCTTATTTTCCGTGACCAGGTGAGGACCCCGTAAATGTTCACGAAATAAAAAGATGTCGATAATATTTAGATGAACAGCCTAAGGTTCACGCTCCCCTGCATCTGGGCTGCCGCAGGGGAAAATTACACATCTAACGGAATAATTGCGTTTCTACTCCAAATCTGGGTTATTTTACATAATTTTGCCAGAAGCGTTTGGCATCCTAGACTCTGGAATCTAGCTAAGCTAGCAGGTTGGGAACAGGGTGAGGGTTTTACTGGAAGAAGAATGCTAACCGAGCACCAGAAAATAACCTGTGAAAGTAAAGAGCTTTGTCTTCTTGGTATCTATATATAACATCACGAACACTTAAAAAACAATGCATGATTGACCAGGAGGGTTAGCTGCCTGCTCCTGAGTTTCTTCTGCATGACTGGCCCCTAAACCTGAATGGGCAGCTGACTCAGCATCCATTTCCAAAGGCAATTAACAGTCCAAGCCACGGCACAAAGTAGAGGCTCAATAAACACCTGCATGATGCTGAATAAACTCACGAATCAGGTGGAGACAGACAAGCCACCTAGACCAAAGGGAGGTAGATTTGCCAAGAAGGGCATCAGTCAATGGTAGCACCACAGCTACTGGAAGGGCAAGGAGAACATTTGTTTGGAGGGGGAGGAGGGTCAATGGGAATAAGTGGGATGATATTAAAGGCTGTTGCTATAGTTAGAATGATAACAAGTGCCTTAGAATGACAACGAATGAACTGTTGAAAATAGTAATAATACATAGTAATAACCTGCAGTTATTATTATTGTTATCAATTACAGTAAATCCAAGAAAGTCTGGGTTTGCACAGACACTCTGTGGTTCCCTGAGCCTCTCACCGTGGGACAGTTTCCTACGGAAGAGGGAAAGTTGCTTCTATAATACATTTCTTACTTAAGAGCCTAACCTTGCAATTATCCCAGGCTTCCCCCAACCCGAGCTGGATGAAAAACAGTAAGTGGAGCCTGTGCATCCCTGCCAATGCCCCCGTCCCGAGGGCATTCTGACTACGCTGTCCCTCAACGTAGCCAAGCCCCTCTGGGCTCACCCCAGACGCCGCCGCGACCTGCACTTTCACTTCACCCCAGACACCTTTCAGGTGTCAGTCCACTCTTTAAAATAAGAGGTCTGTCCATGTGATACCACCTCCAGGGAGTACAGAAGTATGCACAAATGACAAGGCCAGAAGAGGAGGAGATTCAAAATAATCACTTACCGGTGGCCCAGGGTTCCCTGGGGGCCCCATGAAACCTGGAACTCCTGGATGACCCTAGGAAAACACAAGGCAATTATTTTAAAGGATTCCCAAAAAGTTGCACTCCGTGCAACTACCCAATTTCAGAAAAGCTAGAATCCATCTTCTAACTCAGATAAAAATTCTGGATATATATATATACACATATATGAACATATTTATATATATATAAATAGGTGGTTGAGGGAGTATCTAACAATATTTACAAAAACAAATCTATCCTGTAACTGGATTTGCTTCAAAATAATGTGAAGGAAGAAGGATATAGATGGAATCAAGAGTGGCCAAATAGCTGGAAGATATTCTGACCAGGTGATAAATACAATGGGGTAATTTTTATTATACGTTCTTATTTTGATGTATGTTTGAAGTATCCCATAATAAGAATTTAAAAACAAATAAATACATATGCACACAATTTATACCCACAATGGAAATAGCTAGATTAACTGAATTATGGCATCTTTGACAGTATTACAGTTATTTTAAGAAAGAGATTCATGTCCCCATGTGGAGAGGAGTCCGTGTGTATTATAGAATGAGCTAAACCGGTTATGGTGCCAAGTGTATTGCATCATTTATTTAGCAGAGCAGTGTTATCAAACCAAACAAACCACCACGGAAGAAAAGATCTCCCTACCCTCCTCCTTCACCTCCTTCCACAGGAAAACACAAACTGTAACATTTGGTGCAGAGATCACTGCCGTTCACAACTCATAAGAATAATCCCCCCCAATTTCGTCTTTCAAGATGCAAGTGGAATTTCCGCTGAGTATGTCATTCAGACCTTTAGAATAGCCCTTATCTCACCGCCTCTGGATTCTCTGCTCACGTGCCTCACCCTGTCACTGAAAGAAAAGCCCTGTGAGGTTAGGGATTTGCCCATCACTCATCCTGAATCTCAGAGCCTGGTGCGGGGCCTGGCACGGAGCTGGTTCACGATGAGTACCGACCGAGAGACGGATAGACTTCGAAGGAAAGGGCAAGGGCAGGAGGGAGAGAAAACAGGAAAAGAGGGAAAAGAGGGACCGCAGCAAGGCACAAGCAGAACAGCCAGCTTAAATGGCTTAAAGGCTGTTAGAGGCTGAGGACTTGAGAGTGAAGGACGAGCTGGTAGCCCTGGATTGGAGACGAGTGGGAGACAGTGTTCAGATGCACATGGGAACGATCTTACAATGCATTTGGAGCAGTGGTCAAGCAGGGCTGGATGGGCCCTGGGCAGAGAAGGGGTGTCTATGAAGCATTTTAGCTCACACAGTGAGCGTCACACAATAGAAGTGGTGGGTGGGCAGGAAGAAAGAAGGGGGCGTTTTGCATTTTGTAATGAATGACTACCAGTTCAGTGAGCAAGAAACCGAGTCCAAAATTTTAAAATACGTGTTTTTAAAGAAAAGAAAAGGTAGGCTCCTCGGATAACTGGGGAAGGGGAGTGTGACAATGAACCAAGGTGGGAACCATGAAAACATGATTTAAAAAAAAATCCTACCAAAGGCAAAGAACAGACGAGAAATGACTGCAGAAACGGTGGAATGAAAGTTACCTAGGAAAAATAAGTGATGTTTCTTCAGGGTGAATGTTTCACTGTAAAGTAAGTTTTTACCTGATCACCTTTCTGTCCGATCTCACCATCTGCACCACGTTCTCCTTTATTTCCCTTAGGAGAAAAAAAAAAAAAAAAAAAGAAAATTACTGAAAATTTTGCTAGCGCTACGTTGCAAAAGAAAAATTTTGCAATGCATTCATTCTCTCATTCTTCATCAATTTCTTATCAAGTTTGTGCTGTAGGTCCAAACTAGCTGTGGGACCTTGAGCAGGTCATTTAAACTCTTGAGTGGTAGCTTTTTTTTTTTGCGGTACGCGGGCCCCTCACTGCTGTGGCCTCCCCCGCCGCAGAGCACAGGCTCCGGATGCGCAGGCTCAGCGGCCATGGCTCACAGGCCCAGCCGCTCCGCGGCATGTGGGATCCTCCCGGACCGGGGCACAAACCTGTGTCCCCCGCACCGGCAGGCGGACTCCCAACCACTGCGCCACCAGGGAAGCCCTGTAGCTTTTTTAATCTACAAACTAGAGCAATGATTGCCCCCCTCATGAAGTGTGGGGAGAATAAAATCAAACTAATACACAGAAAACACTTAGCATAGAGCTCAGGATACAGTAAGTGTAATAAATATAATTATTATTTTTTACTATTTTGTATTTGTACAAAATCCTGGCTTTGTCATTTACTAATTGTGTGTCATTGGGCAAGTTGTTTCAACTCTCTGTTTCCTACTCCTAAAATGAGAATGATAACAGTAGACTCGTGGGGTTGTTGTGAGGATTAAATGGACTGAAATCTACAAAGTAGACTAGTGACGGGCTCAGTGTTAGCTCTCAGTAAACATCAGCTGTCACCATCCTCATCATAATTAGCACTATGGTCATCATCACCATCACCGTCACTGTCACCACCACTGTTGCTGTCATTATGGCATCATCACCACCACAGCCACTATCCTCCCCTCCTACCAATCATCATCATCATCACTGCCGCCACTACAACATTCACTGCTGGCACCTCTGTCATCCTCCTCCCCCTCTCCTTCACAGCACCATCACCTTCATTATCATGGTCATCAAGACATAGCATGCGACCTACCAAAAATACAGTTTTACAAACTAATCCTGAAAGTAACATTCAAAGGTTCCAATCTCTCTTAACTGTCACCTCTTTGGCCCTGTGTTTAGTATGTTAACAAGTATATTCCAGTAAAATGTTATTAAACAAAAACAATTCAGTTCCTTTAAAAGAATGTATTATGCAGTAAAAGAAGTCGTTGGCAATTAGTCAGTCCTGGCTGTGTTTCCAGGCCTGTCCTCCCTTATCTTTGCATCTTTCAGAAGATCATGTCCCTTCTTTGCTCTGTTTATTCATTCAGTTAATGAAGGATGCGAGGGGGCAGGTCAATCTACGAGGGTCCAGGTCCAGAACCCTACAACTCTCTCACTGAAACATCACGCCCAGTCGTCTTCCTATCCAGACTGTTGTACCACATCAGCAGTTCATTGATGACAATAGCTACCTAATAACACCCTGGCTGCCTCCCTTGGGTATATTGGGAGAGTTAGGTGATCTAATGCCTTAAAGTGCCAAATGCTTTTGTGTAGAGGAAAAAAAAAAATAGGTTCAGAGGGGAAGAGCATTTGTTCCAACACCTCTGCATGTAATTATGTCTACTGTTTTAAAATCTATAAAGCCAGTACTGTCTGCAGGCCACTTTATAATCTCAGTGAAAAGAAGTGACAGAAGAGCACACTGCTTCTCTGACATTTAGGACGACTGCCTTAAAAGTAAATGGCTTCCTTTCAATTTCCAGTCCTCAGTCTGGGCTTAGAATGGTTTCAACCCTCATCTCACAGCAAGTAAATGGCAACAGCTCAAGGATCTCCACAGCTGTCCTTGTCTCCTTCTCTGCCGCAGCTGGGGATCAAAGCAAACACAGCCACCCCCAAGCCTGACTCACTTCCTTCCAGAAAAGAGGACTGACATTTACAGAGCCCCTACTCTGCCGGGTGCTCTTCCAGGGCGTCCACATGAGATCCCACTTCACGCATTTCTTTGTGTATATCCTGAGCTGATGCAAAACAGTATTTCATATGTCTACATTGTCTAATTTAGCCAGGAAAACTACTCAGTGAGGTAGGGGTTATTACCAGAGCGTAGAGATAAGAGATCTGAAGACCAGAGAGGTGAAGTGATTCGCCTGAGGTCACACAGGTAATAAGAAACAAGATTTGGCATCTAATCCAGATCTGTCTGTATCCAAACTGCCTCCTCCTGACCAACTTCCTTTCCTGGTCATTTTCCTAGGTCATGATGCCTCGTCCCACTGGTTTTCTAATGTCAAGAGCACTAGATTCATAGTCTAGAAGCCCAACTGACCTTGCTGACCACGTTCTGGGAATCTTTCTACGCACCAAGAATACAGCAATCAAGAAAACAGATTAGAAACAACAAAACCAAAAAGCCACCTGCCCACCTGGAGTTTACATTCCAGGGACATTACGAGTTTACTGCTTTGCCAGCTCAGCTCCCTTCAGTACATGCTTATTGAGGGTCCGAAGGAAGGGTTTCATTTTTCCTGTTGAAAAGAAGGGAAGAAACTCCCACCACAACCCCTTTTATTAGAGCATTTACTTCAGAAAACTTGACACTGTGAGCTCTTTCTCTCTTTGAAATGTATGTAAGTCCTTTTCAAAGCTGAATAAGCCTTTTGCCAGCTCTAGGACCCAGGAAAGTCTTTCTCAAGGACCTGGGACATCTCTTTGAAATGTAATCAACAAGGAAAATGAAGCCCCATCTCCCAGGTTCTAAAGGAAAGTAGGAGTCTAACTTCGCGGTCCCTTGCTCCAAGCTGCAAAGAGAAGTTTGATTTTCTTTTGTACAAAATTAATTCACTAAAGCAGATGCGCACTCCGATTACCAGGTGAATTAGGACGAACATGACAGACGGTGCTACACGGTCCTCTTACATGAGAACTAGTTATTGTTCATCCTGAGGACACACACATCATGGGTCATAGCTGCTTAGCCATAGAAAAGGGTGAGATTTCTTTGTCTTTACAATCGCGTAGCAAAATTGCCTGTGATGCCTTATAATACTCTGGCTTAATGCTTGTACAAAAATAAAGTTATTTCCCTTCTTTTCCTTGTGGACAGGTTTTCTGGTTTGGGAGAAGATTCTGTTTAGTTTTGAATTATATTTCCTCAACACCATCATTTGCTAAGTGCGTAAGGTAACAATTATTTAGAGGTTATTCTCCTAGCAGAGGCTGCTCTAACGATGCTGGCTTTTGTGAATCCATCAAACAGGTAATTCTCTCCAGGAGTTTACAAACTGTTGAGAGCAGGGCCTAAACTTTCTCAAATTAGGAAGTCTCTGCTATTCTCAGAATAAGCCCTGCCCCTGAAATTTTGCCTGCTGTTTTCTCTGCCTAGAAAACTCTTCCCCAAGAATGCCTGGCAAAGCACTGCCTAACTTTCCGATGCAACTAAAATCCCACCTCCCACTCCAGGTGGCCTTCACAGGTGACCTCTGCCCCATGGCATTATTTTCCTTAAAATCATTTAACTCTTCTCCTGGAAATCTGTTATAGTTGTTATTAACTCAAATGGAGGAACAATTATGAGGACCTCCCACAGTGACACGCATCTCACATTTGCTACATGCTGGGCACCATGCCTGGTGCTTTGTAAATGTTTCCTTGTTTTAATTGTCACATCCTCTCTGTGAGATGAGCCACGTAGTTCTTCTTTTACAGATGAGGGACCCCAGGTTCAGAAAAGTCAAAGTTGCCCAAGTCTTATAATTAGTAAGCGCAATTCACTCAGCTACTAAGAGGCAGAACCGGGTTGGAGAACCACTGACCTCTCACTGCTCTCGGTGGCCTCGGCCCCAGTTTGATTTTTCTAAGAGTCATGACCTTGTAGATCTTTCTTCTCCAACACATCAGGCCTTAGAAAGCATGGCCCATTTCTGACCTACCTCTTCCTCCTGACTTGGAAGGGAGCTGTTTAAGGGCATGCGTGGTGAGAATCTTTCAGGATTGAGGCAGCTGTGGGTGAAAAGAGGCCTCTCCTGAAGACAGCAGGGACTAAACGGCTCTGGGTTGCCTTCTGGGAAGAACGGGATTCCAGGGCCTTTTCTGGCAGTTCTAGTAACAGCAGAGGAGGTATCATCTCTGCTCCCAGAATCGTCCAGAACCTCCAAGGCAGTGGGGGGATGGGGATGGGCTCCTGCTCATTTAGCATCTCCAGTCCCTGCAGCTCCCATTACACGATTGGTGGACACGTGGACGAGAAGAAAACCATGTTTTTCATGAAGGATAGAATAAGAGGCACTTCCAAACTGGAAGGCGCTATTGCATCTGACTCTGCAGAAAACCGCGTCTCCAGAAAATCACGCTCTGACTACCATCTTGCTCCTTCTTCCTCTACATGGCCTGTAATCATAACAACAGCCACTGTATCTCCAGACCCTACCTCTTAGAGTCAGTGTCTTAGGCAGTTCGAAAGCTCTACAGTGAAGCTCTGGATTTGACGGCGTCATTAACCTCCCCAGACCCAGCAGCCAAAGAGAGCAGCTGCACATCAGTGAGAAAAATCCTGGGGAGGCTGATTTCCCAGACGCTGGATCACCATCGCACGCAATGAAGCAAATCAAACCTTCTTGATGACGCACGTGACCAGTGAACACCCAGGGCCTTTGGTTATAGAAAGGACACTAACAATGACCATAAATGCTCCACTGTGGGCAGCATTTTCAATTTACAAATTCATCCTGGTGTCCTCAGGTCTGGCAGAGATCCTGTTTGATAACTGAGGCTCAACAGAAAGGAAATGAAACAATCCTCTGTTCTGCTTTCTGGAGAGTGGCGTGGGATGAAAAGCACAGAGACAGGCTTGAATTTGAAGCCAAGAACCAGGGCAAGCCTGTGAGTCCTCAGATGGTATTTAAATCCTCTGCAACTCATCTTCCCAGCAATAGGTGGCGGTAGGGGGGAAGCTATAACAGGGTCTGTACCGGAGACAGTGTAGGTAGAAGCTAGGCTCCCCCGTGGGGAGCTGTCCTTGGTGCTGCCGGTGGTGGTAGCATTACTGGGGGTATAACAGCATACTAACCAGTGCGGCTCCTGGAGTTGGACGAGCAGGGATTCACCTTGGCTATACCACCTACTAGTTTTGTAATACCGGCATTTAATCTTGCTCAACCTTAGTTTCCTGCTCTGTAAAGTGGAACAACATCTCTACTTCCTAGGACGAGGCTCACCATCGCAGGAGACAACATTGTTAACACGGGTAAACTGGCCCTTGGCCCTTAACGCACCAGGCACACTGTGTCCTGCAGTCCCTGGGAGCTCATTCTGTAGCGTGGACCCTGAGAACTTCTCACAGTCACCATGGACTTCCAAGCGGAGGGGCGGGGGGGGAGACCCGTCTTTCAGATGCAGCACTAATTTCTGTCCTTTTTCTGGGTGGAAGCTTTCTTTGGCTTTCTCTGTCTCTGTAAAGGAACAAACCCTCCCTTGAAGGGAATTATAAAAGAACAAAGGCAGAGCACTTGTCCTAAGACACCAACACTTCAGGAGCAGTTGGGCTGATAGAGAAAACAATTCCTACTCAGTGGAGGGAATTCCTTATCTGTTTAATTGATTGGCTTTTGTTTCTCTGAATAAAGGTCATTCCGTGGCAGAGGTAGCACCCAGCAGCTGGCAGATGACAACAAGGGCTGCATAGTGAGGACCAGCTGAAATTACCCCTGCAGAATCCTCCAGGCGACAAGGTTAGCCACTGTTTATGACCCCAGAAAAGAAGGGTAATCCTCAGCAAACAGCACAGAGGATGCTAGGCTGTGCTGGTGTCTCTTAACCTAACACTGTCCCTGGGCAGAATCTCTTGTTCCATCTACACCGAGACCTGACATCTATAGTTCCTGAAGCAGGAGTCTTAGGTTTGCCAAACCCTGTAAAACTTCAATGTCTCTGGATAACAACTAGATGTCTAACCTGCCAGCCAGGGCCTGGGAGATCTGGCTGTTCTCCATCTTGATACCCCACAGGCCCCTGGCTGTGTTGTCACACCGCCATATTTCTGTTTGCTTCCTTGTCTTTTTTTTTTTTTTTTTTTTTTTTTTGCGGTACGCAGGCCTCTCACTGATGTGGCCTCTCCCGTTGCGGAGCACAGGCTCCGGACGCGCAGGCTCAGCGGCCATGGCTCACGGGCCCAGCTGCTCCGCAGCATGTGGGATCTTCCCAGACCAGGGCAAGAACCCGTGTCCCCTGCATCGGCAGGCGGACTCTCAACCACTGCGCCACCAGGGAAGCCCCTTGCCTTTTAATAGTAATAATAATACCTCCAACCCCATTTTCCAGGGCTGTGCCTAGGGTGAAGAGAGTGAGCACTCACCTGGGGGGCGAAATGTAAGGGGCCCCGGGAAACCTCAGGATCCAAGATAAAGAATATTTTACGGCCATATTTTTATAAGTCAAAATTAAGGCAAAATAATCCAAGATGAACAAAATATGAACATGAAAATAAACACAGGGCTCCCAAGGGGCAAGGATCAGGGGGAGGCAAGGAAAGTGAGGGATTCGTGTGTAGGTTGGGTCTCATCTCTTTTTTTAATATAAATTTATTTAATTAATTAATTTATTTTGGGCTGTGTTGGGTGTTCATTGCTGCGTGCACGCTTTCTCTAGTTGCGGCGAGCAGGGGCTACTCTTTGTTGTGGTGTGTGGGCTTCTCATTGCGGTGGCTTCTCTTGTTGTGGAGCACGGGGTCTAGACACCCAGGCTTCAGTAGTTGTGGCACATGGGCTTCAGTAGTTGTGGCGCATGGGCTTAGTTGCTCTGCAGCATGTGGGATCTTCCTGACCCAAGGCTTGAACCCGTGTCCCCTGCACTGGCAGGCGGATTCTTAACCACTGTGCCACCAGGGAAGCCCTGGGTCTTGTCTTTATTTAAAATTTTGATATTTTGTTCCTTATGTATCTACTGCACTCATTTTAAACATTTCATAATACCGCATTAGAGTCTCATTTATCTTGGTTATAGAGGATTTTGGCTTCCCCTTACGTTTTCCACCCAGGTCCTCACCCCAATCCTGGCCCAGGGGCTGACAGAGCATGAGGGCTAAGATTGACAGAGGGCTACAGTGTGACAGGCACTGGTGGGGGCATCTCATGAGCGGCCGCCAGGGCCAGAGCTTGTAAGGTCTCTGCTCTCACACTCCCTAGGGTACCAGGAGGAAAGGGAAGGGCAGAGAGGTAAGAAGCTAGCCCAAGGAGACTGCTGAGACTGGATTCCAACCCCAAAGGGCTTGCTCCTGTGGTCTGTCTCCTACTGACAATTTCCTGCTGCATCTCCCATCAGATGAGCCACACCGTGTCCCAGCCAGGCCACAAGAAGAGACACAGTGACACGTGTCCCTGAATGTTGGGGCAGAGCAGTGCATAGAGTTTCCGGCAGCACAGAGGTGACAAGGGGGTCAGAGAGAGCCCCCAGGGCAGCATCGATGTCAGGGGAAGTGGAATAAGGCTGGGAAGGTCAGAGCTCACCCGCTCCCTGCCTGTACGCCACACTCACACACTCTCTTCCCCTTAGAGGTAAGTACTGTCACCACCCAGAGCCCAACCAGCCACAGCCCAGACACCTGTTCTGGCAGCCAGAGCTTCGCAGCCTGTTCTACAGCTGCGATCCCAGCTCCTTCCTCCCAGGCCAGTCTCCCTGGCTTTGTGAAACTACAAGCTATCCTGCCCGTTTTAGATGGGTGTCTTGTCATTCATGTGAGAATTAATGATACTCACTTGTGTTTGTATAGCTCCTTCCTAATATTTTTATTGAGTGCCAAGTTCTTTTTATGTATGATATTGTGCAACTCTTCCCTCTCTCTGAAGTTGTTTTTATTCACATCGTTAGTGGGTGGAGAAATTGAGGCCCAGAGAGGTCAAGAATTTTGCCTAAGGTCACACAGCTCCAAAGACTCAACTCCGGGGTGGGACTCGAGTTCAGAGATGTCTGACCCCAAAGCTCATGTCTTAACCAGCACTACACATTCCTATCTGGTAGCTCATCTATACTTTCAGCCACTCAAGTATTTGTCTACGAGCAATCTAAGACTCACCAAGTTCAAGGGCCCCTTCCTATGGTCACTGAGACAGTCAGTGCTAAGGAGAGAACCTGAACGTGGATTTTCTGATTGTAAAATCATTGTTCCTTTCCACTGGACATCACTCTTCCTCAAACGTTGGTTCACCAGTGAGATGAGAATAAACTCGCGTGATTTTTATGAAAGCTCACTGACCTGTGGTCCATCTATTCCTGGGGGCCCTGGGAGGCCTCTGGGCCCAGCATCTCCCTGCAGCAGGAATAACGGGGAAAAAACAAAACAAAACAAAACAGCAAGAATGAGTGCCTGGAGCCCATGCCCAGAGTCATCCGCAAGCCATTCTCTTACACATGCACTCACTGACTTCCCACCGGCTTCCCTGTCCCCTGCCCCACCCTACCGCGTGTCTGAGCAAGGGTGTAGGTGGGCGGCTGTGCATTTGTGGCCGTCACCCACCACCAATGTGGCAGCTGGTATGAGAGCCAGTCCCCAAGGGCCCCCATGGCCCTACCTCCCGCTTCTGTGCCCTTGCGTAGAATCCCCCCTTGTGTCCCCGAGACCCGGTGCTGAGGTCTCCCAGGTGATGTATTCCATTACAGTGACAAAAACTAAGTTTCCCCTTTTCTCCTTACCTTTTTCCCTTCTGTGCCTTCTCTCCCTGGCTTTCCCGGGAGACCTTTGTCCCCTTTAAAACCTGGCAGACCAGGGAGACCTGGGGGACCTGGGGGACAGTCATTGCACACATCCTGAGAAGAAGAGCAAAAACAGCACAGTTACTTATAAAACAAAAGGTGGCCCATGGCTCCTACCTTTCCAGACAGGAAGAAGGCAGCAAATGATGAAAAGGAAACAGGTGGATTGAGTCACTACCCACACAGCTTGTGTCAAACTTTGCATTTTTCTCTCTTGGTCTTAAATTAGATTTCAGCACTGATACATCTGATATATCTGGATTATTACTGCATTTCTCCTTACTTCTGACCAGACTGCTGAAATGTAGCACAAGATGAAGATGTCGAAAGCGAAGATGTACCAATGTGTGTGAGCGTCTAAAAACATTCACAGTATAGATTTAACGCAAACATTTAGTACTGTTAAAGATAGCATGCTCTGTCCCTAAGACCAGAGACAAGACACAGCTGGGAACTGCATTCTCTGTCTGGTGGGTTTGCCCAAAATGTTTCTGAACAAAGCAGCAAAAAAAAAAGAAAGCAACAGGCACCGACCCTTGGGACTCTCTTGCTGTGACACACACCAAATCTCACCATGCCTGGCATTATTCTTTGTTCAAAGTAGGCATTTAATAACTGTTCCCCAGAATGGAACTTTGCTCCACTCGTTTGAGGCAGGTTAAGTGCTGTCCCTGGAGTGAATGTAAAGTTCTCAGCCCAGAGAACAGGTTCTCTAGCTTGTCTGTGTCCTCCCCAGATCTTACATTTTGGAGCACAGTAAACACCAAATACAGTTCACAGGCTTGACCACACTCTCATCCATTTCACACCCCAGGGTCTTGGATTGCTCCTTCCACGCCCTTCTCTCTAATCCTCACTCTCTTCCTCCCCTGTTCTCTCCCTGCTGTAAGGGTTAAATGAGATAAAACAAAGAGGTCTCTCAGAATAGTGGCAGATCATTCCCAGTGATTTTGGCTGTTATGAACTCATGTATCTACCCAGCAGCTCCCTCACTGTTAGGCACTGTGCTTTTCTGCTTCGAGACCACAACGAGCACACGTCTTGAAGGGCTCATGGTTCCATGTACCAACTGACACAAACAAACGCATTAACTAGGGCTTCTGGGATGCTGCACTGGAGAGATCGGTGAAGACTTGTTCATATTCAATGAGGTGATGATTCAGGTGACTTGGCATTCAAATCGGTCTCTAGGGCTTCCCTGGTGGCGCAGTGGTTGAGAGTCCGCCTGCTGATGCAGGGGACGTGGGTTCGTGCACCGCTCCGGGAGGATCTCACATGCCGCGGAGCGGCTGGGCCCGTGAGCCATGGCCGCTGAGCCTGCGCGTCCGGAGCCTGTGCTCCGCAACGGGAGAGGCCACGACGGTGAGAGGCCCGCGTACCGCAAGAAAAAAAAAATAAAAAAACCAAAAATAAAAAAACCAAAAAACAAATCGGTCTCTAATTCAGGATGGAAGGGCTTTCGTCATCAAAAAAGCAACTCTGAACTGTCCACCTTCCTTTTAGGTACTTACTCCTACTCAATATTCGAAGCTTCTTTGGAAGTGTCCTACTCCAGGAAGCCTTCCTGATGGCTTCACGCTGGGGATGTGTTCCTGCTCCCACAGACCCAGGAATTCCTGCTATGGAAGCACCTGTCTCACTATTGAGGAGATCTGTTCATAGCTCCAAGCCCTCCCCACCAAGCAAAAAAGTGTTAGCTCTCCGAGAACAGAGATAGAGTTGCTTTATCTTTGCATGTCCACTTCGTAGCAAATAACCTTCCGCACAGCGTGAGTTCCATAAATGAGGGAACCAGCCGACCCGACCAACCACCAACCAACTGGCCACTGGCCTTCTGGCACCCAGTGCCATCTTCCTTTAGTGGTGATTTCAGATGCTGGTTGAATGTTTTCGGAGGATGAGGAATACCAAATGTCGGGCTACATGAAGAAATGGCAGATGAGAGAAGCTGAAGGATACTGTTTCCAGTTGCTGTTTTTTGTTTGGAAGAGTGGCAGGCTTCGGAGGAACTCATCTATCTCATCGATTCCTAGACCTTCGCTATAGCTCGTTAAAATGAGATACAGCCGTCAAACATGGCAACAATGCTCACAGGATGAGATTTTTTGGACGTGGTGGGTGCAAGAGTGATTCGGAACCGTTCTTCGCAGCGGGATCCACAGCATAAAGAAATTGTATCTGAACAATACAAAATGTCACTACTTTCCAATTTCTTTTCCATTTGTGGCATGGGTAACTCAGCCTGGGTGTGTCTTAATCACACATTCTGTGTAGGATTGTTCCCTGATGACCAGAGCAGCCCCCAGCAGCCCCCAGACTTGCCAGTGAGGGGGCTGGATCGGGTCCTGGAATCCAGTGAGCACAGGGCGAGACCAGCCCCCCACCTGCTGTCCTACCAATGCTCACTTTGGCTCCTGTGCACCTGGGGCCCCTGGTCCCTCCTGACCTGGGCTACCGGAAATGCCTTGACACTAGTGTTGGGGCCCAGGGTGGGCTGCCCCAAAGTGTCTCAATAGCATATAATTTTGAACTAAAGATACGTAAGAAATGGCCAGTGCAAGAGGGATGCTGGCCCTTCTGTCTGTCTCCCTGAAAGCAAGAAATAAACCTCTAATGTGAAAAGTACCCTCCTTGCATCTGGAGGTAGAACAACCACTTTATCCCCAGAAACAGGGATTTCAAGGCGGAGAAGCCTGTATAAACAAACCTTAAATTTACTACCCTAAGTCCAAGCTCTGTTTAGATTCTTCACTAATTAAGGACCCAAAGCCTAAGTTTCTTGCCCTGTCAATTCCTCACAAATGTATTGCTTCTTTAACCAAAAAGTATAAAAGCTGCCTGTTTTGGCCACATCTCAGGTCCCATTTCTATGAGACCTCCACGTGCACAAATTAAAATGTATTTATTTTTCTTCTGTTAATGTCGTGTGTCAATTTTATTATCAGTCTGGCCACAAGAACTCCAGAGGGATTACAGGGGGAAATTTCTCCCTCCCTGTCACTAGCCAGGGTTCTGCTTCCGGCTAGACGGGCTTTGCCCAGACCACACCAAAGCCTCTGCCCACTTGGGATCACGGCTTCACCTCTCCGAGCCTCAGTCCCTTATCTGTGAGATGAGAACCTCAGAGTCTGGGGAGAAATACATGAGATAATGGATGAAAAACGCCTGATGCCAGGCCCGGCACACAGTGACAGCACAGGAATTTCAGCTGCTACATGTGTCACTGTGGTTTCAGTTGTTATTTTCCTCCCTGAATCTGTTGCTTTGTCCCCCTGGCAGATCAGACGCCCCTGATCATCAATACCGACTCCCAACTTTTCCACTTAACTGAGTCATCTCAGGCAAGTCACTTAGTCCCTTTGAGCCTATTTCCGTATCTGTGAATAAGGATTGTTCTCCTACCTTAGGAGAGGGATGTGAATCTGAAATAACACGTGTGAAGCATCTAGCACGTTGCAGGGTTCCAACTGTAAATACAGACTCCCTCTCACCTCCATCCCCTTCGTTTTTCCTGAGACACTTTCAGCAGACCCGGCTGGCTGCGTCACTGTATTTGGTGTGGGACAGCATATCAAGAAAGTGCTCAATCAAATGTGTACAACTGGAGGAGTGCTGCAGTCTCTGCCCGGCATAGGATTCACCTCCAGATCATCTCATGCAAGTTCTTGCTGGATTCCTGAATCCTCACTGCAGATTCCTGCCAAAGGGTTGTGGAGCCTACATTTCAAACCTCTGGGTGACAGGCAAGAAACTCACTACCTGCCCTTTGTCAGGTAGCTGTCAGGAAGCTCGGATGCATGCAGAGATGAAGTCGGAGAGCAGAGGGGCTAGAGCACAGGACGTGGAGGTGGTCACACTGGGCTTGAGTCTTCGCTCTGCCACCATCCAGCTCTGTTGCCTTGAACAAGTGACTGATCCCCCTGTGCCCAATCTCCTGCTCTGTAAAATGCAGCACGTAGTAGTACCCACCAACTGGGTTGTTGCTGAGGATAGGATGAAGTAATATTTATCCCAGGGAATCATCTAATGGAGAGGCCCTGAGGATGACCTCCCCGGGCACAGATCCAACTATGGAAGTTCATTAAACAGGAACTCTTAGGAGACAAACTTTCTAACCAGGCAGTTTTCCAACTATCAGAATGAGGCAAATTTTCTGTTATAAAAGATACCTTCGTAGCAAAAGAGGGTCCTGCCGCCAGCCCACCTGGACCAGATCATCATCACGACGGCAGCAGGTGATTATAAAACAGGGAGCTGGGATAGCTGACTTCACAGACCTGGGCAAACCCACAGAGCCCAGGCTCTTGTCCACAGGGTTTCCAGGCAAAGAACAGCTCTGTAGGGCCAGGGAGTCTCAGGTGCTTCCCTGAATGTAGGTGCTCACATTCTCTCTGCGGTTCCTGGGTGCTCTGAGGAACACAGCTGCATCCTTTAGCAGGTAAGAAGTACCGATTTGACGAAACACCTATCTTAATGCTGTAGCCGTAAAGCATTAACCCATGCAGCGTCCACCCCTATTATCATTGCCATCAGGACCGGGACACCTTGAGGTTGAAATCCTTGGTGAGGCTGTGGGGTGGGGAAGACAGGGGCCAATGCAAACCCAGGGCCTTCCAGCGGGACACAGTTAGGAAAAAATGATCGAGAACAGAAACGCCTGTAATAAACACGGCTGGAATCAATAGATAATGAATTCTTGCCATGTCCTTGTAAAAAACAAAACAAAATTCCCTCTTGTTAATGAAAATCAGGAAAGATTGCTCTATTACTACTCATTTTCCAATGAAATGTATAGTTTTCCCTCAAGGCATCTCAACGTATAAAGAGATGAAAAGGCCCAAGCTTCTGAGAAGGATTTCTTTTCCCTTTTGTTCTCCTCCCTCACTCTCATGCAAGAACCAGGTATTTTCCGACACCTCCCAAGTGGTTTTTAGAATACAGGAAGCGAGGGAGAGGGTGGTCACACAAAATCCAAGGCCAAGCTTCACCCGAAGCTAAGACAAAAGCTTGGAACAGAGGCAGCAAAGGGTCCTCCACACGCACAGCCGCAGGACTGCTCTTCCTGAAACACAAATCTTATCCTGCCTCTGTCTCGCTCACAGCCTTCCCCAGTTCTTCTCTTTAAGCGCCGAGGTCCCTGGCCAGGCTCCTGGGCGTCCAGCTTTCCGTGCCCTATCTCAGCAGAGCTGTGCTGAACTCGCGTCTTCTGTCGCCCGTGGAGAAGGCGCACGCGGTTCGGACCACGAGCGCAGTGCGCGCTCTGATCTGGACTCAGCCTGGCTAAGGGCCCGGCAGCCGGCTCCACCGCCCTGCACCTGCACTCTGGACCTCGCCCCAGAAGAAACCCCACCCGGCCTGTCTGACTCTGCCCATGCGTCCTCTCAGAACTCCAGGATGCACTCCTGTGTGGGGTCAAAGGTCAGCCTCTGGAATCAGTGAGGAGTGGGCTCTAGTCTCATAAAGTCACTGACCCTCACAGTGACTCAGGTTTCTAACAAGCAAAATAAGAGCATAAGTAGTACCAACATCAGAGAGTGATCATGGATATAAAACAAGAGCCACGTGGGAAGCATTTCGCATAGCACTGCCTGGGAGGATTTCCTGTGATGAGGGATCTCACTGTCCAATAAGATCGCCACTAGCCACAGGTGGCGAGTAAGTACTCGGAATGTGGCTAGTGTGACCAAGGACCGGAACTGCTAATTGCATTTAGTTTTAATTAACTTACATTTAAATTGACACATGTGGCCAGGGGCTGGCATACTGGGCAGCGGAGTTTAGCACGCTGCTGGCACACAGTGAGTTCTCAACAAAGGCTGCTATCATTGCTAATGTTATAACATAGTTGTCCGGACAAAAAAGCACATGTTATTGAGATCTCTAATCCCCCATCACCATTTTCAAAATGCATGCACGTTTATTTCATGCTTTTACCTTAACCAAGAGATTTACGTCCCCTGGAGACAGCAGTGGAGAGGGGCCCTGTCAAAACAAAAACCAGTGAATACAGACACACACACACGCATGCACACTGCACACTCCACGCTTCTTTAGACAGCACGCAGCCTTCAGAATGGAAGCTGTAACACATGACGAAGCTGGGCCGGGCACGGGATGACAGGCGCCCTGCCTACGCCCCATGCTTGGGAGCCACAGAAAGACGTGGCAGCCCAAGTGCACGGGCTGCCAGTCCTGAGTCTGACATCGGCCTTTCTGGTCCCCGGTCTCCTTCTTGTGGCCCTTTCTCTTCTCCTGGTGGCCTCTCCTCCCCACCTCCATCAAAACCAATAGGGCCTATGGGTACTGTGGAAGACAAAGGGGCAGACGGCCCTTTATTCCCCAGATGGGTAGCAGCCGTTGCTATCAGTCATTCACAATGTAGCATGATTTTAAAGCAACTTCTTCAGCTTTCGTAGGTGAAATAGCCTTTTCAGCCTCATTCATCATTATGAGCTGGAAGTCTCTAACTTCAGGAAGAGTTCAGAAATCAGGAGTAATTACATAGCCTCTGAAGGTGTGTAGGAGCCCGTGGGTCACTGACTTCACATTCAAACCCACGGTGAGCTGGAACATGGCATGCGATGGGGTCAGCCCGGAGCCCAAGCGGAGCAGAGGCTGGGTTCACACTGGGGGTCAAGGGACCTGAGGCTGGGAAGGAAATGGAAACTAAAGGCAGACACTAAAGTGAGGAAGGGATTCTTAGGGAAGAACTGGGACACTGGTGTGCTACTTTGCAAACTTCTAAATTTGCAGTGGAAACGGAGTGCCAGAGAGTCCGCTCTGCAGAGGGAAGGTGGCAGGGTTTCCTCCAGAGTTTCCAGAGTTTTCTCTGTGGCCACAATCGGACTTGTGGCGGCTGATTCCTTCTGATTAAGTTTGACGTTGGGTTTATGCATTATGACTCCAGTCTAGCCTCCTAACGAGACAATTTCCCTGGCTGCCCCCCTCTCCCTGGCCCCACGGGGTTTCTGCCACATCCTGTGGCTACAGCAAGCCACGTGACAGCAGCATCATATGCGTTTGCATCGGATAATCTCGGCAGTGGCTAGGCGTACGCCTGTGTTTTCTGAGTTGAAACGCTCAAGTATTCTATCAACACTCTGGTCTATTTCAAGAGGACACCCGAGAGAGACTGGGGTAGGACTGACTCAGATTTGGAGGTTCTGAAGGCACCACTAGCCCGCAGGGAGAGCTCACGTGGGTTGCATATGCTGAACAAAGCCGAGAACGTCCTCAGTTACCTGAGACCGACCCTCAGGAGGAAAGCCAACTTGTGCCACATTAATTAAAGCTTTAAAAGGGGGAGAGGGGTTTTATTTTGACGCCTTATTATTTTCCCCTGGGAAGTTAATAACCTAAGATTCCTATTGTTCAAATTGGGACATTTTCACACTGCTGGCCTTGTATTCTTTGGAATATTTTTCTGCTGTCATTTGAGCCCCTTGTAGAGTTAGAATGAGCTCTATTAGACAGCATGGCTGGGCATCAGTTAGAAAAGGAGAACAAGGAGTGAGTTTTCTGTGTAGGTACAGCGTGGCCTTGGGGATAATTCAGTTAATGTCCTGTTGTGGTCCATTTCTGTGGGTCTCACAAGATAGGTCTGAATACACAGGAGCAAGGCCGTTGTGGGGTGGTGGCCTCCTGAAGGTGGACACAGGACGCATCAGAGATTGCCACGTTTGCTCTGGAGGATTGGTTGTTGATGGGATAAGAGAACAGGAGTGGGAAGTGCTGGGGTACAGGAGACATAGTCTGTGCCCTGCTTAGACCCTCCTTCCGTCCTGGCGTGCCCAACCACCAGCTGCCGGGACGCTGGCTGGAAGGTCACACAGAGACGTTACACAGTCAATAAAGAGCTGACATGGAGGTGAGAGCGGCCGGCCTCTCGACTGGAGATGGGCCAGCTCCACGGGGCTGCTCGCTCCCCGTAGGCTCAGAAGGAGCCTAGATTCCAGCTGAGCCCACAACTTTGACTGCCTTTTCCCCACCACGCCCTGCTTTCTTCAATCCTGGCAGGTTTCACCTCAATCAGTTGGCACAAGAATCCTCACCAGAGGCTCTGCTTCCAGAGAACCCAAGCCTAGACAGAGGGATTCCCAGGACAGTGCAGCCCTGGAGAAACACTGTAGGCCCCACTCTCCACCCCCTGAGGGACGATGACTGTAGTAAAGGCTTAGCTCAGCAGACCTGGGTTGTCCAAAACCTGCACATTCCAAAGGTCCGGCCCTGGCTGGCTTCTGGGAGATAACGTCTAAGTCCTTGGAATGCCCTACCCGATAAGAGTGCCTTTGTTTACCTAGGGTCTTGGGCCAGGCAGATAACTTATGCTAACACCGTGATCTATGGCTGGGTCCTTGGACCACGTGGGAGGGCTGGAGATGGTGGAATAACCCAGCCCAGCCAGGGAGGCATCACACCTGCCAGACCCGGACACCAAGGTCTGCCTGAGCGTCCCTCAGTGGCAACACCTGCTGCATTTCAGAGCACGCATGGTCATCCATGTGCCCTCTGATTACACACAACTGCTGGGAAAACTGAGTGCTGGGAGGGGACACCTGGAACCCTGAGCCTTGTCTCTCAGGGCCTCTGCACTGTGCGTCTCCTCCCTGTGCTGCTCTTAATCTGTAATAAACCATCAACCATCGTGAGCCTAACAGCTTTCCTGAGTTCTGGGAGTCCTTCTGGTGAATCACTGAACCAGAGGGGAGTATCGGGGACCCCTGAAAGCATGACTCATCTGATTAGTGAGATCACAGAGACCGACGGCTACCCAGTGGTACTTGGGACCACCTGGGGGCAGCGTGTTCAGTGAATTTAAAGGTAGTCAAAGAGAGACCCATCCTCTCTCTGTCTCTCTCTCTGCTCTGCCGGTGTCCTCCCGTGGACATCACAGTTAGTCCACCTTGTCAGCTGGACTCTGCTGATGTAATTTTCTCTGCAGAGGTGTCAAGGTCTGGATTTGGGAGGGGTCATCTGAACCGCCTTCAGCCTCTGGCCTGAACCTTACTCTTTCACCCACTTCACCTGGGACTTGTACTTGGGTACTGGGGTGGCTGCTATAGGTCTGACTCCCTCTATCCTCCAACAAGACTTTTCACTCATCCCACTGGCAGGGCTTCAGTGAAAAGTTCCTGGACGCTTCTAGGCAGACCAGGTGCCCCTCCAGATCTCTGCTGTGCCCAGCAGCCCGGGTAAGTCAGGAACAGATGCCCACGCCCTCAGGGGCCTCCAGGCCTGGGGTCCTTGCCTGAAACTTGTAGCAGGTCAGGCTCACAGAGGAGAAAGATGGCCTCTCCGACCCATCCTGAGGGGAAGCTCCTGCCCAGGGGAGCTTACTGGAGTCTGACACCAGCCCTGAGGCCTGAGATTCCCCAGTTGCAGCTGCCACTGGTTCCTCCATCTTGGGTGGTACCTTCTGATGGACTCATTTCTCCTGTGTCTTCACAGCTGTCGCCCCACTCACCCAGACCTGCTCATCCTCACTGCTCCTTCCCTGGAGGGCCCACTCGGGGCCTGGTTAACTGGCTAAGCCTTTGGGGCTTCTCTGGCATTGGTAACTTAATTGGGAGGCGGTTCCCCAGCAGGTGACTATACTGCACACGAAGGAAGCCTGCAGGAGCCTTGGGCTAAAATGAGGATATACAGCCCAGGACCAGACGCTCAGGACTGTCCATTTCCGCTCAACCTGCTCTCGCTGTGAGAGAGGAAAGAAAGTTTCTTCTACTCTAAAAGGGGGGAAGCCAGGAGGTACTGACATTACTGAACAAAAGGGCAGGACAAGGGCCGGTGAGGAACTTGCCGTGAGTGCGGCTCTTGTCCATTTGCTCTCCCCCAAATCACCATTCATCCTTCTCTGTCCTGCTCCAGGCCCGGGAGGCTGCACCCTGGGCATGTGTCGGGGGACTCACCTGCCTGCTGGCTCTCGGGTGAGCTGGACCAATAAGAGGCACGTTAGGAAACTGGAGTGGGGGGCGGAGGCACTACTCCCTCCTTGCCTCTGGCCAGGCTTCCTGGCAGTGGCTTTGAACCCACAATGACAGCCCCCATCTTCCCCACCAGCCTCGCTTTCTCTTGGCTCTGGAGAGAAGCACAAGGTGGTGCTGGCTTCCCTCTGTGTTTTATCTCTGGGTGGCACAGCATCTCTGCTTAGCTCCCTCTGCCCACAGCTTTGTCAAAAGCCCCTTCTTAGTCTCTTGCGCTATACGAGCTGCATTTATTCTGCCCGAACCCCTGACTGATGATCAAGACTCGTCCAGAACAGGTAGATGACGTACATACCGGCTTGCCAGGAGGCCCTCTTTCTCCTGGGTTTCCAGGTACACCCTAAGAGAAGAGAGAAAGGACATTAGTTCTGCTAAGCACATAATCCTGACCCACCCTGCACACCCTCTCCCCCAACCTCTATAATCTGCCGGGTGTAACTCAGTAGAAAAAAAAAATCACCCAACCGTGAAGACTGGCACCAATAAAAATTCAAAGTTTCCAATCTCAGCTGAATACCCGAAGCTTCTCAGGAAATACTCAACTGTGCCGAATGTTCAAAACAGTAAACTACCCCTCCTATAACTCCTTTCCAAAACATGGAACCGAAAACCACTCGTGCATGCAAAGTGTGTACCTGTGTGTGCACGTTTGTGTACACGCACGCGCGCACACACACACACACACACACACACACACACACACACACACACCCTATCTTAAATTTCTGCCATCCTTTTCCAAACACAGGAGGAAGGACCAGCTTTGAAAAAGAAGGCTCTTCTACGGAACTGACTCTAAGGGTGTAATACTGAGAGTGGAGCAGATACAATAGATTCAAGTATTTGGAGACAGGAATGAGAGGGTAACTTTCTTCTCTGAAACAGAACCCAAGGAAGGGAAGGGGAGGGTGATTTATTGTTCCTGCTTATAGTGAACCAAAACCATAGACATGGAAAGATGCGAGTCTAAGCACTACTGGTTAACGGTGCCAGACCTCTGCTCCAAGAACTCATGGTTGTCTTTTATCCATTTGGTCAGTAAGTCTGTATCGAGTAACATCTACGTGCCTGTCACCCTGTTAAGCATCAAGGACCTAGAGATGCATAAGACACATGGTTCCCACCTTCTTGGAGCTCAGATCTATCTGAATGAAAGTCAGATCACAGAGATAAGAGACGGTTATCACTGTCACAAAGTGGGAAGAGATACAGCCTCAAAGAGTATTAGGTAAGTCTGTAGAATTCCCTTAAAGGGAGAAAGCCATTACACGGATGAGTTAGGAACAGGTCCATGGAGAAGACGATACCTGATCTGAGCAGAACTGACCAGCTAGGTACAAAAGAAAATTGACACAACAACAGGAGGCGTTGCGTGGGATAACCGGAGCTTACAAGTTTCTGAAAGCATCACACAAAAGCCAAAGAAGTGAAACTAGACAATGCAAGCTTACAGGGCACAGGGAATTGAGGAGCAAAACATACAAAATGTTCATGGGGGAGGGGAGACTAGTGAAGATGACCAGCTCCCATGGGGGCATCCTGGTCAAGGGAGGCAGGGAGAGGCTGGAGAAGGGTTCGGGAGACAGAGCCGGCACCCTTTGCCTTTACTTACGTCTTGGCCAGCTGGTCCCTGGGGGCCGGGGAATCCAGGTGGGCCTCGAGATCCCTGAAGAAAAAGAAAAGACATCCCACCCACAGTTTAAGGAAAATAAGGCCCCCTTTCCTCGGGTCGGTTCTCCTTGTATAGAAGGCCTGGCGCTCTGAGGACTCTCTGGTGGAACGTGGGTGCCTGAGAGCCGCCTTCTCAGAGCTTACGCATTTCACTGCGCTCGTGGAGGTGGATGCATTAAATACACACAGAAAGGATGCCCGGAAAGTCTTCCCCGTGAGCCTGACTGCCCAGGCCCCCTTTGCAGGCCCCTTTCGTGAGTGGACAGGGCAGCTCCCGCAGTGAGACGGGCCTGAGCTCACCCCGGGTGCCGTGTGGGTAACCAGCCCCGGGGGCTGGCCAGCTGGGTAGATTGCCCTGTAAGAGGCCCAGCTCAGAGCCCAGCACTCAGGTGACCATTACTATTTGTTATTGGAAAGTCATTCCCACTCTGATGAAAATTTCTAGACACTATCAGGAATCAGCACAAATCATCTCTCGTGATGGATCTCACTTCCTGTAGGAATTTTCCTGTGTCTTCCACCCACCTTACAGATTAAGAGAGAGCCCTCACTTGCTCAGGGCTATGTGGCCGGGGGTGTGAAGCCAGGATTCAAAATTAGTTCCTCTGGCAATGTGATTAAATTTGTTTAACCATGGCTGTCCTTCTGGGAAGCAGAGACAGCAGAAAGCAAAGGCAGCGTCAGTCTGGCCAACGATCACCATCACCGCGATCACTGCACTGGGCAACGCCCCACTCCCTCTTACTCCACCATTCCATAGGTCAGTGCTTACACCTTGGAGAGTTTGCACTGTTTAACATTAAAGATTTTTTGAAACTACTGTATTTTCTGGCCTCTGCAATTTGAAATTGCTTTGATCACATAATTTCTCCCATCAAAACCCAGCCCTCTATTTAAATCATACTGTACCTGAGGTCCTTTTTCTCCTGGTGGTCCAGAGGGGCCCTAAGAAACAAACAAACAAATAAGCTAACCAGAAGTGAAATGTTTATTTAAACATGCTGTGGTGTTTATTTCTAAGCTAGGTCTTTAACTGTCCTGAAAGGAGGAGCTGACTTCCCCCATCTTTAAGACATAGTGTCACACCCTCTCATACCACCCACTATCGTTGCACGTGGGAATCTTCCTGGAACCTTCTCCATTTGCCACTGAACTAGTGCCACCCCATCCTGGCACCCACTGGATGTCTGACACTTGAGCCCATCTCTAGCTCTGGTGTGGAGTGGAACCAGCATCCCAGCATCCTCGTGCTGTGCCCCCTTCCTGCTTGGGCAGCACAGGCCTTGGGGGGGCGGGTACATCCAGAGCCAGAATCCCCCCCCCGCCACACACACACGGGTCTCCCATCCTGCGAGTGTGACCAGCCTAGAATCTGGCTTCCGATGTTGCACTGAAGATGCGTCCCTTGCTCGAGGCATTAGTGTCTACTTTCAGTTCCTGCAGTGAGCAGAGCTGCCCCTCAGCCCTGAGAAGGCTCTGCCCTGCCTTTCTGCCTGGACGCGTTCTTGCCGCACGCTGGTTCTCAGTTTAGACATCAGCACCCTCGGAAATCTTCCCTGGCTTCTCCCAGGAGGCTCGTTAGAAGTGGTCCCCAGCCCCTGGGTGCATCCCATCACAGACATGTGGCCTAGTGCTGTCATCGCTTCGGGGCCCGTCTGTCCTCTCTACTGAAAGGACCGCGTGCTGTCTTGGGGGCGCTCGGCACGCTCTCGCCAGTGCTCAGCACGGCCCCGGGTGTGGTCAGGACGCAGCAGACCACAGCACACGGCACTCTGCTAAAATTAACATTTTATGGTATGAGGAGAACTGGAAAATCACGTGTTATCATCCTTTCCATTGACGATCAAACTAAGGCCCAGAAGAGACAAAGAACCAGCCCAAGCCACATCGGGAGTCACTCGCCAGGTGGGCTGAGTCCTACCGCCTGTTCTCGGTTCCGTGCACCTGTGCATACCTGCAGCAGTGCCCATGAGAACTTCCGAGATATCCCAAGAGGGAGAAGAGACTTCACTCAGAGGCACAGGTTTCTGGCAGTATGACAGACCAGGTAACCTAAAAGCCTGCCCACCAAATATTTCCTAGAACTGCCTGATAAAATAAAGTAAGCATTTTAAGTGCAGAATTGAGCACTAAATGAAGGAGGGGACATCTCCAGAGGCCTAGGCCAAGAGGGCAAGTCGGGCAGGTAAGACAGTGGACTCAGAATCCCACCTGGGGTCTACCTGACTCACAGGCCATTCTCCCTTCATTAGCTCTCACTGCTCTGTCAAGCTGTAGGTCAATGGTACACATGGACCAATATACACACATCCGAATTTCGTTCCTTTCAAAGTAGTTCCTTACTGAGACTGCACACTTATTCTTCAAGGAAAGGGCTTAGGGACAGTTTATTACTGGCCTGGGGAATGCTGTCAGATTTCAGAGGCACCTTTTGTTTCCACATTAAACTCCATGATCCACCTCAAGCATCTGACTTGTTCATTAGACTAAGCTCCGAATTCCTCTCTCCCATCATTTAATATGGAACCTACGTGTGAAGCACGGATTTTGTCGTCAAAAAGGTCTTCATTTCAGATCGGAGCTTCAGCAGTCATTAGTCATTTGACCTTGAGCGTGTTACTTAGTTTCTCTGAGCTTCAGACTCCGCAACACAAATACAAAGCAAGGTGATCACCTTGCCTCGTGTGATCAGAAACAGAAGAGCCTCTAAGTAGAGAAGCAGACCGGTGCCTGGCCCATACATAACAGGCGTTCCCACGCTATCTTGCTAGTACACTTTTAAGAAATAGAAAAGTGTGCTGTGGAGGAGGGATTGTATCATGACTTCCCAATGTCATTCCTAAATTTGAAGCCTAAACACGTGTTCAACAATAATGACCCTCTTTTCCGAGATTACGCCCTCTGATGGGTTTGTTCAAGAGTCACTTTACCCAAAATACATATTTTGGCCTTTGACACCATTTTTCCACTAAAAGGAACTCCAGCTCCTTGTAGAAATGACTGACCCCAGATCTGGGTAAGGAGTACGGACAAATCTGGAACATCCTGTCATTCCAAAGAGCAAGGAAACTACCAAAGACTGGAGGGTCCACTTGAATAGTCTCCTATTTGCATCAAATAAGACCATTTGAACAGTGAAAGGAAGAATAACGGCAATATATTAAAACAAGTCAAATGTATTTAAATCCACGGGTTCAAAACTATTGATAAAAAACAAAAACACCTTGCTGATCATCTTTGCAAGACGCTAGGGAACCAAGTCGTTATTTGAAAATGATTGACGGGAAAGCATTTATATGCTGCCTTCCACGTGAGCTGTTCCACGGGTAACCGAATTGTAAATGAGGGAACCTCTCTCCACACAGAAGTATCCTAGCTAACACATAAAAAAGAATGGATGGAACTAGAATAGCACCAATTTGCAAGCCCTGATGTGCTAACTGATCTACACCTTGGCTATCAAAGGGTGTGAATGTCACAGCAAAGACACCACTGGACATCACACGCCTCCTGATGGCAGTCTTGCCAGAAAGATCAAACCTGAATCTGCCCCAGCCTTGACGCCCAAGTACGGGTGTATTGGGGAAAGTACGGGTGTATAGGAAACACAGGGACAGAGTAGTGCTGAACTGTTCTGTGAGCAAAGTCCAGACGGTGGGAAGTTCTGAGACCAAACAATAAATCTTGTCTCATCAATTAAAATATTGCCATTTATATTTATATAAATTTGAAATCTGATCCCCTCTCCCTCCCTTCCATAGATATCTATTTGAAAACACACTCATTTCATTCTCCATCATCTTTTATCTGAAGGGCTCACGGGTACCAGGCTAAGTGCTGGGCTTGCCTTTCATCAGCCCAGTGAGCCAGGCGCACTGTCTGAACCTGTCTAAGCCTCAGTTTCCTCATCTGTAAGCTGGAAACAATCATAGTTCAGGCTCACAGAACCACTACAAAGACTGAGGAGGGTAGTGCACGTAAAGGGCCTCCCACCGGGGCCTGGCCCGTCGTATAAGTGCTCAGCATGCCTTAGGAATTATTATTAGGAACAACAAAAACCCTTGCTGAGATTAGAAAGGAGAGTTTTCAACCAGAAGTGAGAGTAGAAATTTATTTAAAACCTTTTTTTTTTTTTTTCAAGAGAAGAATCCCCTGAGACTTTAATCTAAAAAGCCGAGATTGGGACATTCAACTCCTGGTTACACAGGGAGCCCTGGGGTCTGGGGTGGTGCGTTGTCGGTAAGGACCCTCCCCAACCCCTCCTCTTCTGCCCACGGGACCCTGCTCTGCGCACAGGACCTTGCTCTGCGCACAGTGCAAGACGAGAGCGCGTGGCCGGGAATGAAGCCCTGCAGAGCCTGTCCGGAGTGTCGGCTCTGAGGTACCTCTCAAGAGATGCCTGGTGTCCCCAAGCAGCAGCCGGGCAGATGGGGCTATAGCTGGCTGTACGCGCTTGTTTCGAGGGCCCACAGGCCAGCCTAACTCCGGGACAACAGGAGTGGCTCTGTGGTTCTTAGAACCAAAGGAATTGGACTAAACCAGCAGACGCGACATATGAACAGAAACAACGGCTAGACTTGCAGGTCAATAGTTCGGAAGCGGTAACGTACGTGAGAAGACGCTGGCACAGGAAAGGACAATGTAAATGTGAACTTCTGTTCTACCACTGCCCTGCTTGGGCATCTGCTTGGAGCTGCAATGCTGGCATCCAATCCCAGTTCTACCACGTCCTAACTGTGGCTGCAGGCAAGTGTCACATCTCTTAAGTGGGTTCCTTTATTTGTAAAATGAAAGGGAGAACAAGATCTGCCTGGAAGGGTGGCTGGGAGGATTGGATGAGAAGTTGTCCACGAGATAAATGAGAGAATGGGCATGGGTGCCCTGCTCACGCCGGACCCTGCCAGTAGGCAGGCCACGTGAGCTGTGGTTATAACTGCTCTAGCTTTTAGTGGCTTTCATTTCTGTTCTTATTATATTACTCCCTAGAAGAGGGGGAGCAGAAGAAAAAAGAAGAACCTACCAGTTAGGACACGTGACACCTTCCAGTTAGGACACGTGACGTATGTTTTTGCACACAATCAGCTCCATGCTTCCTTTTCCCCGATCACACTGTTGGTCTATTAAGGGCTGTTGAACTAGTTTTCTTTGTATGTGACCCTCAGCGCCTGGGCAAACAGGCGTCAGAACAAGTGACTCCAGAGAGGGAAAACTGAAGATGTAGAGAACAGAGGCGCAACTTCACCCAGCGAAGGCTGAGAAAGATGTCTGGGAAGGATTTTTATGACCTCAGAAGGTCCAAGGCAAGGTTCCAAGTGTTATTACCAATACTACCACATTGTAATCTGCCCAGCACCCCTGATTCGTAAGGAAACTACTGCTCAGCACGGAGGCTTGGGGTGCGGGCTGCCGGCGGGAATCCCGCCCTTGCAGACCTCGGGCTCCGAGCCTCAGCGAGCTTCAGCAACGCTTTGATCTGCCCTCAGACGCTGCAAAAGGAAGACCAGAGGCAACCTGAGGATCAAAGGGAGTTTTTTGGTTAATGTCTTGAAGGGAGAAGCCAAGACTCCAAACAACTGCCTCCCCGTCCACCCCCCGCCCCACGATGTGCAGAGACGTCGGCAAAGAAGGTCCCGGGCTCCTTCCTGGGGTCAGCGCTGCTCCTGGACGCTGAAGGCCCTGGAGCTCAGCGCCACGGAAGGAAGGACGAGAAGAATCCCTTCATGTGAGCACGTAATGGAAGCGAACAACCCTCATCCTGCCAAAGCCACAGGAGAGCTGAAGCAGAGGAAGAGAACTGGCTTTGGAGGATGTGGCAGTGATCGGCACCCTGGCCCTGGCCCAGCTGCGTGACACTGGCCAAGTCACCTCACCTTCTGAGCCTCAGACTGTTTACCTGGAAAACACTGACAAAGCAGGCACCTTCAGGACCTCTCTCCAAATCCCCTGGGCACGCACCCACCTGGCAGCTCCTCGCTGAAGGTGCCTGCCCCGGGGGCGTCTGTAGCCGTAAGGGGAGGCTCGCCCCGAGTGCAGGGCAGCTCCCCGGGAGCAGCCTTCCACCAATGCCCAACGGGAGTCGGTATGCAAACACCCCGGCTCTGCCGCCCTTTTCGAAGAACAGCTCTGCAGCCGTACCCCAGTCTCCAAGGGCTTGTCAGTGGAGGCTGCAACTCCCTAAAGGGTGATTTCTGAGACAACTTCCCAAATAAACTCCTTGCCCTTGAATCCTCTTCTCAGGAGATGCTTCTGCAGAATCCCAGCCTTCACCAAGGGATAAACCAACTTTCAGGGGACTGAAGGGCTGAGGATGCGGACGCTTCTGGACTCAGCACAGGACCACATAGGGACCACTCAGCCAGTGGCAGGGCTCCTGTAAAGCACAGGCGTGTGAGGGACGAACTCAGAGCCTGTCGGCACCCCTTCTCCACCTTCTCCGCACACCCGCTCTCAACATACCCCTGAGCCCTCATTACCGACAGTCAGGCCATTAGGAAGGAGCGTCAGCCAGAGACAGAATTCATGAAAATTCAGTAGCGCTGCCCCCACCACGGAAAGTGGAGGGAGGACATTGAATAGTTGATTCTCGGCCTCTTGGCTGGAAGCAGCCAATTACCTTTCAGGTGGAATCACTGGGGTAGTAACGTATTTCCCAGGAGATTTCATGGCTCTGAAGCGGGAGGTGGGGCGAGGAGTGCCCGCCTCTGCTGCCTGGCTTTCTGATTAAGGGCTTGATATGATGAATCCTGGGGAGCGGATGGGGCATGGGAAGACCCGTGAAATGACAGAGGGACCACCCAGCTTACAGCCCTGCGGTTCCTCTTTCAGTCCGTTTCTCTCCTAAGGGGCTAATTCCTGCATGATTCAGAATCCTAATTCTAACAGAGCAGGCCCCGTGAAAAGCGGGATTTCAGAAGGAAGGAAGCCTGAGCGCTGTCTCTTCAGTACACCTTCTGCCACGTTGTTCCTCCTGGCTACCAGCAGATGAAAAAAAACAGCCAAAGACAAAAGATAAAACGGATGTAATAGAGGGTTTTGTTCATCAGAAATTTTAGCGGAGAATCTCTTCTAAGAAAAAGACTAAAACTGGACATTTCCAAGAGGATACCACCTGCCTTCTCCCTGGTTTCCGGGGACCTTTAGGAAGACACAAGGCCACGGGTCTTCCTACCACCTTGAAGGTCGCCCCGTTGCTGGGGACTGGAGTGGAAGTGACGTGGTCATTTCTGGTACGAGGCGCACTTGGGAAGGGGGTGGTCAGAGAAGACAGTGCCCCGGGGAATTTCAGGGACAAAGTGAGAGGCCCAAGACCAGCCCTGGGGTGTAAGAGCACCACCGGGGGGAGAAAAGGGGGTTTTAATTTAACAAGTGGCACTGTGGGTGATACACTGGATCTCCTCTCAGATTCTTTGAGAGACAGATGAGGAATGAATGGGATCACTTTAGTTCTTGAACGCAAAACCAAGCAGAGACCGGGTCATGTACCGCTCCAGTGTATATTCAGATTACATTGAACGGGGGTGAAGCTAGATTGTGCTTCTGGGTTAAGATAATAATGATCCCAACGATATCAACACTGATACATGCGCAGTTTGGATATTAAGAGGCTTAGCAACAGTGTCTGAAAACCACTGGGTATTGGCGCTTCCTTTAAATAGCAGTGAGACAAGTGCTACAGACTGATGTTCGCGTCTCCCCAAAATTCATACAAAGAAACCTTAACCCCCAGTGCGATGGTATTTGGAAATAGGGGTTTGGGGTGATTAGGTCACGAGGGTGAAGTCCTTATGAATGGAATTAGTCTTTCTAAAGAAACTTCAGAAAACCCCCTGACGCCTTCCACCCACCACATGAGGACATACAAAAAACAGTCATCTATGAACCAGAAAGCGGGCCCTCACCAGACACTGGATCCACCAGCACCTTGATCTCGGACTTCTTAGCCTCTAGTACCGTGGAAAGTAAATTTCTGTTGTGTTTAAGCTACCCAGTCTAAGGAATTTTTGTTACAGCAGCCTAAACAGACTAAGACAACGTGGCTGCCAAAAACCAGCAAATGCAAGTTTAAGGCGCATGACTAAGGTACCGTGTCCTTAGCAAAGAAGGGACTAAACAGAAGATAAAACCCCAGGATTGAAAACTGGTCTTAGGTTCTGAAAGTCATCATTCAGTAACAGGGGTGGGGAGGGAGGGGGGGAGGTGGGCTCTTTGTGGTACAAAGGGAAGAATTAGAAGCAGCGGTAGAAGACACAGACAAGCGTAATCCTACTCTCTCTGGAAAGAAATTCCTAAAAGATGTCTATTCTCTACAGAAATAACTGTCCAAACATCAAACCCAGATGGACGAGCTTTGAAAGCAGTGTCTCCTATTCCTGGAGGCCTTCGGGGTATGCTGGCTGAGATGCTCACGGCAATCCTCAACGTGGATGGGGCCTGTGGGTCATGGACGCTCATGAGCTCTCACAGCTCAAAGGTTTCACGGTTCTTACACTCACCACCTCCAGGGAGCCTGCCAGCTCACACCCGGGAGACTGATGTGAATTATTCATCAAAACCACCAATCCAAAGACCACTTCCTAGATTTTATTTTGGAGATAAAAACCTTCTTGACTCCACTTACGTTCTCACCTGTACGTTAACTGGAGGAAGAGGGGTAATGAACTCATTTTTGCCTGAAATACATGAAAGCATGCTGTTTCTTCCACATCACACTCCTTTCCCAACCAATTCACGTTCACTGGCTATACCTCAGTTTTTGCAAAGTCTGGCCAGTGAGCACTGTTTTTTCCTTTTTATTTTTTAGTGAGTTTTGTTCTCTCACTCCTCTTTGAATGAGACAAGTCTTGGTCGCCCCAGAAAAGCCTTATTCCTATAAGAAATACACCAAGTTTTAGAAACAGTGTCAGTCACAATGGACAGACCTACAGCCTGGCCGGCCAAGGCATCAACGACCCACTACCAGATTAGCCGGGAAAGGCGTGTCCCTGTTGCAGGGCCTGAGCAGCAGGTCCCCTGGGAGCCAGCAGGGGCTGGCTGTGTGCCAGGGAGCAAGGGTATGCTGGGTGGGTAAGGACTCACAGGAGGGCCAGTGACCCCAATGCCCGGGTCTCCGTGGTTGCCAGGAGAGCCGGGGATCCCAGGTGCACCACGGTCCCCCTGGAAAGAGAAAACACAAGGTGAAGAGGTCAGCTCTGAGCAATAGAGAGCCAGGGTGCAGGAGAATTACGCCCCTCCCACCGTCCGACCACACTCTCCAGCCAGCACTTCTGCCCCAACCCGGATTCCGAGCGCCCCCTGAAGTTCATCCGAGCTGCCATCATCCCACCCAGTCCAACACCCGTGGACCACAGCCACTGACCGTGACCACGCCCCTTTCAGGGCTGGCCACGCGCCAACCCTGACCATGGCTCCAGATGTGATTATAACAATGTGACACCCCCCCAACGTGACCACAATTCCAAGTTTTACGGTGCTTTCTCCAGGCTTCACCTTGCCCCCATCCTGGACCCATGACCACGTACCCACATTTCAGCTTAATGCCCACATCACCAATACATTAATCCATCATTTCACCAATAATTTGCCAAGTACCTACATTTTGTGGGTCACTTTTCCAGGGGGTGGGAGCGGGGAGAACGACTGAGATGTAACCTTTGCCTCGTGCATGGCGGTTAATATAGTGCACGTTTAAGTTCTGCCTTCAGCCTTAGTCACTGCTGGCTTAAGAGAGCGACACGTTTCCTGAGCCTTAATCCTTCATTTACGAAGGGCAGGTAACAGCAGGAGCTTCCAGGCCCGCACACGCCGTGCCTGTTAGGGGATCGTGCCTACAGGGCGCCCGGTACAGCAGCCAGTGCACGTAGGCCGTCGTAGTTGCTGCTGTTCTCAGGTGCCTGTCATTCTGGACGTTGATCGGAAGAGTAGAGGGGAAGGAAAGAAGAAAAGGGAAGAAGTTCTGCTTTGCCACTTGCTGTAGAAGGATGCTGAGACAGTCACGCCTTCTTCTGCATAATTTCAAAATCCTCCCCCTCTGAGAACAAGGGCTTATCCTAACCGAGATGGCAGCCGAAGCCGACCTGCACTGACACAGGCTATTTACAGTCTTTACACATCTCGTTTTGCGTGGACACTTACACGTTTCTGTTACATCAATATTAACGACGAGGAGGGCTGCCCCCCACACCACGGTAAACGCAATGTATGTTGCTTGCAAATTATTACCTTTCTAAATTCCAAAATAAATTCAATCCGGAGCACACAGGGCCCCCAGGATTTTGTGTAAGAAACTGTGCACCTCTGTTAGGTCAGCAGACGGCAGCCCAGCCTGACACTGAAATGGGGGGTGACCCCGCTGAAAGCACTTAACATCTCCAGGATGAGTTAACTCGTATGACAGACGGAAACAGCCTTAGGAGGTCGTTATGAAGAGCCGATGAGATAACGTGCAGCACATTTATTTCAGGGAGAACCTGGCGTTGCTAGGCAACACTGCTTTATTAAGGTTTATGTGTTTAAGCATTAAGGGAAAACCCTATTAATCATCAGCTTAGCCTGTAACCACCATCTCAATTGGAAAACTGTACATTTTGGACCTTTAAGAAAAGTCACGCTTCAAGATGATTTGTTTTTCTTGCAGTATGACTGTTCCTCGGATGAGTAGATAAGTTATATACTCGTTCAACTAATGTTGGTTGTTTATTCATTGCAAACCGCAGTCCAGACTCCAAGACCAAAGATGACTCGATCATGAGCCCATTTTCAATACTCCGTGTTAAATTCAGAAGAGAAATCGAAACAGGGCTTGTGAAGTTCTCACAAAAGAGATGAACCACAATCCAAACCTCTCACTAAACTCTGGTAACACTGTCTCTTTCCCTCCTCCCTCCAGGTGGACGGTGGCGACGTGTCCTGAGAGCTGCGGCATCCCTCTGTCCCGCCCTCGCTTCTGTAAACAGTCCCCAAGAAATCCTCTTCAGAGCCCCAGATGGTGCCTTCTGTTTCTTTAGAATAATATGATATGGCTGATTCTGGGAAGTACAAGGTGCCTGGGACTGCCAGATCTGATTTGTGTGCCTGGGGAAGGTGGGAAGTCAAGAAATAAGGCAAATGTGGGAAAAGGGTAATGAACTACGAATGAACATGATCAGTGCCGCGTCCCTCACCAGCGCATTGTGACAGCGAGAGGATGAGGCAGAAGACGTCAAACTGGCCGTCAGGTGATGGCAAGTCCAGTCTTAGGACTGAAACCGAGCTCCCCTAAAATCCAGTTCCCCTGTGAGTTGATGGCCAACCTCCCTCTATCCCAAACTTTCTGCCCGTTCTTGCCCTGCCCCTGTTTCTCTCAGGACTGAAGAGTATCAAAGAAAAGGCGGGACTGAACCTGAACTGGACCCTGTACCTTCCCCGGTACAACCCCCTCCAGGTCGTGTCCTCGCTTCTTTGGCCTTGACCGAGTTCCAAAGAGCAGACTCAAGCAGTTACCAATTAGGGAAGAGAGAGAAAGCAGACACAAAGGACCAGCGGTTAAGCGAGAAAAGTTATGGTCACCCGTACAACAGCTGAGCCATAAAACAGCCTCAGGACTCCTAGTTCCTCCTCAAGGGATATACGTAACCATCTGACACGTACCTTCGAGCTGGTCTGCAGAAATGAAGACGCCCACCCACCAGAGGATGCTGACCACAAGCATGTAGACCCCAGACCGGCTGGAACCAGAAGGCTGATGACTGAGATTCCCAAACATCACCCTGTCACCTCACCACCAGCCAATGAGAGAAATGTCCGCGAGCTGATCACACACCCTACGACCCTCACCTTCCCGTTGCTTTTAAACCCTTGTCTGAAAGCCATCAGGGGTTCAGGTCTCACCAGACGCCCATCCTCTTTGCTTGGCCCGGCAACGAACACTACTTTCCTTCACCACAACCCGGTGTCTGTAGAGAGGCTTTGCCGCAAACCAGGCAAGTGCACCCGAGCTCCGTTCCTAACAGAACAATGTCAACCTGGTCCTGTGACTTTGCATAAATGCCATAACCTCTCTGGCAGCTTAAGACCCTCATCAATTAGGAAAAAAAAGAACATTCTACCAAATTCCCATGTATCTTCCGTAGACTCATTTACAAGGTAAGAAGCCATGTAACATCAAGTATTATATAATTATATTTTATCAGCCGAATCAGAAGACAGAAAATAAACTAAGCACACAAAAATGTCAGAAATATCCATGTTGTTTTGCACCCCCGTTTCTCTTCACAGTGGTTGATGTAGTCTTCCTCCTATTGCTTTCTGTCTCATCGTGGCTTCCCCCTTCTTCCCAAGGCTCTATTTCATGCGCAGCACAAAACCCTAACCACTGAAAGCTAAATCACGCCAACGGTGGCAGCTGAATTTTTCCGTGCGGTCTGTTCACACCCCTGCTTCTGGCACCAGCTGTTCCCCTCGTGGGGATGTTGTCTGATCCAGGTTCTAAGCTTCCAAACACTTCCCCACCAATTAAGACTCAGCCCAATCATTCCATCTCCATAAACCCACCTCCTCCTGCCCTCCTCTCTGCCTTCCGGAAGGTATTCGAATACATCTTCATTAACCTTAACACACTGCCCTCCCATTTTGTCTGTCTGACCCTCTGACTCCTGTGTGTCTTAAAAGAAGAAGAAAACTATCCATTCATTCCTTTAACCATTAATCCAACAAATATTTGTAAAGTACCAAAAATGAGTCAGACCCTATGTTGGGTACAATCTCTACACGCTTTCGCATCCACAATGCCCAGTGTAGGGCCTGGAATAGCCCTTTAATAGCAAATTCCTGAACGCCCGAATGAATGAACCTCTCATCACTCACATTTTGTCAGGTACTAAATTTTGCTTTTGACCAAAATCAACTTTTTACCCAGGAGGGAATATGATGAAAGACCTCTCCCAGCCCAGCCCAGAATCTGAGTCACACTGATTGATCTATGCTGCAGGGTAGCCAGGCCTGGCCCTGGTATGTTTATGGCCCTTTGTGATGCTAACATTGACCCCAAGCAACTACACATCACAGCTTAATGGACTGAAACTTTGAGAAAGTGGCTTCAAGAAAAGGGCAAAAGACCTTAAAGCTCGGTCAGCAGAAGCAAGGTGGCTCCTGATTGAGAAAAAAGGGGTGTGTGAGCTGTAATCTGTAATACTGACTGGAGTATCTGTTTTGGCTGCAAAACATTTTGGGCCAGTTCAACACTGTTCAGGTAAGAGATGTGTGAAGTCATGGAAGGAGAATGACATTTACTGAACATTTATGTGCTGTGAGATCACTTATCCACAGGAGCCCTTTGGGGGTTAACTATGCTTTACTCCTTTATACAGAAAAGGAAGAGAGTCTGTCAAAGAATAAGCCACTTGCCCTTAAGTCATCTGTCTCGCAAGTAGCTAAGCTGGGATCCTAACCCAGCTCTGTATGAAGGCAAAGTCTGTTCATTTGGCTAGAAATAAGTCCACCCGAGAGAAGGAAAGGCATCTTTAAGAGTCTTCCTGCAGTTGTAAGCAATTAGGAAGGGCTGAGCAGGTGCCCAGGAAAACCCTTATACACTATAGCACCCACCCTGAAATCCCCAGGGGTTTTCAGTCAGCACCAGGAACGAGGGACAGCGCCTGGGCAAGGCACACTGCTGAACGCTCCCTCCTCCCTCCCTCTCTCTCTCTCTCTCTCTGTGTCCCCTTCCTCCCTCCTGGTCCCCCCCATGGGACCCCCATTCTACAACTAAAGACCTGAATTCCAATTTACCTTCCCAGCTTACTAGGGAAACCTTCATTCTAAACTACATTCTAACTTACAAATATATATTATACAATATTAACACTGAAAGGGTCATCTGTTTACACATCTCACATTTGAAATAGGAGGATGTGTTTGGCCAAAGGGACAGCACGACTTACCGTGGGTCCCATGGAGTTGAAACTGGCTGGTCCACTGGACCCCAGGGCAAGGCCCCTGCACTCCTCACACCCCGGGGTCTCAGCCTTCCCCTCTACTCCTCACTGCTGCCTCTCCCACTTCCACTTGGGCTCTCCAGCAACTTGCCTACAGGTTCCCCACCTTCGTGCTGCAACCGTGAAGCAGACTCCACAGGGCGATCTAATGATAAGACTCACTAACATGTACAGAGCATGTACCTGTGACAAGCAGAGGTAGACAACTATTTTTATTTGCATTATATCATTTTCCCCCAAACTGCCTGGGAGAAAGATTTCATCAACCTCAGAAATATCACAGAGAAAAGGACCTTTTAAGCCATCTTCCCCATCTCCCATTTCTGGTGCCCTTTCCGGTACCCTTGCCTTCCTTCCAGGTCCTGAAGGTCCTCCTCTAGGGGGGAAATTGAGAGCACAGGAGCGCTGCCAGTCAGACACTGGGCTCACAGCATCACAGCGGAACCTCGGAGACACGCCTTCAGTTGGCTGTTAATTCATAGGGCCTCCAGAATCTGGTCCTGCTTCCTGCTCCTGTCCATACACTCCCACTGTTCCAGGCACAAGGAACTATCTTACACGCCCTCAAATTCAGGCAAAGTTCTTTCCAATTGTTTTCTTCTTCAGAAACTGGGGAGTTGCCAAATATTTGCTCAGATCACTCAAAGAACTCTCTTGTTTTTTCCCCTTTGATCATGAACTACAAAATCACTATTAGGGGAATGCACGTTAGCCTACTATGACCTCAATCAGTGCAAGCTTAGTACAATTACAGAGGTCACCTGCCTAAATAGCAGAAAAAATCATGAAGCAAGAAAGTTGAACGTAGACACAGCAGTTATTCCCGAGGCCTCAAATTCCAGGTCCTGGTTATTACTGTAAACAAGCCTTTTACATATAATAAATACAGCATACTCTGCGGTTATGCTCCTCAGATCCCAAAGACACAACTACAGAATAAAAGGAAGAAAAAAAACAGTGGGTATCTGGGCCTTGAGATGAAAATGCCAGTAAGAGCAGCATGTACGGGTTCCCACTGTGTTACATCTTCAATAACTTGACTGGGACGGATGGTGACCTGATTTGGGCAAGTGCTAGTTGACTCAGAAAGCGGGTCTAGGGATGACGGGCCATGACACCAAAGGCACATAAAAAGAACTTTTAAAACTGTTTTCATAAATATATGTAAGTGGATAAAAATATCATAATTATACAGTAATTCTTTAATTTATGTGATTTTGAATATATGTTAAACTAAAGCAAAAAATAAACATTCTAATGTCTATCATTGACTATGTCACACACATTCTTCTTGTACATAAATTCTAAACTTTACTGCATTTTATTTAATTTTTTACTTATTAAATTTTATTTAACTATTTACAGAATCACTTAGCCAAAAAACATGGAACGCTTCACGAATTTGTGTGTCATTGCACAGGGGCCACGCTAATCTTCTCTGTATCGTCCCAGTTTTAGTATCTGTGCTGCCGAGGCGAGCCCTGTCACACGCATTCTTAGGTTTATACGTCTGAGCTGGTCAGATGATGGTTCATTGGCTGCAGGTGCATTTACAGCAACGCTCTACTCTGAACACAGTCTATCTCACGCTCCCACGGCCTTCTCCCACGTTAGTACCCTGCAGAGAACTCCATCCTCACCTTCCCCTTCCAATGGCTACATGCACTTTAAAATCAGGAGAAACATCACCTCCTCCAAGAAGCCTTCCACAGTCAAACGAGGTTGGGTCAGGAGGCTCCTCTGAGCTCACTTGTGCCTCAGCCTCCCTCTATCCCAGCACTTGTGAGTCTGCTTCTCCCCCAGCTCCTGAGCTGTCAGAGGGCTGGGAACACGTGACACCCACCCCTGTCACCCCACAGCCCACCTCCAGGTCTGACACGCGGCAGAGGCTCAGTGGATATGCAATGGACGAAATAAGAAGTGTACTGTTAATTGATGCATTTGACTCAATGAATGACTGCTTCGCTGTGAAAGTAACTCCAGGAAAACTTCCCTAGTCACTCAGGAAGGTTCTCTTAAGAACATTCCCTGAGGGGTGAAGTCATGTCTTCTGAGCTGTGGCTGCCGGTGCACTGAACAAGAGACGCCTGCTGTTTGCCAAAGCGTCTGCCTTCCCTCCCAGGGCCCAGCTAGAGGACGACCGCTCCTCCCCCGTAGTGTCAGGAGTTTGGTGGAAATGAGTGATCACCTCCAGGCCTGGCCCACAAAATCCTTCCACAAGATCCTCTACCGTCTCTTCCCTCATTTGCCACCGCATACGGAGGCTCTGGGAGACACTGAAGTCCCAGAGGAAGGGATGGCACTGGACTGGAGGGACGTGGGTCCCTGGACGGCCAGGTAGACGAGGACTCCTCACCCACCGCAGCTCCCATCACTCTGTGAATGAGGAATAAACTTTTCCTGTGCTAATCATCTGAAATTTGGGGATCGTTTGTGTCCCCAATTAAACTAATAATACAAGATAGACCTGTTGCTTTGCTGGTTGAAAGCATCTTTTGCAACTTGATTTCACTGCAAACATTTATTGAGCAACAATTACGTGGCAACTACTTTAACGTCACAGTTCAGAGTCACCGAGCCTTTAGTTAAGTGGAAAGTGATGAACATGCAAGTAAACTGAGGTGACCAGAGATGCTGACAATTAACTTCTGTTTGGCCCCTAAGTGCAACCCATGGCATTCACAGTTCGCTAGATAAACCTACCTTAGTTCCTAGAGGTCCAGGTGATCCAGGTGGTCCACGAAGGCCCTGGGAGAATGAACGGCACAAAGATAACCATGGGACCGTGAGTGAGCACTTACCCATCTACCCTGTGCCGCGGGGGGCCACAGGTGGATGGGACTCTCATCGTGACCTGTTTTGTACAGAGGAAAGGTCCCTGCGTCCTCATGTAGTGCTAAGGGCTGAAAGCCACTGAGATTTCGGGGTTCTTCATTACTGCAGCAAAATTTACTAATACATCTCACTTCGTGTCTGTGACACTCCAACACGTTTGTAAGTCCCCATGCACACAACGCTCTCATGCGTTTCCACATACGGTTTACCTGTCTGGACCACCCTCTCTGTGCTGTTCTGCCTAAAAAGTAATTTCTTCCAACTTTCACATTTCGCACGGATGCCACTTCCTGTGCAAGGTTTCCCCAGACTTACACAGACCAGGAAGCCCTTCTCCAGGATGTGCACTCCAGGACTGCCTGAGCTATGGTTATGTTTGCCTGGCTGTCTCATGACCATCTCAACAGCACAGGCGCTCACCCATCTCCGTGTCCCCAGCGTCCGGCCTGGAGCCTGGCACGCGGCCAGCAGTCCACAGGGGACTCTGCTGCACTGGCCTGAAGTGGACGGGAGCAAGACGCTTCCCCCACCCAAGACCCCTTTCCCAGTCCACCTGCTTTCACTGGCTATGACTCCGCTTCTGCAAAGCTTGACCAGTGAGCCTTTTCTTTTTTTCTCTTCTAATTCCAGCCTGATCGTCATGGGCACAGAAACCCTGGACCCGACACTTACCGGTTCTCCATCTTTCCCTCTTCCGGGTGGCCCTGGGAGCCCAGGGGCACCAGGATCGCCCCTGGGGCCACCTGGCCCTGGGCTTCCTGCTTCTCCCATTGCTCCCTGGAAGGAAAAGTGGACAGTGTCCAGGATCAGTGACATGCAGAGAGTAAGCTTTTCAGTGGTGAACCAACCTGAAGGGGGTTGGTGGGCTTCCTGGTGATGCCCTGCTTCAGAAAGCCCATCCCTTCTGAGGGCATAGAAAGATGGGTTGTATAATGTGCCCCCCAAAATTCATATGCTGAAGCCCTAACTCCAGTATCTCAATTTAGAAATAGAGTCTTTGCAGATGTAATTAGTTAAGATGCAGTCATACTAGGGTAGCATGGACCCTAATCCAGTATGAACTGGTGTCCTCACGAGAAGGGGACATTTGGACACAGACATGTGGAGAGGGAAGTCAACGTGAAGATGCGGGGAGAAGAGAGCCATCAGGCCCCAAGGAGAGGGGCCTTGAAGAGATCCTTCCCTCACAGCCCCCAGGAAGAGCTAACCCTGCTGACACCTTGATTGAGGACTTCCTGACACGGTGAGAATGGTGAGACGGTAAGTTTCTGTTGTTTAAGGCACCCAGTTTGCGATACGCTGTTCCAGCAGCCTTAGCAAACTATACAACGTGGAACATGGGAACAGGAAGGATGCTAGTCGTCTTCTAGTCCAACTTTCCTCCCACTGCAGGAAACCATCACGTATGCCTCTTCCAGGCAGTCCTCCCATTTCTGTTTGGACTCCTATGAGAGCAGGGAGCTCACCACCTTATCAGGCTGTTCATCCCTTTATTGGGCAGTTCCATTACATAGTGTGCCTTTATATTCAGCCAACCCTCTCTGAAATCTTCCAGATGTTTGGCATTCAACCTTGGAGCTCTACAGACGAAATCCAATCCCTTTTCACATGACAGACTTTCAGTGATGTGAACACAGCCCGGGGCTCCAAAGTGGGGAGAGACAGACAACCAGGATCTAATGAGGGAGCTGGGCTTGGAGTTTGCTCACCCTTTCTGACCACAAAGCCAGGAGCCCCGAAGCAGCCCTGGTTGTGGAACGCTGCGGGGTAACCAAGTGAGAGGCAGGAACTCCCTTTCCCAGGCAGGGCTCTCTCGGGCCTAGGCTGCAATCTGACCGCCTCCGACATTTGATGCAGAGGTGAGGTGAGGTACGATGTCCCAAGGAGGGGCAAAGCAAGGCATGGAGAGGACCTGTCTCCAGGCCCAGGGCGGGATCAGCTTCCACAAGCCTCAGGCCAGCCACTGGACACATCCTGCTGTCCGGGATTTTTACCACTTTGCAGAGCACCGGAGGGAAGTGCCCTTCCAAATGCAGCCCTGGGTCTTGGACCTCAGCCCAGGCTCCTGCTCAGACAAGCAGAAGTGTTTGGCTCCCCCTTGAGGCTGAATGAGCCAACAGCTCACAGCTTTTCTCATCGTTGCTCAACTGGTCCTCAAAAACCTCTTCTAACCCTCTTCTAAGCTCCTCCTAAGTGGTTAGTGCCCCACTTACGTCCCTGAATAGAGCCTAATCCTTCAGACATGGTGTAATCTAGGAAAACCCGATGGGCCAGGTTGTTTTCCCTCGCTTAAGGCTATTTTCCACAGGTTGGCGGATCATTTTTCTCTGCAGTAAATCATTTTCCTCTCTGAAGTACGTGTTTTAAAACTGAGCCTTCCCACCAAAGTGTAAAATTTTGTTATTTATCCTTGTTGCATTTTGCCAAAATAGAAAAGATAAAATGATCACTCCTTTCAAAGGTCTCAGGCGAAGTGGACGTGAAGGGATTTGCATCAAGTTCAGACACTGCAGTGCCGGGAGGGGCCCTCTGCGGAGGAGGCATCGGGCGCCGTGGAGACGCCGAGACACCCGTTCCTGGAGGCGAAGCCTCACGTGGTGGCTCGAGACAGCGAACCGCCGTCAGCCCCCATCACCGGCTCTCTGCCGCGCCCTCTGACACATCAGTGCTTCAGTTCCTCCTTGCCACCTGTGCTCAGTGTCTCCATTTTACACACGAGAACATGCAGGTGTCAGAGGGTGCCTGCAGTCCGGGCTTCTCAGCTCCGGCGCTGCTGACATTCGGGACGGGCGCTCTGTGTTGAGAAGGGGGTGCCGTCCTGCGACAGTTTAGCAGAATCCCTGGTCTCCACCCACTAGATGCCAGTAGATGTCAGGAGTACCCCTCCGAGACGCTTCCTAGAACGCGAGCTCGGGAAACGTGGCGTGGGATTGCGGAAGTCCACGGGACCTCCCTCTCTGCCCCCGGGGTGTTGGCGTTTTGGGGGGACACCGTGTCTCTCTTCTTCCTAATAAACAAAGCTCTTTCTTACAACTCAGGAAGGTTTAACTGTGCACACAAAGGTGTGGGAGGGCGAAGTTGGTGCGCTGAACTGAGAGAAAATGGACTTAGAGTCAGACCGACCAGCTCTGTGGTTCACTAGCTACAGGACGTAGGAGAGCTGAATTAATCTCTCAGAGCCTCGGTCCCCACCTCTGTCAAATGGGGATCCACCTACCCTACGGGTCCGCTGTGAGGGTTAAACAAGACGACTGCAGGGCCCCTCCCACCCTTCTGTTCAGAAGCCCTTCGGACCCTGGGTCCTAAACCAGGTCTGGGCAGAGCGGGCTCCTCCTTCCCTGCTTGAGAAGCTGAGAACAGCTGCTGTGTGCAGAGAGATCACACTGCACCTTACCTTCTCGCCGCGCTCCCCATCTTTCCCAGGGGGGCCTCTGGTGCCCGGGGGGCCCTGAAGAAAGAGGGGTTATTGACAAGGTGAAGTTTAAGAGTGCTGCCGCCCCCAGAGAAGGGCGATCAGCCCCTTTCAGTTAATGATTACAGCTCTGTCCCCACTCATCCCCCCCACCCCGGCTTAAATTCCTCGCCGCCACCTCCCCCAGCCTGCCTCAGCTGCTCCTCCCCTGGTCTGTCACTCAACCTGGAACACGAGACCTCTAACCACGCAGGCATGTGTTTCCTGGTGCCCTGCCCACCCTGGGCTGCAGCTCTCAGAGGGGACCTCGGGGAGGATGAGGGTGACCTAAGAACACGGCCTTGGCATCATTGACCTGCTCCACCTGTGTCTTCAGAGTCCCCCAGAGGTTGAGTTTTTGAGACAAGGCTCAGGTGCAGGTGTTCCACGGAAGCACCAGCAGGGACATGAGAAAAAGGAGGACAGGCAGGGAGTGACACGTTCGTGTAACTGGAGCTCGGTCCTGCTGGGGGCTCTGGGGGCCAACGCAGGACACACACTCAGAGTGGCTCCACCAGGAGTGGAGAAGCTGGGCCGTTTATACACCCATCAGCCAGGGATGGCTCTGCTGGTGGGTGGTGCTCCTGGCCACGTGTCACGTGGCTGCACAGTGAGGTCTCTAAAAGCCATAGGAAACCCTCAGACAGAGGAATGCAGCGTTGGCTCCTGGAAGTCTGTGGCTGGCACTGCAGTGGGGAGGGTGACATGGTACAGGCAAGGGTCCAGCAGTATCCACGGCAACCACTAACCACCTGACTCAGTCTCCCTGTACCTCAGTCTCCTCCTGCATAAAATGGGGGCAATACTAATATCCACCTCCCAGGGTCCCGAGGAGTCAATGAACGAACTCGTGTAAAGCCCTTACAACAGTGCCTGGCACACATATATGCCCACATTTGTCCTCTGAACGGCTATGATTATTAACAGAAAGGCTGGTGACTGAACAGGACTGGTCTCAATCTATTTCAGGAGCACAATTCTCGGTTACCCTTGACTAGATGCCATTGGGTGTTTCATTGCACACGTTACAGCTGAAATCAACGTTCAGGTGGACCTTAAAGCTGGGGTCCTTAAAGCAGACCCCTGGGGCCCCCACGGGGGAAGCTGTCTCCCTAAGTCAAGTGCAGCAGGAGGTTAAGGGTGAACCTTTCATCTTGAAGATGAAAAAGCAGAGGTCTCCAGGAGCCCCTCACGGAGGCCCGAGAGCCGGTTAGTGGCAGAGCTGTGGCCAGAACCTGGGCAGCCCAAAAGTCAGGGCCTCTTCCACTTCTGTAGGTTCATTTTGTTTCTTCCAAGGCAAACTCTGATGCTGATTCCAACATCAGTGATGCTCACAGCTTTCTGCAGTTACCATAGCTTCATTTACCACCCAGAGACCTCACGAGTTACCGAGAACCTCAGGTTGGTAACTTTCTAGGTGACTTCGTCGGGACATCAAGTTCTTCCATCTGTGAAATGGGAGTAAGGATGCCTACACCCCTGAGTTTTGTGGAGGATAAATGAGTTAACTCAGGAGATGGGCACTGTGGAGCCACAACCAGTGTTGGTGTCCCTGCCCTCTCCCCTTACCCCGATTACTCACCGCACTTCCTGGGGGGCCACTGGAACCAGGGGGACCTACAGGTCCAGGAGCGCCCTATTAAGAGACAAAAGAAGGTTAGAAAGGCCCAAGGTATTGATTATAAGCAGCTCCCCCAGTTTCCCTCCAAACCTGCCTTCTATTCAATTCTCCCTGATTTGCTGGAAACGTTTCTAACCTGAAACTCCCTCCACAGATAAGACGAACCTCCCGTCCGGGTGCACCCCAACTCGCCAAGCCTGAAATGAGTGGGATTCCAGCACAGAGGTGGGAGACAGGAGAACAGAAGCAGCCTAGGACCTTCCTTAAGACCACAGCACATAGGCGGCAGAGGTGGAACGTGTGCTGGGCAGGGCGGGCAGAAAGGAAGGCCGGATCCAAACATGCACGTGTCTCGGGCGGGGTTTGGCCTCTATCCTCAGAGCCTGGGGGAAAGAAAACCCCCAAAATGGGACAAACTCTGCAGACCTGCGTTGCAGAGAAATATGCTCCGGGATAACGCAGGTCGACCGTAAGGGCATGAGCAAGCCTCGGGGACCAGAGAGAGGACACGAGAGGCAGCCGTGGGCTGGACAGGAAGAGGCATCCCTGGAAACGGTGCCGGGAGGAACGACCCGGGCTTGGTGACCAACCGCTGGTGAAGGGCCGAGGGGGAGTTCACGGTGGGGATGGTGGCAGAAGCCTGAGCGGGCCTCAGCAGCACTGCTCTCGCCCTGGCTCCCTCTGAAGATGCCGGGGCTGCTCCGGCACTGACGGGGGAAAGCTTGCGTGTGCGTGTGCGTGCGCGTGCGTATGCGTGCGCGTGCGTGTGCGTGTGCGTACCTGTGTTGGATCTGACTGGCGAATCAGGGCATGCTTCCTGGAGGAGGTGGATTTGAACACTGGTGGCTGGACGAGTGTATGACGGGAGAGGTGGATGAGGACATTCCAGATGGGTCACCGCCAGGGAGACGGGGACGCAGGGGACTCCCAGTACTGGGGCCTCCCCGCACTTCTCCTGCCGCCCGCGCCCCTGCGCTCGGCTTCCCTCTCCCGCAGGCTGCGCTCGGGCGGGTCTCTCTCTGGGAGCACGGAGGAGCTGACCGCGAGCCCCTTCTCTGCGACGTCCACGCCGCCCAGCTCCCGGGGCTGACCCGTTCCCACTAAGTCACATGCACGGTGGGCTGGGCCGTGCGAGCAGACTGCAGCCGGGTACGTGGGGCCTGCAGTCTTGCCTGCCTGGCACTGCTGCTGCTCTAATGCCACCGCCCCTCCTGGAAGTCCCCGCGGGAGTCTGTCAGCTCCCTGGAGAAGCCTGGGCTCGGGGCTCCGCTCCGGTAGACGCAACGCTAGTCAGAGCTCAGGGGCACGAGTGCCGACCCACGGAGATAGTGGGCCAGGAGCAGCGAGCGCGTGAGGGTACCCGTGTGCTTGTCTTCCTGGAGTTGCCAGAACTGCATTTATATGTGTGCACGTCCTTATACGGGTGTACATATGTGTGTGCGCATCACGGTGCGTGTGCATCTCGGTTTCCAAACGTGTGGATGTGCACGTGGGCGTGCTTCTCAGAGGGACAAACCCGTCTGCGTGTGTCCACGTGTGCGCCACCCATGTGTGTGCGGGAGACTCCTTTCGGGGCTGGCATGTGGACGAAGCCCTGAAATGCTGGGAACGTGGCAGACGCCGGCACGTCTCTGGTCCTGGCTGCTCAGGAGGCTCCGGCCCCGGCCAGCCCTCTAGCGTGGACGGCGCTTTCCCGGCCCCCTCCCCACACTCTGCCCAGAGCTGGGAGCCCGGGCAGGGGCAGGTGCTTGGCCCAGAACCCCTCCTGTGGGACCCGGGAGGACTCACGGGGTTCCCAGCTGCTCCGGGCGGCCCCTGCGCGCCTTCCTGTCCCTTGGCACCCTGCACGGGAAACAAAACGGGGAGGTGAGAAGCCACAGGCAACGCCGTCCTCGGCCCCATGCGGGGACGTCAGGGCACCTTCGTCATCAGAATTAGGTGATCCGAACTGAAGGACAGAGATCACAGCTCCTGGCCTCCGGTATCGTACTCCGTCTTCCCCACCCCCGGGACAGCAGCACCCACCCTTTATCTTGACGTGAACAATATTCAGAGGGACAGCCCGGCCCGGGGCACACAGCCAGCCGGCGGCCCTCGCCGTCTGAGCCCAGACGGGCCGCTCCCACGGAACTCTCAGAGAACACCAACAACTGCCCAACAAAGAGCCGGTTACGAAGCCAGAACTGAGGGAAATGCGATCCAGACGCGAACACACACTAGGCGTCACGTAAACTGCAGCTGCCAGTCGGGGCTGGGAGGGAGGAGGGCACCTCCCGCCGCTGAAAAGCCTCGGGGAGCCCTGGTCCCCAGCACGGCTGCACAGAGTCGGGGAGGGAGTGCATGGCGGGAGCCCAGCTCACCGACACCGACACCTCAGCGACAGAGCAGCGACATCCTGGGCCCCAGAGGCGGGGTCCGCCCCCGGGGGCTGCATTTTGGGGCGCTTTGTGAGGTCCTCTCTGCCCCAGGGCACTGGACTCACAGTCCCAGCAGTGCCTGTGGCAGTGCCCCCTGGTGGACACTCCAGGAATGCCAGGTGAGAGGGGCCAGCGAGGGATGGAGGCGCTGGCGGGGCTTTCGGGTCTAGGAGCCAACAGGTGGACAGAGAGTTTTCTTACCGGTGGTCCAATGGGTCCCCGAGGCCCCAGTTCTCCAGGATGACCCTGTGATCCCTGAAATGAAACAACCTATCAATGGACTAGGTCACACCCCTGCTCCGGGCAGATGGGGGAGGTATGGACACGTGCAATGGGCATAATTTGAGGTCCACGGAGGGGGCGTCCTTGGACCCCTAAGGGAGGAGGAAGGGGCCACATTCAGTTCAGGGAGCTCCTGTGCGCAGTTCAGAGCTGCAGCCGCTCAGCCCTCAGACGTCCCGTCTAACCAGCCGCCCAGAGTGAGGGGCGAGGGGCAGGGGCACAGGGCGCAGAGCCCAGGGCACTCACCGCTTCCCCAGGCGCGCCGGGATTGCCCTTCTCTCCTTTGGGCCCTTGTTCTCCCTGTCGGTGGGGAAGCAGAGTACAGCAGACATGCTCAGCCCACCCTCAGGTCAGGCCGCGCGGACCTGCCTGTCCTGCACACACCCCTTCGTTGGAGGAGAAGCCAGCACCGCCAGCAACTGCCCTTTGCAGGTTCCACGCCGCTTTCTACTCACGCGTGGGCAGATTTTGGAGACCTTGCCCCCGAGGCTCCTGCCTGCCCTCCCCCAAGCTCATCACTGATCCCCGAGTTAGTGTCTGCACGGCCCTGGGCTGGGGGCGTCACTCCCTCTGCACCAGCTGTTGAGTGGAATCTGCACAGTACACCTCGGAGAGCCTGGATTAAATGAGGTTGCTCTTGCAAGCTCATTCCTTCTAGAATCTCCATTTCCCACCAGCTCAGAAGAACGCACTCTGGCTCCGGTCACCAGACAACAATACCCTTATTTCTAGCATGGTTTCCTCCTAGAAAAGTTCCCGCGGGGGGCTGGGGGATTTGCAAAATTCTTTTGTCTGGTCCACAAGTCCCTGGAGATACAATCTGCAAAGATGAAAGGGCTTACGGGACGCACTCGGGTGACGCACAGGGAAGGAGCCTGCACACGCTTTCTGCCAGCTGGGGGAAGGAACAGTGGGTGGCAGGAAGCGGGCTCAGGAACCAGGAGTGGTCAGGCCAGGACAGAGGAGAGACGCTGGGGACTCACAGGCAAGATGCTCAAGGCATTTCTACCCAGGGCCTGAGAGCCAGGAGGCAGAGTCTTCCCTGCAGGGGTGCACACTAGGTGCCCATCAGTAGCTGCTGAACGCTGAATGCGGGAGCGTCGTTCTCCCCCAAATGCCCCCTTGGTGATGTCAGCCCAGCCAAATCCCCTCTCTGGGCTCAGCAGACGCAGGGCACTGGCTGGGTGTCTGGGAATCCTTTGCAGGCTGAGGGGGTGGAGTCAGGCTGCCTTCCCGAGGTGGCTGCTTCTAAACCAGTTACAAAGCCTCACTTAAGTTCTTAACGGCAATGTCTCCAAGCCTGAGGCTGCCTGGCCCTCCCTCCTCCAGCTAAGGAGTGGGCTCCCTTCTCCTCTCTGACATCTCCAGATCTGCTCACCATCTCACAGCCCCTGCTCTGCTCTCCGCAAACGGCTATCACCCTGCTACCTCGAGGCCTCCCCGCTGGGGTCCCTGACATCCCCAGAAGGTTTCTCAACCCTGGAGCGGCAGGAAGAGGGGCTCTCCTTCCAGCCCTCCTCCCCCTTTTTATTCCCCTTCTTAATCATGCTGCAAACTTTGCCGCCCCTCCAAATTTCGCAGCCCTCCCCGTGTGCAGGGGCTGGAAGGCACACAGCTGGGAGCAAGGAGAAATCAAACAGAACATCTTTCAAAACCATCAATACAACACGGTTACCATGGCAATGAGGCAGCCCCAGAGGGATTCATGCAACAATCCACAATGAATTTTTTTTTTTTTTTTTCATGGACACAGGCTCCTTGCTTTGCATCTGAAAGTGACTTCCTGGTTTCTGCACAGCTCCGACCCTGCAGGAAGGTGGTACCACTGCGATTCAAAGAGGAGGCTGGGCAGACCTCTGGCTCTCTCTCAGTCCCTTCCCATGGGAGCACCTTGGAAATCATCTTTTATGGAGCAATTCCTTTAAGCAGAGGCTGGATGTGCAGGTCTGCCTCAAGATCTGGGGACTCAGGGTGGGCGTGAGGGAGGGAGACCCAGAGGCATCGGGTAGGTGCGTGTGGTCCTGGAAGAGGAAGACGGTGGGGCTCGGCCAGGGCCTCGTGGCTGACAACCAAGTCTCAATTGCTAAGTTCAGGAAGGCCCTTTGCAAGGAGCTTCACTCCTCCGAGCCACGGGCCATCCCTGGGCACAGGGACGGTCACAGCGATGCCTGCATTGCACCTGCCGCGTTCGAGGCTCTGCCGCCTTGTCCCTTTGAGCCCTTCCTCTGAGAAAGGAGAGGACCCAGCCTGCTCCCCCCGCATCTCCCAGCACTTCTGCAGCCGCACTGCCCCGTGACGGCCCTCCCGCCCTCGCTTCCTCCTACGAAGCAGCTCAAAATCATCCTCCCACTTCCGCAGTGATTCCGGCACCGACTCAGCCTCTCTCTCTCTCTACTCTGTTCTTTTCCATCAGATACAGGGTCCTTTTGAGCTTCTTAAGTCACAGCTACTTAAGCGTGGAAACAGGTGGATCCTCCACACAAGCCCCTCCGCCGCCGCGCGTGGTGCGGCCTGTCAAGTCCTAACAGCGGGAGAACCACGTCCCTGAGAGCAAAGGAGCCACAGGAGGCTGTTTGCTGACCTCAGGGCAGGCAGAGCCCCTGAACGCGCTTATTTCCACGGGGGCTGCTCGTGGAAAGAGGAGGGAAAGGTTCCTGGAGGCTGCAGCCATGGCGAGCATCGTTTTCGGTCAAGCGTCTTCATCTTCACAAGAAGCCACAAGATGTCCCTCCGCCAGCCACCCTCCACGCAGGCTGGGTCCCCTCCGGCCTCCGAACTGCCCCTCTCAACCTGTCTCTTCGAGGCCCTCCAGGCCCGGGGCCCCTCACTGCAGACACCCACTGAACTGCCTGCTCTGCCCTTTGGTCTTCTGCCAGCCCACATGACTCTGTCCTGCTCGGAACCACCAGCCACTCTCTGTGTAGTGAGGAGGTAACTTTACCCAAAGAGAGGGCTGGCCTTCGCCCTTGGCTACTGGCAGGCAGCCTCCAGGCCCCTGGAACCTCCTGTCCGACCCTGGAGCTGGTTCCTCGCAGGGTCTGTCCCCACTGGCTGCCAGGACAAGGTCGGGAAGCCCAGATGCCTGGCAGCGACTGGGACGCAAGGGCTGAGAGTTAGGACACGGCCCGGGCCCAGCTCCCAGAGCCCCTGGGGACATCGCGAGCCAGGCTGGGGGACACCGTGCAGCCCCGAGGAGCCGCTGCTACTTACCGGCATCCCTGGGTGCGGCGTGAACGGGGACGTCTGAAAAGGAAGCCAGAAATGAGAAGGACGTGAATCAACGTTAACAACCTGCCTCTGACAGATTTACCGAGTAAAAGAATACAGCCCCGAGGGCTCCTTTAACGATGACGAGTTTTGACAGTTAGGATCCCGTGCTCCTTTCAAGTCCCTGAGCAGGTATTAAATCCGGGAAGCACAGTGGTTAGCTGTGGGAACGCTGGAGTCCCGCAGCCTGAGCTCAAAGCCTGTCACCTCCACCTTAAACTGTGTGACCTCGGACACCTGCCAGCTTCTCTGCTCTCATCGGTGAAATGGGATGACACAGTCTCCTCTCAGGGTATGGCGGGGCCGAAACGGAAGAATCCACGCGAGTAATCAGAGCTGTGCCTGGACCGCTGGACCCCTCCACCACCAGCGGCTGCTGGCAACGACGCAGGTGACAAGGAAGCCAGGCTGCGGGACTCAGCTCTGGGCCCAGGGAGCCCAGCTGATGCAAACTCTCTGTCCCAGCAGCTGAGGACCCCATGGACTGGCCCCCACATGGCCGTCCCTCTGCGTTGCATGAATACTTCCCAGGCGGCCTGCTTCCTCCCATCTCAAAGCTCCCGCACCCGCCGCTCCCCTGGCCTGGAACGCGCTTCCCTTCTCCTTTACCTGACTGACCAAGCCCACCCTTCAGAGCTCGTGTTTGAATGTCCTGTCTTCAGAGATCTCCCTCCCCCTGCACCACTCAAATATAAATGAGGCCCCCTTGCTATGCACCTGCTCTTTGCCGTCACAGCATTTACTATGATTTGCAGGATCCGTGTGTCTGGGCCGCCACGTGACTAGAGTGTATCTCCCTGACGAGGCTCTGCCAACGTCTGGCTCAGCAGGTGCTCAAATATAAGTGAGCGGACAAAAGGACGTCGTGGGTTCTAGTCCAAAAACGCAATGAATTCAACAAGGAGGGAGAAAAAGGGCATTTCCTACACCGTGCCCTCCATCTCTCCAAACCCCAGTCTCGTCCCCAAAAGAAAACACTGTTTTTCAGTTTAGCATATTTTAGACCCATTTGTATCTATTTCCAATTGCAATTATGAATGTATAGGAATGCGTAACTTTGCACGAGAGTTATACAAATAAGAACAGCAAGCATTATTTATGGCTGTTGATATGTGTTAACTCATCTATTCCTCACAGTAAAAGAAGCAGTTTTATCTGTTTTTGCCCTGCTTTTATACGTAAGAAGATTGAAGGTCAGAGAAAGAAACTTCTTAATGAAGTTCACACGGCCAGTGAATGCTGGACATCACGCAGGTGGGCTGCGGAGCCCGTGTTAGCCTGCACACACGCCGTAATTCATAAATTAGTTTTGCTACTTAACTTTTCTTGAATATTGGCATCTATTTAAAGCCATATGCGTAGTGCACGTGTGTGTGTTTAATTTTTATGAAGTAGGATTCCATGATACACATATTCCGTGGTTTAGTTAATTCTTTGCTTCTGGTCATGTAGGTTGCCTGTGATTTTTCATGATAAGCAACAGCACAATGTAAATCCTTGTACGTGATTTTTTAAATACACACAGTGCAAATAATTCTTCGGGCTAGATGCCTAGGAATGGAGTCTCTAATCTGATGGTTAGACAGACACTTTACGATATGTTAATACCAAGTAACCTCTCAAATAAGCGTTACCACTATGCCTCCCACCAAAAGGCGGTGTTCATTCCCTGCAAACTTGCCTACGTTAAATATTACCAGTCTTAAACAACAATGTTACACGGCCAGTTCTGACTCTAAATTTGACTCTGAAATACTTGCTGTGTCTCATTTTGAGGGGCCTGTGTGTGGGGAGAAAACAGTGGTGGCATCGTGATGTAACACAGAGAAGACCACGGAGGGCCCATCTTAGTCACACTGCAGATGGGGTTTCTGGGTGTTCAGGCTCTCTCATCTCCTGCCCTCCACATGAGGCAGTCCCCTGTTGTAGCTACTAAATGACCAATCCCTACATGCCCCGCCATGGCCAGCATCATGGCCACGTTCACCTCCCCCAAAATCATCCGATCAAAGCACAGAATATCAAGGCAGGGAAGAAACATTCACATAAAAAAAAAATGCAAACTATATTCACATATTCACATATTTATATAGCCTTCGTTTTTTTTTTTTAAATTTAGTATTTATTATGTACCAGAAACTGTGCACTGTAGCTTGTATTATTTCAGTGAATTTTCACTACAAATGCACAAGATAGCTATAGGTATAACATTTTTTCTTAACAGACGAGAAGACCAAGTCTTTTTGACATTAAATAACGTGTCTAAGACCGCAGTGCGGGTGAACGGCACAGCCGGGATTCAAACCCACTTTTATCCTGGCTCCAAAGCCCACGCTGTTACTACTCATCCCGAACTCACAACGCCCACCTTCAGACACGCGAGGGGTAGAAGCGCGAGTCGTGGCTGTATATCTGTGTTGTAGTCTCACCCTGGACAAACGGCTTCTCGTCTCTGGACCTCTGTTTCCCCATAGGCAAGAGGTGGGTATGTCCGCTCAGGGTCTAGCCAGTGTTCTAATAAACAGTAACCGTGCTTGCTGACGAAAATCAATCAGTAAGAACAAGGTGGTTCCTAGTGAAGCTTACGCATTTTTGGATTACAGGACCTGACAGACTCCCTTAAAAAGATACTTATAACTAAGTGGTATGTGTGCAGAAGGAGAAAGGGTTAGAAGCAGAGTTAACTTACAGTTCCAGGTAATCCCGGGGGGCCTGCTGGACCCGTTTCACCCTAGATGAAGAAATGGAAAATAAATTACCATTAACCCTCTGCCAGCTCTGCCTGTCCCGGGATACCTTTCCCAAGACAACAGAATCCTCCACCCCACATCTACCTGATAGATAGATAGATTCCAAATTATAAAATACTGCAGACACATCAGAACTTTATTTTGAGAAGTGTCTATGCTGCTATGTGTAGCTGTAGATCGTCTATATCACTAAATACTATTCCATGGTGCACATGGAAATAAAGTAATCCATGATCCAACTTTTTTTTAAAGTATAAAATACTTCTTTTTTATTTACACCTTTAACAGATAACCAATTGTTTAAAGCAAAAACAGTAACAATGTACTATAGGTGTTAGAACACAGGTAGAAGTAAATGTATGACAACAATGGCACAAAAGCTAAAAGGGAGAAATGAAGATATACTGTTATATGGTTCGTACATTTATACATGAAGTGGTATACTAGCACTTAGAGATTTAGTTGTGGTAAGTTAAAGACGTCTACTAGAAACTTCAAAGCAATCACTAAAATAAAACAAAGGAGAGACAGAACTAATTAACCAACGAAGGTAATAAAATGGACACGATCCACCTCCCTGTTGATGACATTTACGTGATTTCCCACCTGCTGCAGCCATAACGTGGTGCCGCCAACCTCTCCACACTGTGCACTGGAGCCCAAGGGCTTGAGCGCCCTTAGGAACTCCCCTGGGCCCTGCCCCACCCTCTTCGAAGGGGACAGGCTCTTCTCAGGGGCCTGACGGGTGACTATGACATTCCTGTAAACAGCACAGGCTTGGGAGTTGAATCACCTGAGCTTGAAACCTAACTCTACCATTTTATATATGTTATTCTACTTCCGTCAGCTCATCTTCCTCTGCGCAAAATAATGACAATAGTACGTCCAGCTCACAGCATCATCTGGGGGCTGAGTGAGATCGTCAGCGAGGGCCCACTGAGGAGAAAATTGTTACTACATTTGCCCCGAGGAAAAGAGGTCACTGGCTATTCCACCAGGAGGTGCGGTCCCCAAAGCCCGTCATCCCATGTGAGCCACGATGGTGTCAGGACATGGATGTTGAGGCCCAGGTGTGTTCCGAGCAGCCCAGGGTCAGGCCTGTTGCAGGCCTGGGTCCACTCATGGTTATTAGCAGACAAATGAATGAATAAAGTTGGCTTAGAGAGAGGAAAGGCTGCTCTTAGTAACAATAATATGATAATAAAATGTAGTTACACAGTCTTCTATGATTATTTCTATGGTTATATAGGATTTAGCTGCAGGTACGACTTACTTTTCTACAGGCATTAACGCCTCTAATCTCCGTCTAAATGCCTGTAACAGAGGTGCTTCCGTGTTCCCATTCCACGGAAGCTACCACGCTCACTCACCTGCCCAAAGTCACACAGCCAGCAAACGGCTCAGGCTGGCTTTAAACTCAGAATCCAAGTCCTGAACTACTCACTGTGCAGCATTTCCCTGACTAAAGTTCCAGAAGCTTCAGAGAGAAGAACCCTTTCTCAGCGCTATTTGCATTATCCGAGTTTACCCGATTCTCTTGACACTGTCGACCTCGTGCTCCAAAACCAATCTCATCCAAACCAATTTACCCTCCATTAAAAAGTCCAAATGACCAAAGCTGAGCGTGTCCCAGTGGAACGTATGAATAGACATAAACAAGAAGAGGGTTGGAGAGCGTCTCTAACCCCGAGAGCCTCAAGGCCACCTTTCTGGAGAAGCCTCCCCCGCCCCCAGGGCTGCGGGGTGAAGGAAGGGCCAGTGGGCCAGTGGGGCACAGCCCAGGCGGCTCTCTGACTTAGAGGAAGATGCTTGGCTGGAGAAGGGTCTTTGAATTTTGCAGTTAATGTGACCGGCCTTGGTTCCCATCCCAGCTTCTCCGTAGTTTAACTCTCTGAGCGCTAGCTGACACAGACGCAGTATCACCCTACTTTCCAAGATGCCCTGTGGACAAAATTCTCACAGTGGCTGGTGGGGAGAAAGTGGACCAGAGAACTGAGGCAGGGGTGCTCAAGGCACAGTCAGAAGGGGGCAATGTTGCCTGAATGTCTTATTTTAGATTTTTTATTTTGACCAGAATTGTCTGTTATTACATATTTCTCTAGGGGAAAAGAAAAGCAGGCCAGATTCTTCGGAAGCTTGAATGTGATTCTGCTGTGGCCCTGGCAACTCTGCCAAAGCAGTAACACGGGCTTAATGGTCTCGCTGAGTCCTCTGCATTCTGGAAATGAGTTTCTCAAATAAAAACTGCTTTCTGAAAAGTCCAGGAGAGCAGCAGGCCTGAATGGCTCACCCACCAAAGCTCTTTCCATTCCAGGATCTCTATTTATAGATCGCAGGTCTGTCCAGGACAAAGCCCTCAGCCTTCAGCCCGAGACAGGCGGACGGGAGTTGAGAAAGGTCGAGGGCAGAACCCTGGAGGGGATGAGCGTGCAAACTTGGGAGAACAAGGTGACAGCACCGTGCCGGACAGGGGCACCAGGGCCCCTCGGGGGTGTGGCCGCTCCTCAGGTTCCCCTCAGGCCAGGCTGGTGTGAGGTGAGGACCTGGTCAGAGCCAGGACGCTGGGCCCAGACTGAGGTCGGGTCTTGGCTCCACCACCCTCCATTCAAGCAGCCCTGGGAAAGTGGCTTGGCCTTTCTGTGCCTCAGTTTCCTCCTTTATAAACTGGGGGTGTTGCTGATAACATGACCCCTCTCCGGTTGTCACGAGTGTCACTTAAGTCACTACACGTGCAGTGCTTCCCACGGTCCTGGCACACAGCGGGCCCCGACCCCCGTGGGCTGGCTCCTGAAGGCTGACTGTATTCATTATTCTCCACCATTTCACAGAACAGACTCGAGCATCCACCGATTTCGGTATCCGTGAGGGGCTCCTGGAACCACCTGCCCGCGGATTCAGCTTGTGTCAGCATCACGCAGGGAGGCAGCAAGGGAGGCACAAGGCGGCCAGCAAGAGAGGCACAAGGAGGTCAGATGAGATCTCAGAACCACACCGGGTAGAACCAGGACTGTACGCCAGGCCACCACCATGACTCCAAGGAGTTGCCCTCTCCACGGAACCGCAGGCAACGCACAGAAACTACAGAAGGGACGCTCTGCGGCTCACGGAGCGGATGACCAGGACAACGACAGGAGCTCCTACCTTTGCACCTCGGTCACCTTTCGGTCCCGGGAGTCCCAGTTCCCCTTTCTCTCCCTACAGAGAAAGATAAAATGAGGAAACATTAGCACTCACCAGAGTGTAACGGCCGCCTCTTCCAGGTGAGAGCAAGGGGACCTTGGGCAAAGTATTGTGTTTTTCTTCCCAACCTGCCCTGCCGTGGTGAAAACCAAGTTCAAGGGACAGCCTGTCAGGTGCGTGTGAAGCACCGAATTCTGCACCTGACAGGTAACAGCCCCAACCGTTCCCACACATTTCACCTGAAGCTGCTCCACCCTTTTCAGAGAGACCCCGCAGCCACCGTCCTTCTGCTCCAGCCCTCGGACCAGAGCGGCCTGATCCCCTTCCTTTTCTCTTCCATGAACACTGAGGAAATATGCTCTAATCCCAGCCTGAATCACCACCCATCCCCCCAGGGTCGAAGACTGCAAAGGGGGCTTCTCTCCTCGGGCACAGGCACGTGGCCCTGCTGGGAAGACACTGCTGCCACTCACCTGTTCTCCTTTCTCTCCCCTCACGCCTGGGAGCCCTGCCTGTCCCTGTGGAAAGAACACGGCATCCCTGTTCAGTGGGCTCTCAGCAAGGGGGCTCTCCCGTGGTCCAGGGTGAGGGAACTGTGCTCTCTACCGCCTGCCATCCGGCCCCCCAGACACCTCTGGCTCAGCGGGGGTAACGTGGAAAGCAAATTCGAGCAAGTCTGCTCATGGGGAGTCCCCACGTGGTCCTCACTTTGCTACTCCCTCCCCAGGAACCCGTTTCGCCTCTCTTGCTGTCTGACTCCTCCTTCCTCTGGATCAGCCACGAGGTCACCTCCTGGCCCCCTCTCCTGACATCCCCCAAGTCTGAGCGAGAGGGACTCCTATGCCCCCCCCCACCTGCATGGCCCCACTCGCTGCACCTGTTCAACTGCTCTTGGCCAGTGGTGGTGACCCCAGTACCCACCACAGCGACAGATGCGTAGGACATGCCGACCGTCATGGGGTAAGTAAATGAGCGCACGACGGGAAGGTCGTGAGCTCCAGGGAGACAAGTGACACGAGGCGTAGCGTATACTAACAAACGCACGCACTGAACGAATGAAGGTGGAACAGACCTTCTCTCCAGGTCGGCCTGCCGGGCCCTGCTCCCCAACTTCACCCTGGAGATAAAATAACAGACACCCCATCATTTTCCACTCGCATTGCAGAGATGGCCGTCATCCCAGCTGGTCCCACACCCTTAGAGCCCCCGTCAGCCACAACCCTCGATTCTCACACAAGCAGCACAAGCATCACAGGCTTTGAAGACCCGAGTGGTTCGCCTTTCTGGAGAGAGGGCGTCCACACTCCCTCACGCTGTCTTCTGCTTCCCTCAAAAGAAACAGCTTCTGGAGTTGCCCTGACAGCATTTAAACAGGTTGAGTCCACTCATCCTGAATCTAAACACTTACAGCTCAAAACAACAAGGAGGGGCTTCCCTGGTGGCGCAGTGGTTGAGAGCCCGCCTGCCGATGCAGGGGACACGGGTTCGTGCCCCGGTCCGGGAAGATCCCACATGCTGCTAGGATGGTCACACCTTTGCAGTGGGAAAGGTGCTGGGGGGCTGAGTTTGGGTAGAAAGCATTTCGAAGGCCACCTGAAGTGCTTCCTGAATCCTAAGCCAAAGCACAGCCCATGGAGAGCCGGGCAGTGTCCGGAATTCTTGACACGAGCCGAAGAGGCGATGCATCCGCTCATCCCACAACCAGTCCCTTCTCTGGGCTGACTCAAGACCCGCCGCGTCCAGGACGCAGCCATCATCTTCTTTGAAGATATTTATCTTTAGCTGGCATGTTGTCAAGATAAAGTAACTAGGACTCCTGCCAGGTCTCCTCTGAAGCTACAAAGTATGTCCTAAAAGCATCATAACGGCAGAAACTCACAATTTTGAACTTTCTAGATAAATTTTTTTCAAGTATCACACTAGAAATCGTACAAAAATGACACGTGAGCTGTAGTAACAGACCTCTCTGAACCTTCCAGCCATTAGGGGTGAACATACACACAAAACACGGAGAAGGAAAGATGAAAGGAACCCCCGAGGGCACCTCAGTTTCACCCCAATACTTCTGACTGATCACCTTCACCCACAGAATCGTGCACAGGGAACTCGATGGGAACAGATTCTTCTGAAGACTATTGAACGGAATGTGAAAATTCACACGGTGTAAGCCCAGAAGGGTGTGGCAACTCAGAGATTGGAGGAAACACAGCTCTAAGGTACGGGGGACTCCACAAAACCACGGAGTCCAAAAAGGAGAGTAACAGGGAGCGACGCAAATGCTGCAAGTTCCTTCTGGGAAATGCCTGAATTTCAGCCAATCCCTCAGAGCCTGGAAGGTGGGCTTGGTGCTTCTAAGACCACGTGGTTCACCTCTAACCAGCACCTCAGGGCAGAGCATGCGTGCTTCGTCCATGCTGTGACAAAACACAGCAAGTCACACATCAGTCACTGGGCATCATTATACATGTTTTTTTAAAACATGAATGTTGAGTCTTAAAACACGAAGGGCCGCTGTGCTCGCCGGTGGCAGTGGCGGCTCGCTGTGTGCCGACGGGGGCAGGGGCCAATAATCAGAGTCTGGGGTCCAGGGCGGGCGGGAGCCTCCCGGTGGGCACTCTGCACACTGAGTCCCGCCGGCGGGCGTCCTTGAGACAGCTTCGGTGCGTTATAACCTGCGGTTTCCATCTGGTCTGAAGAATGCTCGCTCCTTGAAAAAGCGAGGCAGCAGGGAACCCAGGGCCCCGGGATTTACCCATCGGCCCTTCACTGGCCAGCAAGGTGAGTCCAGGCCGCAGCTGTGCCCTCGCTGGGCGGTTTGTGACCCACCCTCCACCCAGTGAGCCCTCGCCGAGAGCCCGCCAGGTGCCTGCCTGTGGGCCAGGGGTGGGAGCTGGTGGCCGAGAGCGGGTCACCGCCTTAACTAGCGCTTAACCCAGTAGACTCGGAGGCCCTGTGACGGGAGGGAGAGGGCTCCCCATGCGCTTGGCTGTGTGCACACACGCCTCTCCGGAAGCAAGGCGCTGTGCACACGCACACACCGTGTACACACCCACGCCACCCCCCCATACACATACAGATACGCACACACGTACATACGTTCACCACACACACACATGCCACACCACACATATACATACAGATACACGCCACCCCCCCCATACACATACAGATACGCACACACATGCATGGCACACCACATATACACACACATGCATACACACACGCCACACCACATATATACATACAGACACACACACACGCACATACACACACACGCACGCAGAGTCCAGCCCTCTCTCTTCTGTACCCACTGCACCCGGAGCCCAGGCCACACCTGAGACGCTGAACTCTGCAGATGAGCCCAGCCGCGCTTCCTTGCTTCTATAGGGGTCAGGGGTCAGGGAGCATCGGAGGGAGGGAAAAGCTTAAGGGACAGGAGAGAGAGAGAGAGGAGGGGGTATTGACCCCCTTGCCTCTTCCCTCCCAGGACGAGCTAGGCAACGATGCTGGCCTTCTTCCCAAGGCTCCCGCTCTCTCGGGGGCTCTCTCCTCCAGCTACACGGCTCCCAGGTTCCAGGAACGCACTGCCCCCTTGCTCCTCTGCCCCAGCGGTGGCATCCATTGTCACCAGTCCAGGGTGTGTCACCATGGACCCCCTGACCCCGCCCTCGGCCTTTCAAACAGCCCCTCTGCAATGACCCCGGCTGTTTCCTGCCACACTCCAGCTCATACAGATGCTGGGCCCTGTCAGCTGAGGTTCACACACAGCCCCAAACACACCGTTTAGAATAACAGACGTGATGGGGAAGGAGTCCCTACCCGCGGGCCAGGCTGTCCGGGCAAACCGTCTGCCCCTCTGTCTCCCAGGGCTCCCTGTAAGGAACACAAACGGAAGTAAACAGGAGGGGCTGGGCTTGGAGGAGACAGCCTCAGGACCAGGTCCAGGCTGGAAGGAAGAAAACTGCTGGGCCTTAGGTGTTACTGAACCTCTTCAAATGTGTGCGACCACGGCGACCAGAAACCGCAGCTCAAACCACTTCCTAGATGCCATATTCAACGGCTCTGCTTTCGATTTATAAAGACATAAGTGAACGGAAATGAGGGATGCAGAGGAGGGAAGATATTGCCTAAGTGCTTTTGAGATTACAAAATACTTGGTTAGCCCTTATCTTTTGTCTTGAAAGATGAGCGAGGAGGATGGAGAATATTTACATGAAATGCCCATAAAATTAAGTTGAATCCATACTTATTCTATATCTTGTCATGAAAAAGTTAAGCTTCTAAGTCTGCTTATGGAAAAGGATGATGAATTTTCCTATAACATCCAAAAGTTGCCTTTCGAGGACGGCTGACATTCACCCTTGAGCTTAACGTCTGTTATGAAAAGGTGAAGTTCACTTGTTAAAATTTTGGCTGTATGGTTTTTAATTGTCCATCTGAAGTGGGTAGACTGTGAACTTGCGTCCCAATTTTATGATAGTTAACCTCTGACTCTTTCTTAATGATCTTACTGTAATGAGCCCCACCAGAGTATTTTCTAAACTGAAGTCTCTTATTATGTAAGAGTATCTGAAAGGCTTTTCTCCTTGCAAATAAAATACACACACATTTCTAACAGAATAATTTTAAAGTCCTAGGCCTCCAAATCCTTCCCCAGTTACCTAAGTAGGAATAAGGGGCTCGCCCATATCTGACCTTGGAAATCCAAACATTTCCAAGCCCGGCATGACTCGGAATCCAAACGTGATCCAAGGCCCAGGCAACCAACAATCAAAAATCTCTTCAGCTTCTGTGTTTTGGGTTCCCAAACTCACACCAACCTTTGGTCCTGGCAGGCCTGGGGGTCCGTTCAGCGCATCCTTTCCAGGAGGTCCCTGCGCCAAGAGGGAGAAAAACAGACCAACGTGAAAGGCACGGTTAGGGAAGCGCTGCACCGAGTTGCTGCAGCCGGGAGCTGGTCGGCACGGTGGGCGAGACACGCAGGACTGGTCCTGTGTTCCAGCTCTCCGGTGGCGCTCTCGCTGCTGTCAAGTGTCTGTGGGTGAAACTGTGTGGACCACGTGTTCAGGAACGTCTGTGGGTGACGGTTAACCACGTGTTCGCCTGAGAGTGGGAGTCACGGCCCTTAATTTACGTCGAGAGCCTTTGGCCTGGCCTGGAGCTCAACGGGGCCGAGCACGCTGGCATCCAGCAATCACGTCCCTTCATCTACAGCCACCAATGGAACTGTGGTCCAGGGACGAGGGGACAACCACTGTGTGCTGCACAGTCGAATTTCCCTCTGTCACCTTTCTCCAGCGTCCCAACCCCCCGTCAGCTCTGTGGGTCGCACAGGCTTTCTGTATCCACAGCCTTCCCCTCCTCTGCTGGCCCCATCAGAGAACCGGCGGTAACGAAATGCCTTCCGGACAAGCAGAGGCCCCCTGAGGTCCATCACCAGGCCTGGGAGGGCCCATCATGGTCACATGGTATCGGAAGCTCAAGGCCACGCCTACCATCCTGCCCTGAAGAGCTACAGGCCAAAACGGCAGGAGACACCCAGCTTCAGTCTGCACCCGCTTCCTTGTGTGGAGACATTAAGGTCTGATGAGCTCTACCCTCAGGACTTAAAGGAAGGAGAAGGCCCAGACCCCCAGGATCTTTTCGGCTGGGAAAGAAGCAGCACCATCGGCACAGTGACAGGAAGAACTCTGCTGCACCCTGGACCGTGTCTCACGTCTCCTCCTCCATCACTTCTGCGACCCTCTGGCAGTGGCCCTACAGACGAGGAGCCACACTTTAAACAGCAAAGGACTTTTGAACGTCCCTTTGAGTTACAAGAGCACAGGCGGTGGCCTAGGGAGAGGGTGCTCCAGTCTGCATTCCGGCTGGGGCCATGGGGGAGCGGCCCCAGGAGACAGAGCACATACATGACAGGCACCACGGAAGGAAGAAGGCAGGCTGGGTACCAGGGTCCTGGTCCTGCCGACAGGGAGGAAAGGGCACGGAGCGTCACCCGCTGGAAAGTGGCCTGGGGGGCAGCTGAAAGGGCCCGGCCACTCCCGTCACAGAGGATGGGGGAGACGGGACAGTGCAGGGAGGGATGCCCTGGTCACTCACCGCCTGCCCAGGGTGCCCAGGTTTTCCTGGGAAGCCGATCTCTCCAGGCAAACCCTGAAAAGGGAACCAGAGGGGAACCTTCAGTCTGACCTCTTCCGAGCATCAGCTCACTTCTCCCAGCACCTCTCCTGGGAGGAGCCCAGGTCTCCAGCTCTGACGAGGGCACCCAGGGGTGGATACCGCTCAGGGGCACCTGGCTGTCCTTGGTGTGGGCCACGGTGAGATGTGGAATCGTCACACCTCCAAGGCTGGCCGGCGCAGGGCTCGTCTGGTCTGCAGTCGGGGCCACCGGCACCTTCATTCCTGCCTGGCGGGATGGGTGGAAACACCTCCCTCTGCCCCACCCAGTGGGACCCCATCCCTCCGCTTGGCCTACAGGGAACTTTCCCAGAGGGCTCCTGAAATGCGGGAGGGGAGACAAACCACCCGCTCCTGAAAGACCTCAGAAGGACGACCCCAGCCCCGTGTGTCTCTCCCCCTGCATCTCTAGCAGCAGCCAACGATGCGCTGTGTAGCTCAGATGCTATTTCCAATCGAAGGGGCTGCAGGGCTGGCTGCCGGGGGGGCCCTCCTTGCTCATGCCTTTGCTCTGCTCTCAGACAAAGAGCGAACACGTGGCTCTGCACCACGATGTCCCCGGCTCCCAGGGCCACAAACCCTCCATCTAAGTGCCCTGGGGAGAGAAAATCAAAACCAATCTCACCGGGGGGCCTCCGGGTCCAGGGGGGCCTGGGACGCCAGGTGGTCCTGGGGGGCCCTGCAGAGAAAGAGCACAGCCTGGGTTACAAACGTGCGTGGAGCAGCCTCCTGGTGACACTGTCCTCTGAGAGGGGAGAGGGATGGGGACCAGTGAAAGGGGGGTTCCACCGCTTTACTTGAAATACTGCATTTTTTCAACAAAAAGTAACAAGAGCAAAAAGAGAAGGTCTGAAGTAAAATTTGCAAAATGGTAACGTGTGTACTGTCTGGCTGGTGGGATAATTTAACTGTCTGTTATATCATCCATTCCAATACATATTTAAAATATGTGAGCATTTAAAATAAATACGTATGTGCGTGAACACACATACACACGATGGGTTAACCCATTAACAAAAAGCTTCTAGAACAGTGGTTCCCAAGCATCATTCAGCATCGAATCACCTGGGGTGAATCAAGAGATCTGTTCAAACCCTCTCTCTCTCCACTACACACGTTCTAGGAGATGCACCTCTGGCCTTTGTTTGTCCAGGTGTCTCTCCAAATATGCCCTCCCTCCCCTGTCTCGCTGCTCGGATGGATGTCTCCACCTTTCTGAAATCTCCTGCAATTCCCCAGGCAGAATTAATCGCTCCCTCCCCCAAGCCGAAGGCCAGTGCAACAGTTCTCATCTGACCCCCGGGCCCCCGAAGGCAGAGCCCCCCTCTTGCTGCCCCCCGCATCTCATCTTGCACAGCAACAAGCCCAGGGCTTGGAATAGAGCAGGTGCTCAGTAAGCGTTTGGAGAAGTCAACTGCATTGAACACAGCTGAGGAGAGCGCTGTGCATTCCGAGAGAACAATACATCGCCACTGGAGGACGATAAATACTAAAAAATGGCCAAGGTTACCGCTTCCGCGGACAGTTCCCTTTTCTCCCTCTGGGGGCGCTGGTGAGTCAACAAAGGGCAGAGAACGGCGACGTTTACAGAAGAGAACTTTTTGGTGGCACCTGGACCTGGTTTTCCATGTAGCTTGCTCAGTGCTGGAGAGCCTTTGGGGAGAACGTCTACTTTTATTAGGAGACATCTGCTTGGGGCTGGAGCAACTGAATGGCCAGGCAGAGCTGGACAGTGGCCCGGGTGGGTACAGATGCAGGGTCCCCCTAATGGATGAGGGCAGAGGTGGGGGAGGGCACCAAAGGCGGCTGGTGACCTCCCCCCCATCGTGGCTCAGTCCTGCTCCAGCTCAGCTCCGCTCACCTCCCGGCAGAGCAGGAGCCCTGCAGGTGGCACTCCCAGGACCCACCCCTCCATAAGGCATGTTCCAGTTGACCTTTTTACATCGCCCTGACCTCTGAGGCTCTCACAGCAACCTCAACCCCACGGAACTCATCCAAGGCCCCTTCTCCCCTCAGGCAGCTCTCTCTGAGAGCAAATGGGATACACTTAGCTTTCATCCCTCCTTACACTCCCTGTGATGCTGACGGCCCCTGGAATGCACTGGCCTCTTTCAAAGTGATCGTTCCAGGAAGCTGGCCTCCTGACCCGCTTATGACGCTGACCTTGTTTCCCCTTCCTCCTCCGTCTCCTGCAAACGTCCCTGCGGGCTGCTACCGTTTGTTTGTTTCACTCTCACAGCACGTTAGGGTAGACAGATCTCTAGGGATCCTCTACTGGAAATTAAACCTCCTTGTTTAACAATAAAGAAACCTGAGGCTCAGAGAGGGTAAGGGCCCCATCTGAGGTCACACAGCCATCATCTCCAGTGGATCCTGAGCAGTCCAGCTGCTGCAGAACCACCTGGGAAGCGCGTCGTAAATACAGGTAAACAGGCCCCTTGACTGGACTCTAAGGCACAGGTCTGGGACAAATTTGAGGGGCCAGTGACTTCGGAACACTCCCCAGGTACCTGTGGAGAGCATCCAGGTCTGAGAATTACCTGTCTGGACCAACTCCATGCAGCACCCTAACTACCATCCTCACTGCTGGTAATACTACAAGCCCAGGGTTCCAGCAGGGACCCTGGCAAGAAGGGAGCAGGAAGCACAGGTGTAGGAGGCCGAGGGGGCAGCGCCCTCCGTTTAGGGTTTACTCTGCCCTGAGCTACACGCATTTCACCTCATCTTAATCCTCACGCTAATCCTTTCGGGCGGGCCCTGTTCATCCCGTTTTGAAGATGAGGAACTGGAACCTGGAGGAAAGGGAACCGGCATCAGACATGGTGGCATCCAGCACAGTGTCCCTAGTCCTTCACCCCCTCCCTTGTGAAGTGTCTGCCAAGCTCCCCGCCCGCCACAGCCAGTCCACCCTTAAACAGCCTCATCTCCTAAAAGACTGTCTGCGCGTTACATGAACTTGGGGCTTTCAAGCCCAGCTCTGTGATCTCCGAGTCCACCACCTTCATAGGACCACGGCACCCGGGTCGTTTCTCTGCAGGCGGTATGGGTTAATGAGTATCTGCCTGTTTGATGCTACCAGCTCAGGGCCGAGAGCAGAATCCCACACGGTCATCAAATAACCACCGCAAGGGCCTTACAAAGAGGCGGCGCTGGAGGGAGTGGGACAGCCGCTCCAGACGCGGCCACACAAGGGGCTGGCCAGTGGCCGTGGCTTCCTTTCCAGCCGGCCAGGGGTGCCCTGCAAGTTCCAGCGGGAAATGTTAGGGTGAGGGGTGGACAGCAGTCAGGATTCAATTAGAGCCAGCCTGCCCCGTGGACGCTGCCCTGGGGCCACACTGTGGCCATCAACGGCACAGTGTACATCTTCCTCCCAGGAAGGCTGTGTCCAGCCCCGCCAGGTCAGAGTGGACTCAGCTCCAGCGAAACTCTGTTTGTTTCTGATACCAGCGCCTCTGCAAGCCAGGGGCAGGGAGTGCTGGGGAGATGTGGGTGCACAGGCCCGTCAGCCATCTACACCTGGCACTCTCAGCCAGCAGGGAGCAAACTGGAATTTTAGGGCACCTAGCATACGCCTGGCCTTCTCCGAGGTCTCTACACACAGGGCGCCATGACCTCGGTGGTCCCTGACTCCCTGGCTGTGAGCCCCGGCACTCAGGGTCCACATGCTGCAGGAGCTGATTGTCAAGGGCGCGAGTGGAACCCCAGATATGCCGCCTCCTATCCACGTGGCGAGCTCCTGGCCTTGTGGAGGTCCACTTCCCCGTGCTCTGCAATGGGGGTATGAATCCTACAGCCCCAAGACTGAACATGACGATGCAGGAGGACAAGAGGTCCGGGCCTGGTCGCTGAGGGAACAGAGCAGTGGGGTGCATGCCCCATGACGTGCACCCCGATTGTCCCAGGCTATGTGGCAGCCTCCGTCCTCTCACGGCCTGCATGTGCAAATGTTCTAGAGAATGTTCTCCCTCCCCCAGGAGGCTTCAGAGGCAAGGAAACCTCACATCTGTCACCACCAGCAAAAGGGCAGCGTGTTCATGAGTGAGAAGCATCATGGAGTCTGGGGGCACAGGAGCCCCGGGTGGAAGACGAGGTGTCGGTGGGCGACAGGATGCTGGCAGCACCCGCTAATGCCACGGAGGGGAGCGGGGAGTGGGGAGCGAGCAGGCAGAAGCTTCGGTCCTTACATCAGAGGCCTCTGCAGAGTCCTGGGGCCTCTGGAGAAGCGGCTTCTGGAGATCCAGACGGCGGGGGTAGAGGTCCTTCCTCCAGTCCACACATATCGGGCACCTTCCGTGTTCCCTCCGGATCTCCAGGTGACCCAGCCCTCCCTTCCAGAAGACTGCAGTCTTGCAGAGTAAATGAAACGCAAGCCCGTGACCTCCTGGGAAAGCCGTGGGCTCGGCATCAAAGGCAGACGGTTAAATTCCGAGCAGCTGTTTGACTCGAGGCACAGTATTTGGTTTATCCAAAGCCTGGTTTCTAAGCATACAGAGTAGCAGGTACAATAATACTTTCTTTTCGGAGTTTTTGTAGCAAACCCCTGGGTCCTGGCACGTGGAAGAACTCATGAGATATTTGTTGAATCTAATTAAAAATATAGAAAATGACAACAAAGAAGAAAGGTGCTCTAACTGCACAGAAATCAAGTACAGACATAGTGGGGAAATCGGGGATCAGTCCAGAGGGTAGCGTGAGTTTGGACTTGGAGGGCAAAATGGGGCCTTGGCAAACGAGGTGGGGTCCAAGAGGGCGGGCACCTCACGTGGACGGAGCAGGACAAAGGGGAACAGGCGGCTCGGCATGAATGGGATGCCCAGTAAGAACAGGAAGCAGAGGCCCCTAAAACTAGGCCGCAAGTCTGGGGTCTGAAAAGTCCGGCTTTGTCTTTGAGGCAGCTCAGAATAACAGAGGTGTTCTAGAAGACAGACACAGTCAGGTCTGTGCTTAGGAAGACATTCTGCTGTCCTTAGGGTCACTAGGGAGAAGGAATCCTGGAAGAGACAGACCAGGAGACAGTGAAGCCATGGCGTAGGCAAGACGCCAGTGAGGCTGGGCCCAGTGCTAAGTGGACGGCGGGGAGGGACGCAGACCAGTGAGGCTGGGCCAGTGCTAAGTGGACGGCGGGGAGGGATGCGGACCAGGGGGGGTCTGCACGGCAGTTCAGCGGTGACAGGTGAGCATCTGGCGGGGGTTGGATGCTACCTGAGACACTAAAAGGAGGAGAGGCTTTTCCAGGGGAAGCCTGCAGGGGAAGGAAGAGATGTGGGGTGGGGGTGCGGGGAAGGGGTTAGTCTGGGATGTGAGTTACAGGCCCTTCAGAGCCTCAACTAGAGAGAGATTCCCATGGGGTAGCTGGGGGCGTGAGGAGAGTGCCGGACCCAGCGATGCCGCTGGTGGAAGGCTGTGGTGCAGCGTTTGCGTCTCCCGGATCCTAGCGCACTCCACAGAGCTGAGCGCGACGTCAGCTGCCTGATGGTGCACGCGGCACTTCTGAATCTTCCAGTGGCCTTGGGGGCCTTACCCGTGACGGGCAACAACTACTGTTTAGATGGGACTAATCGCCCCCCAGACTTCTGGTTGACTTTAATTAGTCCCCCCACTTTATCTTCTCTTTCGCCTGAAAATAAGTTAAACAAAACCCCAAACAGAAAGGCCATCTGAGTCACTTAGTTGGTAAGTTTCCAAATGAAACTAGATGGCTCATGACTAAATCAAAGCAATTTATGAATTTTCTGTTTTGTTCTGCACGTACTGGCTTTGGGATTTTTAGGCACGAAGCTGCCTTCCTTCCACCAAAACAAAACAAAACAAAAAACAAAAACCCCTGCTTGCTACAAGCTTCACTATTCACCATAGCCATGACGTGGAAACAACCTAAATGTCCATCAGCAGATGAATGGATAATGAAGATGTGGTACATACATACAATGGCATACTACTTGGTCATAAAAAATAATGAAATAATACCATTTGCAGCAACATGGATGGACCTAGAAGTTATCATACTAAATGAAGTAAGTCAGACAAAGACAAATATCATATGATATCACTTACATGTGGAATCTAAAAAAAAATGATACGAACGAACTTATTTACAAAACAGAAACAGACTCACAGACATGGAAAACAGACGTGTAGTTGCCAAGGTGGGGGGAGGATGCAGTGGGAGTTTGGGGTGAGCAGATGCAAACTATTATGTACAGGATGGATAAACAACAAGGTCCTACTGTACGGCACAGGGAGCTGCAGTCAACAGCCTGGGATAAACCACATGGAAAAGAATATGAAAAAGAATGTGTATACACGTAACTGAGTCACTCTGCTGTACAGCAGAAATGAACACAACACTGTACGTCAACTACACTTCGATAAACTTGTTTAAAAAGCGGCTTGAAACCCAAAGACTCTGCACTATTACGCCTCTTTCATAGGTGAGGACATTATTAGGGTTTCAGGAAAGAAACGTGGCTAAAGGGAAGTCAAGGCTGAAAGGCCAGTCTCCGTGCGGCCAGGGACTCTCCGAGGAGCCAGAGGCAAGTCACCCTCCGCTCGTCACTGATGCAGACGTTGTGCGCGGACCAGGCGGAAACCAGGGTTCCAAGGACTTGTGTCCGGAGGCGCGTCCTGCGTGCGTGTGTTGAGGGACACTCTCCTGAGCTCCCACCTGTACGTCAGCCAGGGGTGCTTTGCATCTGTCTAGTTCATACGTGTGGCTTTTATTTTTAAAAAGCAGCTGTAAAGATTGGACAAACTGACTGCTAAATTTTCTCCCAAGCTTTAGGGATAAAGTATGAAGAGTGGGAAATAACTTCAAAAAACAGAAACAGGGAGCGCCCAGCATTTTCCCACTGGATTTTAAGGCCCAGGAGGGCAGAGACCGTGTCTGGTTTTGTTCAGCATTTTATTCCCAGGGCACAGGGACGATGTTCAATCACCGTTTACCGAGCAAAGAGTATTAGGAGTGGAGGTAGAAACGAGGAGAAGGGAGGTGGCGGGGGGCAGGCGGATCCCTCAAGTCCTGGGCCACCGCCCGCTCTGCGCAGGGCGCTCCCACAAGCCAGGATGCAGGATGTGGCTTGTCAGGCCCTGGAGGCGTTAGAAGCTGGTGAGGGGGCTGCGATGACAGAGAGAACAAGTGCGGAAGCAAGCGAAGGGACAATTTTGGGACTGGAAGTCCTAGGGTTGAAGTCAGCGTGACTGTAACTGACGGGCTGTCCTAGCTGGGGCTGGTCAAGGCAGGCCCCGCAGAAGGGGCCACGTTTAAGCTGAGAACTGAGTGGCCAGAAAGTCCGGGGAAGGGAGAACAGTGGGTTCAGGGGCCTGAGACTGGATGGACCTCCGTGCGTCGGCAGGACCGACGGGGTCAGTGTGAAGGAGTGAAGTGAGCAGGGGACGGGGACAGGGCCCCGGGGAAGGTGGTGGGGTGCCGCAGTGGGAGGGGGCAGCTGGGAGGCAGGTGCGTTGCTTCAGGGCTGGGGGCCAGGATGGCTGGGATCTGGGCTTTGGAATCGGGACAGCGAGAGCCCATCTGACTTGGTTGTGTTTGGAAGGAGAAGTGGACAAGACTCCACAGCAGGTCGGGTGTGTGGAGCGAAGGGACGAGGACGACCCTGAAGGACTGGATAGGTGATGGGGCCCTTTGCCGAGGCGGGGACGCTGCGGCGGGGAGCGCACCTGGACGGGGTGGGCACCAGCCGTCCTGCTGAAGAAGGCTGAGTGTTTGATGCGAGTGTCTGAGGCACCGGGTGGAGCTGCCCAGGGGCTGCAGCTCGGGGAAGGGCTACTGCAGAATTAAACGCAGACAGGAGAGAGTGATAAAAAAAGAGGGGTGGCCTCGTATGGCTGGATTAACGAAGGTGTGCGTGACACCAGCTCAGCTCATGGGAGGTTTGCACCCTCTTCTCTTTTTATCATCAATAAAAATACCTAAATAAGCCATTCATCTAATTATGAAAGAGAGTGACAAATGAGCCAATAGATCTAAATGTTAACAACAAAATAACTGCTTTAATTATTACTAATAAAAAAACTATTTAATGACTATCAATTAACCGATAAGTCTACTTATTATTAATAGAACGTTTGATCCTCCTTAATACGATGGTGGCTAAACAGCTACTTAATGTGCTCAGTGATTACAGTGATGATGTATAAATAACCAGCTAACCCAATTATCATTATTAATAACGGAGTGGCAAATAACTATTCCTAACAACCACCAAGTTCCAGGTGGAGTAGATTTATAAAACTGGATGGAATTTGAAGATGAATGAAAATTACTTGCATAGATTAGCACGGCAATCACACTCCCTGTGTGACGGTAATGTTTGCTTTTTCCGGAAGTTGTTCCTGACTGTGAGTCCTTCTCTCAGTATGTAACTCCAGGGGCACGATGACTGCCCCCCTCAGCAGGGTTCCTGTGTAGAGGCCCAGGACCTTGAACCCACTCAGCCGTCTGGGGTTGGCCCCTTCCCTGGCTGTGTTCCCGCCAACTCAAGAGGCTTCCTGCCCTCCTGACTGCAGCACCGTCTTTGCATAAACAGTTGCCCAGACCAGACACAGATTTCCACTTTTCCTGGGCTGCCAGGATACAGGAGCTACCACGTAGAATGTGTATACTGAGTCTAAAACATTCCAGCAGGTGAAAATTTTCATCTTGAAAGAGGCACCAAAAGCATCTTCTAGAATGCCAGCCGCCCTGGGGCTTGGCTCACTCTGAGGCCGCAGTGCTGGCTCTTCCCGTTACAAGCAAAGCTAATTAAACTCTGAGCTCAATTTCTTTAGACTGTAAATGGACTAAGCATTGCTTTCTCACAGGTGGTTATTACAGGTGGTTACATACACGATTATATATGAACACCAAGGAGAGTGTTTGACAAGAGCAGAAACTAAACATATGTGCCCTCTGCCCTCTTCTCATCAGAGCAGGAAACCATATGACTTAGTTTCTGCTGCAACAGAGCCAACCTTGATTTTCCAGATCAGCGTAGGGACCCTCCTCTGGGCCCGAGAGAGGCTGACGACCTCTCCCCCAGAGCCAGAGCTCTGAATACACCTCTCCCAGGACTCAGCTCAGAGGACTGTCAGACTCTACGTGCATCTCTTTCTGCCCCGTGACATCTGGCTCCTCTGGGCACGGACAGTGGCTGCTAGGTTTCCCGTCGCCAGAGCTGACTCTGCACGCAGCGGGTATTTAGTAAACACCTGCTGAGTGAGTGAACCAATGAACCAATGAACCAATGCACGATGGCAAGCAGAAGAAAACCGTGGCCAGGCCCAGGGAAGGTGAGCATTCAGATATGTCAGGAAGGGGGAATTACAGAGATGGGCAGTGATCCACCGGGGAAACACTGCTCTCAGTGTGGGCGTGGTGGGCTTGAACGCAGCTTTGGGTCCATCGGGTGGTGATCCAACGCGGGGTGCCAGGTAGGACATATTATACACTCTACGTTGGTTCTGAACCACTGAGATCCCCGAATACATCGGGCGCCCTATTTCTGGCAAAACCCCTGCTGTGGGAAAGCTGATTGCGTTTTTATCCACAGCCCCAGCTCAATGCCTGGCATTCAGCCAAGATTTGCTGAAGGAAAATGGTTTCAAAATTAAAAATGAAAGAAAGAAATATATTTTCCAAAGTAGTCAACAAAAATTTATAGGGAAAAAAATCTGTAACTTCAAGCGATTTGACGGAGCTGGGCTTATGGTGAATTTTTGAAACACACAAGCTTTGCTCACTGGAAAGCAAGGTCATAAAACAAATGCAAAAACACTCTTTCACTATGAACATCAAAATGCCAGTGAATGTGTAATCTTTAGAAGACGGTGAGTAATGGCTGACTTTACAGGCCCTCAGCCCGGGCTGCAGCCTAACACAGACGCGAGGGACTGAAATGAAGCCTGGGATTCGTGTGCGGGGTGCCCGTCACACACCTCCCGTGTCAGTGTGGGAAAAGCGGGTTTTGGAAGTGCAGTTAGCAGTGTCCTCTGGGGGGTGCCTCCCCGACAATGTCAAAGGACAGTGTGGTCAACACCATGGGACTCGGGCACGGAGGTGGAGACGGCCCGTAACAGGCGGGCGCCGGAGCCGACCATTTACCGCAGCACAGGGGCGGCCCGTGGACGAGCCCTTAGTGATCCCACCTGCCTGCCTGCCTGCCTGCGGCCACCACACCCAGGAGGACAGGACAGCACCCTGCCCGGTGCTCTCTGCTCCTCCGGGACCCCCCGCCATCACCCGGGTCACATCCCCTCATCTTCTCTTCGAATCGCCCTCCCCTTTTACTTTTCTTGGTATTTGTGACAAATGATGAGGTTGAAGTTCAGAAGGTAAAGTGACTTGTCCAAGACGCCACAGCCAGAAAGGGGCCGAGGGCTGGGACTCTAACCTCCTAACCTCCCCCGCCCCCGCCCCCACAACTGGGCTTCCCCCCCAGCACACTGCTTCCCCAGGATTTACCAACCCTGCTCCGGGGGAGGCTGGGGCTGGGGACTGGGTGGCGAGCTTTGGTGCAAGGGGCAAAGGGAGAATGAAGGGAGCTCCGGCCTCCAGTGCCGGGCGCCTTGCTCTGTCCACACTAAGGTGTATGTGTCGGAGGCAGGGGGTGCTCAAGTGACACACACAGATGAGGGGGCCTGGGAGGGGGGGAGGTGTCTGCTGAGCGGCGCATGGCCCCGAGCGAGTCTCTGTGCATCTGCGAGGCTCACCCCTCGTCTGTGAAATGAGGTGACCCCGAGTCTGCCCACCTGGCGGGCTGGCTGTGGAGGTCCACAGGGGGCCACAAGGACAGCACACGTGAGGCTGTGTGGGAGTGGGGAGCTGGACGAAGCCTGGGGCCAGAGGACGTTACACCAGAGCTGAGTCTGAAAGCGGAGGGGGAGCGAGGCGAGGAGGGGCAGGGGGAGGAGATGAGGGTCTGCCCTCCTCCAGGCCTAAACCCCTCCAGGAGACCAAATGGCCATTCTCCCAGCACCTGAGATGGGAGGCAGGGGGAGCAAGGGGCAGAGGGAGGGCGAGTGTCCCACTGAACATTCTTTTTAATGCTCTGATGCGGTGACCATGCAAGATTCTGGTTACAACCTGAGAATCGTTACCCCATCACTTATTCAACCAGAGCAAGCAGTGTTGCTAGGAAGAGGATTTAAAGACAGTAATTACCTGCTGCCCCAGCAATCCAGGGATTCCAGGAGGGCCGGTCTCACCTTTCTTTCCCTGATATGGAATTTAAGAAAAAAAAAAAAAGGTCATGAAGAACCCAGGGGTAAGACACGAGTAAAAACACAGACCTACTAGAGAATGGACATGAGGATATGGGGAGGGAGAAGGGTAAGCTGGGACAAAGTGAGAGAGAGGCATGGACATATATACTCTACCAAACGTAAAATAGATAGCTAGTGGGAAGCAGCCGCATAGCACAGGGAGATCAGCTCGGTGCTTTGTGACCACCTAGAGGGGTGGGATAGGGAGGGTGGGAGGGAGACGCAAGAGGGAGGGGATATGGGGATATATGTATATGTATAGCTGATTCACTTTCTTATAAAGCAGAAACTAACACACCATTGTAAAGCAATTATACTCCAATAAAGATGTTAAAGAAAAAAAAAAAAAGCAGCAGCCAAAATTAACAGGCAGGCAGCGCCCGGAGCCCGTCTAATGGCACGTCTGGGGCAGTCTCCCTGATAACAGCCCGTCCCCCTCGGGATGCCCTAGGGGAAGCAGTGTGGGATTGGGAAGAAGTCTGGAGTCAGGGACGCTCCCCTTTGCATGCCGGCTCTGTAACTTGGATGATTTTGGTAACACATGGCCCCAAATTCAAAAAGTACAGCAAGGTTTACCTGAGAAAAATGTCCTTATCCTGTCCCCTGCCACTCAGTCCCTTTCCTTGAAAGCAAATAATCCTACCAGATGTTGGCTAATCTTTCCAGAGGCATTTTATGTTTAGGTAAGCTTTGCACACACACACACACACACACACACACACACACACACACATTCTCTCCCTCTCCCCCTTTTTTTCTTTACAAACTGTAGCATATCATTCAATCTACTGATAAACTAGGTTTTTTTCACTTAACAATTTAACCCAGATGCATCCTGTATCAGCACGTGGAGAGCCACTCCATTCCTTTCCACAGCTACGTGGTTTTCACCATAAGGATGAAACGTGATACATTGCAACTCTGGGCAGGTAGGTCATTTGGACCATTTCTGCTCTTCTGCTGTTAGACTCCACACTGCTGTGCAGGACCCCAGCGGGTCATCCTGTGCGAGTGAGCTGTCTCACTAAGCCTCAGAGTCTATCCCTTTGAACAGGGGTGAGGTGTGTGCTGCTTAGCTACACAGCACACGGCGTGCGTTGTGTTACAGCGGAATGTGAATGATGGAAGGCCCGTCTGTTTGCTTTCTTTTGCTCACAGTTGTTCTCATGACGTCAAAGCACTGCAGTCAGAAATGAAAAGTAAAACAAGACTCTGAATGAGAACCGCATTCCTTGAGTACCTGTTTTGTGTCAAACCCTCTTTTGGGGTTTCCCACATTTCCCTTACGTCTTTACTCTGCAGGACGCCCCTGTGACGCAGGTGTTCTCAGTCCCACTGGGAGGTGTGGAAACAGGTTCAGAGTCAAGTCTCACATGTGACACAGCTAGAATGTGACGGGGTTAAGATTCAGCCCCAGATCTGTGTGTGCTGGAGCCTGCACATGTGACTCTTACTTCCCAGGGCTCTGAAGATGACTAAAGTTCTACAAAATATCTCTATAATAGTCTAGACTGCTAGATTACAGGAGCTAGACGACGTCAGCTCCTTCTCTCTTTCTGAAACCCTGGCCCTCTCCTGTCTCTGCCACTGGACACTCTGGTTTGTCCCCGTGTGCTCCCCCATCCCCAGAGGGAAGGTGTCTTTACGACCTTGGACCGTGCCAGCCCAGCCCTCCGGGGTCCCGTGGATCCCACCTTTTTCCCTCCCCTCCCCGCCACCATGTCTTGGGAGTGCGTAGTCGGTGCTGAGCCCAGGGAGCGGTCCTGGGGCGCCTCCACCCACAACCTGCCCCAAGAGGCCCCTTCCAGGTGCTTCTGCCTGGAATGCTGGTTCCCAGGTGCCCACATGGCTCCATCCCTCAATTCCGTCTGGTCTCTGCCAGACGTCCCCCTCACCCGAATGCCTTCTCTGACCGCGGTCCCCATCCCGCCCTCTCTCCCTGCCCCGCTGTATTTCCCTTTGTTTCTATCACCACCACATACACTGTTGACGTTCGCACCTGCCAACTGCCCGTCTACCCACTGGGATGCTCGTCTGAAAACAAGGACTGGCTCTGCTTTTCTTCAGTGCTACATCCACGGGCCCAGGACAAGGCCCGCCGCGTGGTGGAGACTCAATGAACATTCGCGGGCTGGATATGTAACTCGTCCCTTCGGGACTGATGTGGTCCTGAGCCAGGACAGTGGCAGTGGGAACAGCCATGAGAGGGTAGAGAGAAGGGCTGTTAGGAAGGAAAGCCGTTGGCAGACTTGCAGAGAGAGTGAGGGGGTCTGATTTAGAGGCCCCTGGACCTGCACCCCTTGAGCTGGAGCACATCAGCCTGGAAGGTGCGATCAGGTCTAGGTCAGGATGAGTTCCTCGACGCTTGTCAGGTAAAATTCAAAATGCAGTCACAGACACCTTCAGAAGGGAGCCGAGCCCAGGAGGAGTCCGTCTGGGCATCCGTCCTGCTCTGATTACTGAAATCATCGGGAGCTGACCATGAGAGAGCTGAGAATGGCCAGCTCCCCTTCCTCAGCGAATGGAAAAAAGACCTCTTCAATTTTCTATCTAGACGGACACCCCCTCCACCCGCTTCCAAGTTATGCCACAGCGTTATTTCCAAGATGGATAAACCACTTCCCTTCGAGGTCAGCAAAACGGCCTGGTGAGTAGTCATCAGAATTCAGAACCCAGGCCAGAGACGTTTGGAGGAGAGGCTGAACGCAATGAAGGGCTAGAACATTTAGCGGTTGGTAAGCAAGGACCAGAAGGAAGACGAAGGGATGAGAAGGTCTGGGCTGTGACTGAGCAGAATCACTAACTAAAGCGGCCACATCTGCTAGGGGACGCAGCTGCAGTTTCCCTCTTGCAGAGGACCCGCCACTGTTTGAGGGATGTATGAGTTCTCAGCAGCTCTTCGCTCTGCTGGAGCTTGGGGACTGTATGTAATGACACACTAATGCTCAGAAGACGAACACCTGAGACGATAAGGAAATGTGCAGAGGGCATGGAGTCAGGAGGTTCTCCAATGCCAGGGAAGTCAGTAAAATGGGCCTGAAAAAGGAGAATTATGGGCAGGTCGGAGAGGTGTGGTAGGAGATACAGAAATGCAAAGCAGTGCGTCCAGAGGAGCAGACATCCCGAGTGTTAGATTTTCAGCAAGAAGGAAAAAACCAAGATGATGGCAAGAGGCCAGAGGAAGAGAAAAGCATCAGAGATTCGTGATCGCGGCAGTGTCACAAGGCAGCCTCTCCCCCAAGAAAGGCATACGGTTCGTGGACCATCCATAAAGGGGCATCACCCAGAGAAATATCACGGTAACGGCTCTGTCCAGCTCCAGCACCTGCGCTCACATCTCCTCTACCCACAGTGTCCGGAGCTGCCCCGGTGCCTCTCAAAGCTCTCCTCCCTCACCTCCTGCAGCCACAGCCACGAGAGCTGACCCCGGTCACGTGCCCTGCCCCTGAGCCAAGCTGTGCCGGCAGGTTATTCTTCCATAAGGAGGAAAGAAGCTCTGTCCAAGTTACTTGCCGCCTCCTTATCTAAAAGACATAACATCTGAGTTTTATTTGGAAATTGACAGACCACGTGATTCTGACATGCCTTTTCAGTCTCGCATCCAGCGGCCATGTTCCCAACCCTAAGCAACAGCTCACGTGGGCTGCTTAGCCTGGCCCCAAAGACCCCAAGGACTCCTGGCCTCTGGAACTTGGCCCACCAAGCCACCTGTCTGTAGGACGCATACTCCATCTCAACTTGTCAAAGTCTTAGCCCAGTCCAGTGCCACCTCCTCCATGAAGTCCCAGCAATGATGAGAAATAATGGCAAAGTAGGGCAAAAACATAGTTGAGACTCATTCCCTGGTGTCACCCAAGAGCTCGTGAGCTAGAATCGCCAGGGATGGGGCATAAAGCTTTAAGTAAGTAGTTGCAAGGACTCGGTCACTCATTGTGATCAAAGGGAGTCTCTATGTTCTTTTCCCAACCCCTTTCCTCTACAATATTATAAGAAAAAGAGTTCTAAATCTGAGGTAGATGAGGACGGGCAAGCCATTTAAAACTTGCTGAATCTTAGTTTCCTCATGTGGAAAATTATAATCATTGTAATTATCTGAAAAGACAGTAGCAGAAGAAATAATTCAATATTTGAGGAAGTGATTTAAAAAGCATAACAAAGCGTCACGCAAATGTAATAGATAGTTATGAGAATGAGAAGGAAGATGACGGAGGCTCTGATGGAGAAGAAATGGTAACAGCAGAATTCTGCTCTTCTGAGTCCCCGGCGTGGGTGAGAGACCACATGTCAAGCAGAGTTGGTTTCAAAACCACCACCTCCCAGCAGTGCCACGGAGATTAAATAAGATAATGTCCACAAAGTGCTTAGCACAGGATCTGACATTAAGAAACACGTAGTGGTGGTGGTGCTGCTGGTGGTGGTGGTAGAGGTAATGGTGGCGGTGGAGGTGATAGTGATGGTGGAGGTGTTGATGTGTTGATGGTGGTGATTATGGTGCTGCTGGTGGTGGTGACGGTGGAGTTGACGATGGTGCTGATGGTGATGGTACTAGTGATGGAAGTGGTGCTGATGGTAATGGTGGTGATGGTGATGGTGATAATGTTACTGGTGGTGATGGTAAAGCTACTGGTGGATGTAGCAGCAGCTATGTACCCTCTGCATTTTGCACCCATACTTGGGTGTGGGGATTTGAGATGTGCTGGCCAGCGCCAAGGTCTGCAGCAATACAGAACTGTTTGTTAACAATAAGCCGGTTCCTTGTCTTTTTCCTTTTCTGCTCTTTTAAACTGCTAGCCAACACAACGTCTGGATAAATGTTTGTAATTTATCACAAGGGCGGATATTTCAAGCCCTTCTGGATGCCAGGATGCTGAGCGAGACCAGTATTTCTGAGGCTGCCTGTCTATCTGTGGAGAAGAGGGAAGCCTATAAATTCAAAAGAGCAATTCCTTCCCAGCCAGGACGCGTTAACACAGCCATGCGAGGGGCCATTACCCAATGAAAGGATTGCTTGTGCAAGTGGTTCTAATATGAGCCGTATGGTCTTTTTGCTCAGTCCCTGTTCTCCATGCCTCCAAATGCCAAACGTGATTATTTTCTACCGGTTAGAGCTGAAACCAGGTGCTCAGAGAAAACCTAGAGGGTCCTGAAATAAACCTGGCTCCACGCCACGAAAGGCATCCAACAGTGGCCTGCGAGCCAAATGATGCCATTACCATCTGGCAGAGCAGAGAAAGGCAGGAAAAAAGGCTTTACAAATGGAAAAGTAAAACACATTCAACCCAGGCTGCCACTTACAAAAGACCACTAGTGTTTCTCTCTCTCACATCTACTAGAAATCAGGGCTGATGGCCTGATCGCTGCAGCCACGGAAGACCCTCGGCTCCAAGGGCAGAAGCTAGAGATTAAAGTGACAGGAGCTCAGGGCATCCTTCAGAACACGCACTGGTAGTTATAAGGGGTCCTAGGTCTCTCCAAGGCTTCCGCCGAAAGGACTGCTAGTGTCCAGTTTAGAATTCTGGTGTGTAAGTGGACACACACACACCATTCTAAAGCAAAAACAGGAAAGGTTTGGAGCCAGGACAACCTGAGTTAATCCCTGCCTCACCATTTATAATCTGTGTGACGCTGGATAATCTGATTTATACCTTCAAGTCTTGGTTTCCTCATTTGCAGAATGGGATTAAAACTGCCAGACTTCATAGGATCCTTGTGAGAATTAAGTGAGAAACATGTGCAAAAAAAAAAAACAAAAGAAAAAACCTAAGTGCCTGCTATGCAATGACAATTCAACCAATATTATTTCCTTCCTACCTTATATTAGTTCTATACGTGTAGAGGTTCTGTTTTTAACATGTTTTTTTTTGTTTTTTTTTGTTTTTTTTGCGGTATGCGGGCCTCTCACTGTTGTGGTCTCTCCCGTTGCGGAGCACAGGCTCCGGACGCACAGGCTCAGCAGCCATGGCTCACGGGCCCAGCCGCTCCGCGGCATGTGGGATCTTCCCGGACCGGGGCGCGAACCCGCGTTCCCTGCATCGGCAGGCGGACTCTCAACCACTGCGCCACAGGGAAGCCCTTAACATATGTTTTTAAAGCAACTGACAGTCGGGCCCAGCAAGAGACATGTGGTGATCACTGCATCTCTAGGAAGAAGGGGAGCACCATATCTCATAGTGTCCCTTCTTCGGTTCTCACCTCTTGATAAGAGAGAAGAGAAGACAGAAGATATTAAGAGAATGATCAGAGGAACCAAAGAGGCTGTCCCCAGCTTGCGGGAGGGGCAGTGACAAAGCCCTGAGCAACCTTGAGCAGTTAGGTCATTTAATATTTCTGGACATTAAATTTCTCACTGTTGATCTCAGAGATTCCTTCCACCATGATGATTCTCTAGCTTCAACATTCCAAATTTTACATTGTTTAAATGTCTGACAACATGGAACTCTCTTAAGCAAAACTTTTTTCCCCCTCCTTTTTGTCCAGAGAGGAAAGAAGATATCTAGGCTATTTTAGGTGTGACTAGGACCACAGAGCAAGATGAAGGCCAAGTAACAGTAAAGGTACTAAAGAAACCAAGTGTTTTTCTTCAAAACTGAGCACTCTAGATGCGTCCAGATGATCAACAGGCACATGAAGGGGGGCTCAACATCACTAACCATCAGGGAGATGCAAACCAAAACCACAATTAGACGTAACCTCACACACGTTAGAGTGGCTATTACCAAAAGACAAGGAACAACAAGTGCTGGAGAGGGTGTGGAGAAGAGGGAAGCCCTGTGCACTGTTGGGGGGAATGTAAATTAGTGCAGCCACATGGAGAACAGTATGGAGGTTGGTCAAAAAAAAAAAAAAAAAAAAAGGAACTACCACATGATCCAGCAACCCCAATGCTGGGTATTTACCCAAGGAAAATGAAAACACTACCCTGAAAAGACACATGCGCCCCCATGTTCACTGCAGCATTATTTACAACAGCCAAGCCATGGAAGGCCCCTAAGTGCCCCGGGATGCAACAATGGATAAAAAATAGTGGTACACATACAAGAGAACAGCAGACAGCCATAAGAAGAAGGACACTGTGCCATATGCAACAAGGATGAGCCTCGAGGGCGTCATGCTAAGTGCAATACGTCAGACAGAGAAAGACACGGTACCGTATAATCTCATTTATGATATGGGATCTAAAAAAACCTGAACTCGTAGGTAGAGCGAACAGATTGGTGGTTGACAGAGGAGACAGGGGTAGGAGGTGGATGAAATGGGTAAAGGTGGTGAAAACGTTAAAAAAACAAGTTGGACATTCTCTGTCGAAGGTCAGAACCCAGGTGGCCAGATGTCCAGCGCTGGGTCCTGTTCTCCCCACACCACCCAAGTGTGTCAGCCCGAGAAAGCAGCACTCAGGTGTGATCCATTCCCTCTTGCACACTAACTGTACCTGACGCTCATGAATGACATTACACACTTATGCATGTTTTATATGCTTCTATAGATTTTCATGTTTATTTGAACGCAGGTATAAAAGCATACGTTTTTATAAATGTGAGGCACTCCTCTAAGTGCTGCAAATACGAAAAGCAAGTTCCTACAGACTTACCTTTTAGTGGAGATAACAAAAGGAAACAAATTCTCAAACAAGAAAAATACAAGTTCTCTACAGAAAATTAAAATAGGCTGGTGTGAGAGTGACAGGATGTCTATTTTGGGGTGGATGATTAGGGCACAAGAGTTCTTTGTTTTTTTTTTTTTTGAAAAATCAACCTCGCGCAAGCTTTTGAGTGTCCAAGCGCCTCAGGAGCCTGGAGCCAGGCTGGTTCTGCTTTGGATCATTCAGGGTTCAGATGCACTTGTAGCAGTGCCCGCTCCAGCCGAGACAGCAGTCTCGGGCCCCAACGCCCTGCTCAGACAAGCAGGAGGAAATCTGAACCTCAGAAAGGCTTGAGTACCTTCTCTACCTCCACCTAAGGCAGGAAGCAGTGGGGCAATGAGTGCCTAACACCCGCCTCAGGGGGCAGCAACCATCTCCCAGGGCTATGGGCTCTGCAAGATGGGGGTGGGGAAGGGGGTGGGGATGGGGGTGGGGGTGGGCGTGGGGATGGGGGTGGGGAAGGGGGTGGGGATGGGGGTGGGGAAGAGGGTGCCTGGCTCCTGCCCCTCCCCTTTCACTATGTCATTGTGGAAAAATACCAGCTTTGTCCAAAATGAATGCATTCACCTCGCCACAGATTACACTGTCTGCCGGTTGCTAATCTCTAAAATAAAGGGCCCGGATCCCTTTCCCCGCCCCGTGTTTTAGTCTCAGTATCTCAATTCCCAGGTGCCTGTGGCTTGTCACTTCTCGTCTCTTCTCTTGTCACAGCCTGAGCGCTGACAGTAGCAGCTCTCAGAGTGACGTTTCAATTGAAGCAGGGAACGGCAGGTCACAGTGTGGGAAGGAGAGGGATACTGTTTTGAATCAGTCATCATCCTGTCTCAGGCTTTCCTGACTCAGCCCACAGGCTGACTGAACAGGAAGCTGCCCCCCCAGCCCACGCCAACATCACCGTTTGTCTCTGTCGTCTGTCCACAGGTAAAGCCACTGAGGAGCAACACCCCCGGGATGGAGCAGCTCAAGTCAGGAGATCACCAATGACACTGGAGGGACGGGGTCCCCAGGGACACGCTTGGCCATCGTACCCCATTCGCTGGAGGAGGCAGGACGCGAGAGGAGCCCTCCTGTGCGCCCCAGCACACCCTCTGTTAACACCCTCACCACCCCGCCTTGTGACTCACGGCTCACCCTCCTCTGCTAGACACTGGGTCTCTCAGGCCAAGGGCTCCGCCCCTGCTTCAGCGTCCCCCCTGCCTGGCAGACCACCTGGCCCAGGACGGGCGCTCCTCCCAGCCACGCCCACCCCCACCCCCGTCTGGGCCACGCCCTCTTCCCTTTCTCTTTGGGTCACTGCCATCATCCCCTCCCTAATCGCTCTCCTCCTGCTGCAGTCTGTTCTCAACACGGTGGCCAGATGGATGCGTTTAGAATGTAACCTGGGCCACGCCACGTCTGCACCCCAAATCCTGTATGAACAAACTGCAACCAGAAATGTATGAGACAGTCCAGGAAATGGTGAACCCAAAGTGAATACACGAAGAAGCTCTTTCATAGATTTAGGTGGGATGACGGTATTAAGGTTTTGTTTCTTTTACGTACGTGCTGAAATATTTAGAGACGCAATGTGATGCTGTTTGAAATTGCTTCAAACTCACCCAGCAGTGGGTGCTAGTGGGTGAGGGTGTGAAACCCACTGGCCAGTGACTCGGCAAGCGCTGCAATGGGCTTGGGGGATAAGGGGGTTACTTCACTTTTCTATTTTTGTATATGTTTAATTTTTTTCATAATAAAACAGTTTTGAACACACTCAACAGCCCCACGTCGCTCACAGTAAAAGCCAAGACCCTCACAATGGCCCACGAGGCCCGACACGAACCTGCTCCCAGTTTTAGGACTTCGCCTCCTCCATGCTGGGCCCTTGCTCGCTCTGGCCACACAGGCCTCTGTGCTGACACACAAGCAGCCGCTTGCCCCAGGGCCTTAGCTCTAGCTGTTTCCTCTGCCTGCTCTGCTCTCCCCTCAGCTACCCGTACAGCCAACTCCCTCACCTCCTGAGAACCCGCCAGAACAGGACTTTCTCTGTGGCTCTTCCAGAATTGTTTATTTAAATGCTAATCAGCACGATTCTTTTCCTTGCCACCAGAATGCAAGCATCTTGAAGGCAGGGATCTTTATTCTTCTCGCTGAAGGACCCCACTTGCCTAGAACAATGCCCATCACCCAGTAAATGATGAAGAAATATTTGCTGAACCAATGAATTTGTGGAAGGAAGGAAAAGGGAGCAAAGAAGATGCAGGGATGGGAGAAAGGCTAGTAGAAGAAAAATGGCAGAGATGGGAAAGGACAAGAGAAACAGAAAAAGAAGAGAAATGAGGCCAGGGTCCTCGTAGGACGCTGGCAGAGGCTGAAGTAAAAGCCGTGTGTGTGGCCCTTCCACTTACACACGCGCTTCCGCTTCCGAGCTGGAGACCGGGGAGCCGGATAAAAGCAGATGGACGTGAGCAAGCGTCCTCTCGGGTGGGGGGGGGGGCTCCCTGTGTCTGAATTACTCTCTTCAGTGTCCCCATCTGTTCCTGCTGAAATCCGCTCACTCCTGCGAGGCTGCCTCAAATACCACGCTCCCTGTTCCCAGCCCCATGGCCTCTCTCCGCCGAGCTCCCTCTGTCCTCTCTACACTTACAGTCTTTACTGGTCCCCACGGAGGCATCTGGCTTCACTGTTCATGTGTCTCAAGTCCCACGGGCTGTGAGCTCCCGGTGGCGGAGACCACAATCTCTTCAGGGATCCCAGAGCATTTAGCGCAGCACCTGTGCTTCGTCAGGGCACTCATGGGCTTTGCTGGCTGACTGATGCACGGAAGGGAAGAAGGGAGGAAGGAAGAAGGCCCTAGAGACACACGGTCCTGTGTGTGCGTCCCTGAGAGGCGCTGGTGGCTGAGCCCGCTGTCCGCCCATGGACAGAGGGACGGCAGCCCTTCCCCAGCCCTGTCAGGAGGCCTGGTACTTAGATGGAGCTCAGCGACTCAATATGTGCACCCCTACCCCAGTCCTACCCTGACTGCTTCTCTGGGTCCCCCTCTTTTACTCCTCAAATCTTCACTCTTGGGGCACACGTCCAATCCCCAAGGCCCCTGCCCCCGCTGCATGGGTAGCTGGTATTATTACTCTTAGGGGTTAGAGGTGTTTCTGGGAAGGACAACAACCATCCCTGGGCAACATACGAACACTTTTTGGGGTGCCAAGAAGTCATGGCCAAGGAAGCGTGGGTCTAGACAAGCAAGCTCCAGGCAAGATTTGTCCCCTCTCCCCTTAATAAGAGCCAATTAAATAAAGATATAGATTAAAGAAAAACAAAAAACCTTTGCAGTCATCCTTGCATCAAGAGTTCCACTCACCGCCTAACACTGTATTAGGAAAAGTAACACTTGGAGCACTTCAAGGCAAGATGAGATAAGGGTCATCTAAACGTCAGTCACATAAGGCACAGGACTGCTGTTTTCTCCTAAGACTGTGCATGAGTGTGTCAGGAGAATGAGTGCCGTGACAGCTGCCACGTCCTGCTGCCCACCAAGGGCCCTGTGCTGGGCACTTTTTCTCACAACAACTCAGCCGGCTGGGTTGCCTTCCCACCATAACAAAGTAAAGAGGCTCAGAGAGGTTGGGTGTCTTAAAGGGTCACACACCTGCTGAGAAGTAGAGATGAGCTTCAAACCCAGGTGCATCTTGCTGCAAAGTCCAGGATCCTCACTCCATACAGAGGCAAAGGCAACCCAGCTTTGACCCATCTGACTGACAGTGAAACTGAGGCCAGGGCTGGTGATGTTGAGTGGGAGGTGACATATCCAAGGTTTTCTAGTAGGATAAGTGACTTCTCCCACCCGCCCTGCCTTCATGACACCCTACCATGCTCCAGAGCTAGCCTTCACAATAAGCTCCTCTTAGAATCCTGAGATTTCAAGATGGTTACAGGATGCAGAGGTGCTTGGAAACCAAAAGAGGAAGTTCACTGGTGGGTAAGGACAGGTTGGAGTCTGTGCTGAGTCACAGAAACAGGTCAGCCCACTTCAGAACTGAAGATGTACAGTGTGATCAGTGGGCCCAACCACCTTGGACAGAGTGAATCCCAGCAAATCTGTGACACCATCCACTTCACTGAGCTATGGAATCTCCAGCTCATATGTGAAGCCATACACGGGACTGCGGCAGCCTCTGCCAGATGCCAGCACCCTCATTTCCACCCACCTGTCAGGTCACCCGGACTCTGAACTAAAACCTCCAAGGGCAATGAGCTCACAACCACCAGGGGCTGCCTCACGGTCTCTGGATGCATGTGTCCTGGAGCTGTTTTCTTAAGTGAACCAGTAAAAGATGCTACAAGCTTCACTATTCACAATAGCCAAGACACGGAAACAGCCTAAATGTCCACCGACAGACAAACAGGTAAAGAAGACACGGTGTTTACATACAATGGAATTATTACACAGCCATAAAAAAAGAATGAAATAATGCCATTTGCAGCAACCTGGATGGACCTAGAGATTATCATACTAAGTGAAGTGAGTCAGAAAGAGAAGTACAAATATCATAGGATAGCACTTATATGTGGAATCTAAAATATGACACAAGGGGCTTCCCTGGTGGCGCAGTGGTTAAGAATCCGCCTGCCAATGCAGGGGACACGAGTTCGAGCCCTGGTCCGGGAATATCCCACATGCCGCGGAGCAACTAAGTCCGTGCACCACAACTGCTGAGCCTGCGCTCTAGAGCCCGCGAGCCACAACTACTGAAGCCCACACACCTAGAGCCCGTGCTCTGCAAGGAGGAGCCACTGCAATGAGAAGCCCGCGCACCGCAACAAAGAGTAGCCCCCGCTCGCTGCGACTAGAGAAAGCCCGCGTGCAGCAACGAAGACCCAACGCAGCCAAAAATAAATAAATAAATAAAATAAATTTATTAAAAAAAAATAAAATATGACACAAATGAACTTATCTACAAAACAGACCCACAGACATAGAGAACAGACTTGTGGTTGCCAAGGGGCAGGAGGGCGGGGAGGGGATGAAGTGGGGGTTTGGGGTGAGCACATGCAAACTAGTATATATAGAGTGGATAACAACAAGGTCCTACTGTAGAGCACAGGGAATTACATTCAGTATTCTGTGATAAACCATATGGACAAGAAAATGAAAAAGAATGTATATATATGGATAACTGAATCATTTTGTTGTAGAGCAAAAATTAACGTTGTAAATCAACTATATGTGAATAAAACAAACTAAAAAAATATGTTACAAGCTTAAGGGCTCGAGGTCAGGAAACGTGAGCTGAGCCCTGACTCTGCGCCAGGCACGTGCTGGGACCTGAGGACAGAGTCGAGGTCAGTCCCAGTTTGCCGTGAGGGCGCTGAGGAGAGAGATGCCACGCCCCCTACCTTAAAACACAGTGTCAGGAGCTGTGCCTACTGGTGGATTCAAACCCATAAGGTGTGCACCGTTTGGATAAAAAGACAAGGGCTGAATGAAATGAAATACCATAAGACATTATGACATGGTATTCAAAAATAATGACGATGTTTAGATCGGAGTGGCTAACAGCCTACTGGCAGACCTCTATTCTTTCACTGCTATATTTTCTTATTCTTTCCTTAAGACTTAGCTCAAACATTACCACTTTCAGGAAGCCCTGGCTGGCCCCCAGCTTGGGTCAGTTGCCCCTTCCCTGTGTTCTCTCAGTACTGGGCATCCTCTACTGGGGCTCTGATCACACAGGGATGTGAGTTTCTATATACATGACTCATGGCAGACCACAGACTCATCTGCATGAGATGACCCAGGACCCAGCTCAAGGCTGAACACACAGCCCATCCTCAACCATTGTTGATGAACTCAATCTAACCCTTCAATCTGCTTCCAATATTCATCCCATGCTCCCAAGACTGGGGTCATCTCCTCTGTCTGAGCAGCTAAAATGGGGGGTGGGGGCAGTGTGGCTGAGTTGGGGCACCAGAAAGGAAAGACAGTTTACTTACTCGGAGACCTTGCAAACCAGGAGGTCCATCCTTGCCTCCTGGACCCATCAGACCCTTTAGAAGGAGGAGAAAGGGGAAAAAACAAGAGAGACAGACCACGGTAAATACTGAGTAAAGACCACAGGATATACTTGGCCCTGTCACTCTCATTGGATAGGAGAATACCATCCCATTCCAGTGGGGAAACTGGGAGGTTGGAAGGGAAAAAATATCCTACTCCCTCAAATCTACAACACTTAAAATATGTGCACCTATCTGATGTAATCAAGTGTGATTAACAAGCAAGGTGTAGGCACCATCATTCACACTTTAAAGATGAGTACAGTAAGGACCACAGGCCTCGCATCACTGCTTTGTAAAAAGTGCACACAAAAGAGGTGCCTGGAATCCAAGTGTCTTTAGCTCTAAGCCTGGTGCCTTTGCCCCTGTATCTTGCTGGCTCGCCAAGAACTGGCTTGGGTTATCTGACTCTCCATCAACTGCGATATGCAAAATGACAGTCTGGATAAATAAATAAAATCATCTGAGAAAGATCAATTTCCACAAAGCAAAACAAACAAAAAACAAAAAGCCAACTGGTGCGGAAAGAGGTCATGCTGACCTAAGTAAAATCCTGCCCGTTACACCTCGCTAGGTACCTGCTGCCCGACCTCAGACAAGTCACTGGGCATCTGTGGACCTCAGTTCGCTCATCTCCAGCGTGAGGACAATAAACTTTCCTCCCGAGTGGTTGTGAGGACCACGTGAAGAATGGGTACCAAAGCCCTGACAAAGCACCGCCTGACAGCACCTGCTTTATATCCAAATGTATTACTGAGGTCACCTAGAATACGGCATGAAACGGGAATGGGAAAATGAAAACTTCAGCTCTAACGGAGACTCTTATCACCAACTTTACGGGTGAATTTGGGCCAGAAATTCCCTCTCTGTGCTTCAATTTCCTCATCTTCAATAGTATGATTATCATGCAAACAGCTACTACTGCCACATTTTGCATAACTATTAAGTGATGGAATTGTATTTAGGTCTAAGGTCTTTTCCCTTAATAACACCATAAAAATGAGTACATGAATGTACAAACTGTAGTAATTAAAGGTTTAAATCTCCCTTCCTCACAAGGATTACTGCAGTGAGCTCAGGGCACACATCAAGGGAAGGAAGACCCTGCAGAAGTGAGTTTTCATTAAGCAACAAGAAACGTCTCACAACTGGTCTGCCCAGCTGGCCCTTCTTTATTGCACTCAACCAAACGCTGCTAAAACTACCAGGACCTGTTTCATCCTGGGGCAAGAACCAAAGATGCAAGCCTCCTCAACAAGGATGGAGAATGCCGCACGCTGTTTATATTTAGAGAATGGGATACGTGTTCCTCTTTCTGGGATTGCTAAGCACAAACTCAAAATTTTCCATTCTCAACAGAAGTCACTGAAGCCAGATTCTCGATCTGATTCAATCCAAACAATATTTAGGGAACAACTGCTCTGAGGAAGGCCCTGGGCTAGGTGCTGCTGGGGATTCAAAAAAGACAGAAATAACAATTGAGATCAGTACTGGGCTTAATAAGGCTTCACAGAACAGTGCTTCCTACGTCAACTCATTTAACCCTCACAGCACATTTATGTAGGAAATGATGTCGCTGACAATGATTTCCAACTTAGGAAAGCAGAAGAGGATAAGAGGGGTAGAGTTCAAAAACCCAACGCTACTTGGTGGATGAACTGGGACATGAAACCAGATGCTCTGGCTCCTAACCCCAAGTGCCTTCCATGGCCACACTGCTCCTTATGAGCTCAGACTGCAATCAGGTCCCACTCTGATGTCCCTCTTGAATATCTGTCATGGGGGTCCCTCCTTCGTAAGCATGTATTAAGTTCCCACCATGTGATAAACTTGTGGATTTAGAGACAGGAGGGATATTGGCTGTGGCCTTAAGAACCTCACACTCCTGGTCTCTCATCACTGCCCCCCACTTTTCACAAGGTCTTTAGGTAGGCTGTTGGGTTTCTGAACTCCTTGCAAGGGAATTTCATCACCAACACCGTGCATTGTACTCAATCCCATTCTATCAAGAGTATCTAGCCCAGAGGACCTCTTCAGGACCCTGGACAGCTCCACTGGGCTGCAGGGTTGAGGTATTCTGGTGTTTGCAAGTACTGAGGGTTCAGGACCCTCTCCTTGTCCTATACAATGGGTCACAGGAATGACACATGCAGAGAATTCTCATTAATCATCTAGAGATTGCAAGTGTTTACTCACAATTATTTCTTTTTCACACTCCTTTCACATGGATCAGTCCACGTGCTTTCATCCCTATATCTCCAGCCTTAATATTTCGATTGATATAAAATAAAGTATGTGACCACAAGTGCTTGAGGTTTCTTCCTTCTCTCCCTCCCTCATTTACCATAACAAAGTTTACCTGAGGCGGAAGGACTGCCCATTATTACATCCCAGATCCCAGAGTGAGAGATCAAGAAGGCTGGCTGCCTCATGAGTTAAGCAGGGCTGAGCACTCTTAGCTTCTTATCCCTTAGTGGGAGCCACTAAGTTTAAGTAATTCTCTCCTTTGTGCATCTCAGAGGAGATACTGCTGCACTGTGCACTCAGGTATGAAAAGAGCATGGACTAGTCTGTCAGACAGATCTGGGTTCAAAGCTCAGTTTTCCTTCTTAGCTGTATAACTTTGTGCAAGCTACTCAGTATCTCTGTACCAATGTCTTCATCGGTAAAAGCAGAAAAATAACAACTTCACCCTCGCAAACTTAATATGCAAATGTCTGCATGTAAAGTATACTACAGGACAGATGGTCAGTACTTGCCAGTTATGCTCTGAAATATATGTGCATATATGCACGGAGAGCTAAATATCGACAGCACACTGCATTACCTGCATTATCTACTTTAAATCTCTCAACAGTTACAACAACGGTGGAGAGCTCTGGAAACCAAGCCTTGGAAAGGTTAAGCAAGGTATCTAAGGTTACAGAGACAGAAGGGAGCTTTTCTGACCTGAACTTTTCGATGTGAAATTGTTCTAATTATACTGGAATTAAAAACATCTTCTAAGTTTCTTCTAGTTTTGTCCCAGCAAAAACATATACATTTATCCTAATGAGGAATGGGCCTTATCATAAATCCAATTATAAACCTATTTATGGACATTTCAAGATAAGAGCTGTTTTATTTCCTTCAGTAAAACAGTCCCTTGAAAGAAGCAACAGCATGTTACCAGGAGGAGCAAAGGTCCAATCACTGACCTGTGGAATTTACTGTATCTTATTAATTATCCTTAGTATCTGAACTCACATCAAAAATGATCACAGAGTCCCTTTGAATGGCCTCTTCCCAAATGGTTATTTACATATCATTAAATTCTTAACAGAGGGAGAAACCAAAGGCTGAAGTGTTCCAAACCACTGCAAAGTCAGTATTAATCAGAAACATGTGAAAAGCAAATGTGCACTGGAGATGATTCAACTGGCACTGAAGTGTCCAATGTTTTTATTCCATTTTATCTGAAGGGAAACTGAAACCGCAGACTGAACACCAGAAACCCCAATCCTGGCATGTTTGGGACTGGGAGCCCTGAAGGCGGGCTGCCTGGGCTTCAAGTCCAGCTCCACACTTGCTCACTGCATGATCCATGCCCAGTGATTTCAGTCTTCAAGGCCCAGTTTCCTCCTGGGCTAGATGCTGACAACAACCCCTATCGCTCAGGGCGACGGGAGGAGCTTCTGAAATAACGCAGAGCTCGGAAGTGAGAATGGCTATGATTTTCCAGACCTAGAGGTGTGGACCCCGGGCTGGGGAGGGATGACTTACCGGAGCGCCTGGTGGCCCAGGAGGGCCCTGGTGACCTCGTGGTCCCGGGGCTCCCTGGTAACACAAGTCAAACTAGAATTAGTCATGACTCCCCGTCCTTATGCCCCGGGCCACCACCCATGACCCTGTGCTGACTCGGAGTTTTCTTCCCAAGTTCCCAAAGGGGACCCAGGGTGGGAATCTGCATTCTTGGCAGAGTCAACTTGACCTGTCTCTGAAGGGCTGCACCTGAGCTCAGCAAGCAGTGTCACCCCACGCCGGTGGCCTTCCTATTTCTGCCACCACCTAAAGCCCCACGATGGGAGGACCCACGTCCCTCTTACCTGCTCGCCCTTCAGGCCCTCTCTCTGCACCTGAGGGACAAACCAGACGTCAGCAAAGCCGGTGGCCCTTCCTTAATAGCCCCCACACTCCACTGCGTGGCACGTGGCGCACGGCATGCCGGGAGGCAGCAATTTCTGACTCGCCTCTGACTTTACCCCATTTTCAGAGGCAAAGCCTTGTATCCAGCTCGTGTCATCAGAACAGTCCCGCCTCATTCTCAGAGGCAACAACTCTCCCAACTACACAATCCTATCAGCATCTGAGTCCGTGATTCCAACCACTGGTGACTGCATCACTTACCACCGAGCCTGGTACCCCAGGAGGTCCTGCAGGCCCCATGGCACCCTGCGGAGAAATGACAAACGTTCCAACAGAGGGTACTTTGTTCCCTTTGTGCACATACATACGCATACATACACACACACACGTGTGTGTACGTATATATATATATACTTTCTTTTTCAGATTCTTTTCCATTATAGGTTATTACAAGATATTGAGTATAGTTGCCTGTACTATACAGTAGGCCCTGTTGTTTACCTATTTTATAGATAGTAGTGTGTATCTGTTAAGCCCAAACTCCTAATTTATCTCTCCCCCCTTTCCCCTTTGGTAACCATAAGTTTGTTTCCTGTATCCGTGAGTCAATTTCTGTTTTGTAAATAAGTTCATTTGTATCATTTTTTTTTTTAGATTCCACAAATATGTGGTATCATATGATATCTGTCTTTCTCTCTCTGACTTACTTCACTTAATATGATAATCTCCAGCAATCCCACTCCTGGGCATATATCCAGACCAAACTCTAATCCAAAAAGATACATGCACCCCAATGTTTATAGCAGCACTATTTATAACAGCCAAGACATGGAAGCATCCTAATGTCCATCGACAGATGAATGGATAAGGAAGATGCGGCACATATATACAATGGAACATCACTCGGCCATAAAGAGAATGAAAAAATGCCGTCTGCAGAACACGGACGGGCCTGGAGACACTTTGTGACACCTGCTCCTGCGGGCTCCCACACCCCCAAGGCCCCTGCTTCCATGCAAGTCCTCGGGACCACCTCCTTCTCTGTGCTCCAGCACACACGCCATCACGTGGGCTGACTGACTTAACAATCTCAAGTGTTCTGTCTCATCCATATCTCTGCATCAAGGTTGTAGGAGCCTTGCTCTCACTTGTGTACCCAGTGCCTAGATCTGGCTGGCGCTCTTCCCACCACTTTCCTGCTCAAGAGCATCCCTTGCTCCACTATCCAGCGAGCACCTGCTCGTAGCAGGTCTGCACTACGCACATCAGGAGCGTGATTACACCCTAGGGTGCGTCCCCTGTGCCCGGTCACGGGTTCAGCACATGGTCGGCGCTCAGTAAATACTCAGCAAGTGATAACTACCACAGACGCTGTGATGAGGCCTGTCCATGTTCACCAGATCATGATGGACAGAAGTTTTGTTTTCTGCCTCCTTCTGCCTTACCGCCAGGCTCTGACGGCTGTGGCTACGTCAGGTTTTCCAGAGCGTGGGCTACATCTTGGTTCTACATTGGGCACATCTGTCGACAGAAAAATCTTCACTGTTATTACCCTAGTGCCCTATAGCTAAAACGAGGACACTGCTTGTAGCCAATGTTCCCACATATAGCTTGGAGATATGACTGCATTTTCCCTAGAGGCTCGCTCAGGGGGCACAGGAAGCCTTGAAAAACTACTGTTTAATAAGTTGGCAAAGAGTAAATGAGTTGCCGGATAAATAGGAAAGCATCTATTAAACCCTAAGGCCGAGGAGTAAGAATGAAGGACTCAGGGCACGTCTGTCGCCCTTCATTGCATTTGAGTTCTATCTTATGGACAGGACCTGTTTCCTCTGACTGGTGCGGTCACAATTCTGATGGTCCCACTGCTTTCTTAGACTTGGAAAAACTCACATCTCTTCACATAGCATCAGGTGTTTTTCTAAAATCTCAATTAAGAATGTCTTTTTAAAACGGACTATTTTTAGAGCAGTTTTCAGCCACACAGCAAAGGTGCGTGGCAAGTACGAGTTAATGAGTGTCGATTTTCCTTGCTGTACCTGCCTTTCTGTTTCTCACATGCAATAACCGGGTCCTGCCTCAGACACGTGTTTCCATTCTCGCTTTTCCTTTCCATGACACCACCACCCACATACACACAGGTGCACACACATGCTCACACACGGCACTCTTTATCACCCTATATCCTCTCCACGCACTTCCATGACCTGGATGCAAGCCCAGTTGCACGCAGTCAGCACCCAGCTCGGGTGTGTCTTCTCCATTCCCCCACGAGCCTTCTTCAACTCTCCCAAGCAGAAGTCTTTTTTCCCTACACTCCCCCAAACCTTATTAATACTTTGCTAATATGATTGTTAGAAGACATTCTGAGCTATACTGTAATACTGTTGTGTGGCTGTCTTAAATGTACAAATATATAATATATATAAATATTGATACATATAAAATATGTACATAAATTATTATATATAAATGAGAGAGAGCGCATTATGTGGCTGAATAATGACTCTTGAGGTCCATAACTGTACCTCCTCTTCTATTCACACCCCGCCTCATCCTTACATTGATTTTTATTGTCCTCATTGTTGCATTTCTCATCATCATTACACCACAAAAGTGAATTTCAATGATAGTTATGAAATCAATTAATCAACGCACGCTTTCTCACTTGCACAGGTAACGTTACAGACTATGAGATCAAATGTATTAAACCATTATTAAGGAAAACTAAGATCCTATAGTCCATCCATAAGAATTGTGTATGTATAGCTAATAGATATTGGATCCTTTTTAAACGCCTGGCCTTGTTCCAAGGACTTGACATGAAGTAAATTTTTTCCTCTCAGATACTACCCTACCTTAGAGATGAGGACACTGAAAAAGCTAGTCTGTCCTTGAATCACTTTCTTTCCACTACGTGGGTGTCATGTTTTTCAAAGATCTATTTTATCCCTTGGGGGAGTCAGCCTCCAAGATGGCCCCTGCCTCCTGGGATTCACATTCTGTGCAGGACCACGCTGTACCACTGCTCATCTATGTGGCCAGTAACACACAGCAGAAGTCATAGGTACTGCTGCAGGATGAGGTTATAAAACATGACTGTGGATTCCGCCTGCCAAACCCCAGTCTCAGAGAGCTTACAACGCACTCTAGGGAAGTGATTTCCACTTCTGTGAGCAGCCCTAGGGAGAGGACCGTGTAATGAGGCCAATGGCCACCAAGGAACTGAGGCTTCCAACCACACTGTGAGTGAGCTTGGAAGTGGATTCTTCAGATGACATAACTACACCCTGGCGACAGCTCGGCCTCCTGGGAGACCCTGAGCCACGGGAGCCCAGCCGTGCCGCTCCTAGATTCCTGGCCCTCAGAAACTGGGCGAGACCACACTTCTCAGGTTCAGGATGATGTGTTATGCAGCAGAAGATAACTAATATAACCATGGAGTCAATCCATTAAAACTCTTAATACAGAATAGGTAGAGCAGCCCCCGATATTGAGGTCTGTGGTGCGTCACCGTATGGGCAGGCAGATCTATACACCTTGGTCTGTAGCCACTGGGGCGTCTTAAACAAGATACCCTACTTCTCTGGGCCTCTGTTTTCTCATCTGTAAAGTTAGGGGGGTTAAAAGGTCAGCTCTATGGTTCCAGTGACTTTCTCAAATTGTAAAGCAGCTAAGATTTGTCCCAGCGATGTTCTCTCAGAATGAGCTGGGACACATTCTATCACCTGAGAACCACTGGTTTCTCGACTCTTCCAAATGAATGCCCCACGTCATACCGTGACCCTTGACCGCGTCTTCCCATTTCTGCTGCATTCATCATAATAAGCAATGTACAACTCAGCTGCTTACCAATCAGGAGGGGCCAAACACCTCTATAAATCAAGTGGAAGGCTGGAATTTATAACACACACAGACACACACACACACACAGTATTGGGAAAGAGTTGTCACCTAGATCCAAACTTTAAGACACATTCCCTCTTCAGGACTTGAAATAAACTATTTATTTTAGGCTTTAGCATCCCCTGTCAAGGAACTGCAAGAATACATTAAAACCCTGACACTAGGATAACATAACAATGTAAATCTCAACTCTAAAAATACCTCGAGAGAGAATAATTAACTCAGCTAGAATTGAAGCCCAAGTGCGCAAGTTTGAATGAGATCAATACTCTCCAGCCACCTTTCCTAAACAGAGGCTTTTTTGGCTTGTGTATCTTTTTATTTATTTATAACTCTACCCTGTCTGCTTCGGTAAAGAGTCAGAGCAGCCTTTCTCTTTCCCTTTGTTTTCAGCACGTGCCGAGCGAGAACTCGTCTGGATAGGGCAGCGACCTTCACCTGAACCCTGCAGTGTGATGCTGAGAAGCGCGGCAGCCCTGGTCTCACCCTCCGTGGTCTAGCTGGATTTCTCCTGCTCCCCCCCAACCTCTCTCCTAGCTGCTCTCAGACCCAAAGTCTGATGTATCTCCTAAGGGCCTAAGATCTGGAAGAAAATCTTTCTCTTGCACTCAAATGCAGGGCTCTATTTCATCACTCCTCCCACTATAATCCAGAACACAGCACACCTTCTTAGTTTCCCTCTGTGACCCTGAATGCCTGGGAAGGTTATTGTCTTCATACGGTTTCACCGCACTTCACAGTTTACAAAGAAATCTTACATGCAGTTCTTTCTGTTGAGATAAAGAAATCCTAAGCAGCAAATTCAGTGAGTTAAGCCTTGTTGGGAAAATGCTCTAAAATAGATGACCAGCAGGGTGAGATAAAACCTTATTTTATTTATGAAATATCTAGCACATTTTCAGGAGTATAATTCTGGTTAAAAAAAAACAACAACTAAACGTTGCAGAGGAGAGAGAAAGAGAAAAGGAGAAAGAGGAAAAGGCGTCTGTGCGGTTTTCTTTTGCATTTGTTCATATCTGCGTTAGTCCAAAAAGCCATTTAAGGGCAGCACAATGTCTTAATATGTCCGGATGTTATATAATAGGGATTGTTGTTTGTTTTTTAAATAGATTTTTATTCCTAAAAGTAGAAAAAAATGTTTCAGTACAATAACCAGACATTTCTTGTAGGCTGAGTTCTAATGCCTGACTCACCACCTTCGTCTGCACTCTGTTCCCAGAACTCCAGCCTGGGCCCTCCAGCACACACACCCCAGGCCCTGATTCGTTCAGCTCACACACCTGCTGGTCAAGAGCCACCTGTCACCCCAGGGCCTGGCTTACCTTTTCTCCCTGGGGCCCTGGCACGCCAGGAGGGCCGGGTCTTCCCTGGAGGAAAGAAGGAAAGGGAGGCCGTCAGGGGCAGCAGTGGAGAAGGAAGAGGCTGAGGCCACTGCACCTCCAAATCTGTACCTGGCCTTTTCCCCAGAAGGCACCAGGCCACTTTGACAAGGCTTCCCAGACTGCACTTATTGCTAGAAAGTTCTTCCTCAACTAACCCAATGCCACCTCCATGTGGTCCCCTTTGGACTCATAGATGCATCTTCCCACGCCATCCTACACTCGCCTTTATTTTCCACTTAACAGCGCAGCTCAGAGAATATCATATCAGGACATTAGAAGCTCTATTAATTTCCACATTAATTTTATATTATTCTCCTGTATCTATTGATGAGCATTAGGGCTGTTAGTAATCTTTTACTCTCGGGGACAGGACTGCACTGAATACAGCACTTTGAACACGTGCGCGTCGCCCATGGCCTTTACGTTAATGATCACGTGCCGTACTGCTGAGGTGAGAATGGATTTAACGTGGTGTGTTCTCTGGAATCCCTCCACTCTGGCGTGGAGGAGTCCACGTGTGGCCGTAAGCTGGGGGCTGGTCGCTAACCCTCCTGGAACCCCCAGCCGAGTGGGACAAAGGCCACAGCCCCCAGGCCCTACAAGCTCTGCACAAGCCCCAGTCCTGTCCGGCCCCCGGAGCCAATGCCTGCCTACCTGCTCTCCAGTGTCCCCGTGCTTCCCGGGGAATCCATCCAGGCCTCTCTCCCCCTGGCAAAAGAAGGAAAGAGAAGAAATGAACAACAGAGGGACATCCCCGGGGTCAATGTCATAAAAGAGGAAAGGCAAGCAAAGGCCCTTAGCTCCCGAGCATGCTCTGTTCTCCACGAGGCACCAGGAGAGCCAAACACACACACACAGCAGCCGAGAGTTTATGTGTATTGGGGGTCAAGGAGCATACGTTAAAGGTCAGGGAAACCACATTCCCATCTCTGCTTCTCATCTAAATCTGTGACCAAGTGAAGACCACACAGCCTCTTTGAACCACACAGACTCCTTATCTCATGGGTCTACATGGGGGTCAAAAAAAAAATAAATGCACGGGCTTGTAGCGCAGCTCATAAAACTGTGGACACATTTAACACATCATTCATCCGTCCAGGAAGCATGTATAAACGTCCACTGTTCGCAGTGCCTGGTACAGACCTAAGAGTTGATTTGCTGGAGCACAGTGGGCTACCATCCACACAACTCCACCCAGCAGCTCATGTTCCCACAGGTGTGAACTCGTTAGCTCTGGAATCTTGGGCAAGTTACTTCACCTCTCTGAGATGTTTCTGTGGCCTGTGTTTCCTGGGGATGAAAATTATCCCTTCTTTGAAAGATACGGATGACCAAGGAATGAGGTGACTTATTAAAACACCTGCTTATGACAGCCAGTGAATAAATACCAATGCTCTCCTCCAAGCCATGCCCGTGATGCTGGTGTGTTCCCGTCATGGTTGACTCGCCGGGTCCAGTGTCCTTCTCCCAGCTGGGCCCTAAGAGCTCGGCTGATGGAGAGAGACCCCTCCGAAAGGTGGGTTCATGCTGGTACCAACAGCCTGTGGCACAGCCTCCAGCGGCCCAGGTTCCTTCTTGCAGTGCCTCCATTACAGCAGCTTCTCTCGTTTCCAAGGGCCATGCTTGCCGCTCTCTGCTGCTCCTCCGTGCCCTCGGGGCTCATGTAAACGTCACCCCTTTGGCCTTTTAGTCCGGATTCCACGTCCCGTTCTTCCCCAGCATGGTCTCGTATGTGTCTCCCTCACAGCTCTTAATCCAATTCGCATTTATTCTCCACGTGACCACCCTTCTCTCCCGTCCCCCAGGAGGACACGGGCTGGGTTCACTCTTTTCATTATTGTGTCCCTGGAGCCCAGCCTGGAGATGCAGTGTGGCCCCAGTTGACATGACTGAATGATGCAGCACTGCACAAGGGAAGAATTCTGAGCTCTCCTTCTACTTCCCTATAACTTTATTTCTTAAGTTCTTTCTTTCCTTCTTTGTTGTTTTCTTTTTTTTGTTTTTTTTTTTTTGCAGTACGCAGGCCTCTCACTGCTGTGGCCTCTTCCGTTGCGGAGCACAGGCTCCGGACGCGCAGGCTCAGCAGCCATGGCTCACGGGCCCAGCCGCTCCGCGGCATGTGGGATCCTTCCGGACCGGGGCGTGAACCCGTGTCCCCTGCATCGGCAGGCGGACTCTCAACCACTGCGCCACCAAGGAAGCCCCCCTTCTTTGTTGTTTTAATGTTGGCGTGTCTTTCAGGACGCTGTTTTGAATAACTGAAGATTCCTGGTTTTCTGCTCATCTTTGCTCTGCTGGTCCTGGGTGCCTGCCTGCGGATGCTGACTGTATACCCAGCCCACCTCTGCTGACTGCAGGGTAAGGGGGGGGGCTTCTTTCTCTCAATCTGGGGTCAAAAACTGATGCTTCCCACTGGACAGTTCAAGCCGAGGTCAGGGGAGGAGATGCCCAACTCTGCTGCTCTAAGTGCGGGGCCTCAGTTAATCACTGACAGCTGTCCCCGGATCCCTTGACTCCCCAAATCCACTGACTTAGCCTTAGGATTGTTCCAGCACCTCTCCCCGCTCTGCAGGCTGCACTGTAGTTTCCCTCCACTTTGCATCTATGTAAACTTAACCATATATATTTCCGATCTTTCAGAAATGATTTTAAAATCCTGGAACAATGATGTACGCGTTTCTACTTTCAAGCACTCATATATTAACTCTTTTAAAGTCTTTCCATCACGTGAAGTTCGGGGTGAACAGAGGAGAGAGCCGCCTGCAGTTTCTCTCTCTGCCAAGTGATTCCACGTGTGCTACTGCATCTTCTTTTCCTCCGAACGCTATGGGGTTGGCAGGTTTGAGGGTGACTCTGATGAGGAAATGGAGGCCCTGATGTAAGCCACTTACCCCAGCGAGGTGTGACTGCATTGGCACCAGAACCTGGATTCCCCTGACCCTCAATCTTCTATGTCTACCACCCCGTGGGGTCTGAGCAGAGGCCCCTAGAGGACCCCAAGCATCTCTTCCATTGATTCCCAGAGCAGCTGATCTGGCAAGAACGCCAACCCCCTCATTTTACAGGGGAGGAAACTGACAACCTTAGGAGGTAGAGCTTGTCCAAGGTCACACAGAAACTTAGCGATGGAGCCAGGACTCCGGACTTCCATTCCAGAGCTCTCCTCGTGGCAGGCCAGCCTACTGAACGTCCCCCGGGGCACTTCCACAGGGCTCAGCAAAGGAAGGAGTGTTGACCAGGCACTGTTTCACAAATCCTACCTCGCAGCCCAAGACCCTATTTCTTAACAGCCTTGCACTTACTCATCAAGGTCAGTGGAGCCCGGAGGCGAGACTTCTCCCGGCTGCCACTCAGGACAGCTGCAGGGTGCAGGGCTCGGACTCGGCTGGACGTGGCATCGGCGGTCTCTCCCTGGTCAGCACACAGAGAGTGGGGCAGGAGGGATGCGACTGGGGTGCTGATAGGTGTTTGCCTCCAGGAGCAGGAGATGAGAGAGGGAGGGAATGAGCAGGAGAGGACGGACGAGGGACAGAGATGAGCCGAGGGACAAAGAGGCGACGGAGCCGGAAGACGGAAGACGACGGCATTCCGAGCGGGTCTTTAACTGCCACACCCTCCGAGCCCCGCTGGGATAGGAGGTGGGACGAAGTCACAGGGAAGCATGGGGTCAGCGTTCAAACTAGCGCGAGCACAGCCCACCAGAAGCCTGGAATCTGCAAATCAAAGCAGACTCAATCCGTGTCTGCAGCATCTTCTGGGTACCAGGAGCTGAACACACACTATCTCCTTTAAAATCCACATCAATCCTATGACACACTGTCCCTGCTTTCAGTAAAGGAAACTGAGTCTCAGAGATTAAGTGTGCCATCCTGGCTCACACAGCTCAAGAGGGGGAGATCTGGTATTCACTGTCTGAATCCTGGGGGCTTGCGGTGAAGGCAGGGGGCGGGGCGGGGGGCGCTCCCCCAGGCCAGGTCCACTTGCTGTTCTAGGTCTCCGACAGCAGAGGGCACACGCAACCCGCTTAAAGCACAAAACCCGCCCACAGCCCCTGCCATCTAGGCTGCCTAGTCTTGAGGACCCTGAAATCTCCGTGTCCCTCTGCACATTTAATGCGGGAGGGTGTGTGTGGTGTGCTTCTTCCACTGGGCACTTGCTCCATAAAGATTTAACCACATGCACCCAGCACACAGCAGAAAGTCAACAAATACTCATCCCCGTACACCTGGTGGGCAACACTGCCAGCCCTTCCAGAGCTACGTGGATTGAAGGCTATGGTCTTACTGACGACTCATCGTAAGACAGAGTTGGGGGCTGGTGTGGGCGGGATGCACCATGGCCACAGTCCCTTCAAAACTCCCACTCCCTTTTGTTAAATGTTCAGGGGGTGCCTACCGGGTGCCAAGTCCTGTAGCTGCTCTCACAACTAATTTCATCAGATCCTCAGGGTCACTTCCTGAGACAGATGGTGTTACCTCTAAATGTTAGATAAGGACACAGGTCAGAGAGACTAGAAGCTGGTGTGAGGTCCCAGAGCTGACAGAGGCAGGGCCAGGGTAAGACTGGTCCTGTTGATTCCAAAGCTGGTGCTCTGACCGTTTCACTCCAGCCCCCAAGGCCTGGGCTTCCCTAGTCCCAAACCAGGGCGGGCAGGACCCCTGGAACGTCCTCCCTGGGGCCTCAGGAGCTCGACTGCCACACTCACCCACCCGAAGTTGTGTAGGAAGCACGGTTTCCAGATAGAAGAGCCGGGGCCGCCGTGTCCAACTTCTGGCCCCTAGGGAGTGGACTCCTCTCTTTGTGACTAACTAGATACACTGTACCATTTGCCAACTGCCCCAAGCCCAAAAGCCCCTGGACAACCCATTCGGGCCTCACTGCCCCTCAATCACTAGGAGGTGCTTGTGCCTACAGAGCCTCCACGCCTCGCTGCGCCTGCAAGGCACCTTCTGGAAGACGCCTGAAGCAAGGGCTAACTCCCGGCCCCCACCTCCCAGAGAAGGCCCTGCCATGCGGCTGACGGAGGTGGCCTAGCGATGCGTGGCCACTGGCTCTCTCTGGCCCAGCCCCACGTCTGGCCAAGCCAGGCAGCGGGATGCGCCTGTCTCAAGGGGAAATGGAAACTTCCTTCTTGCTGATTTAAGAAATCTGAGAGGTTCACAAGAAAATAAGCTGTTTTAAGTACTCATCAGATATAAGAACTGGAAAGGAGCCTAAGAGATCATGCAGCCCAGGCTTCTTGTTTGACAGATGGGGAAACAGAGGTGCAGAGAAGGAACCAGCTCTCCCCAGGGTCACGGAGAAAAGTCGGCAAGGGAGCCGGAGCTCAGACCCAAAGCTGAGCTCACAGGGCTCAGGTTATGCACGCCCCCATCTTTCTCTGTTGGGCTGTTTCTATCTCTCTCTCTCTCCATCTCTCTCTCTCTGACTCCCCACCCTCCATAAATATGGCATATGTTGCCCGGCACTGCTCTAAGCATTTTACAGATACTAACTCATTTAATCCTCATGGTAGCCTTACATAACAGATAGTTACTCTCAGCACTGAGGAAACCTGAGACTCAGAGGTTAACTAAACTCTCCAAAGGTCACCCTGCTTGCAGATCCCAGAACTAGGATTGAACACGCAGGCAGGCTGGCTCCAGAAACACTGTGCGGGGCTTCCTCTATGCCACGATGCTGCTGCGTGGTGCAGCCTGGGGAGGCTGAGGCTGATGGGTCACCGGCTGGACTTCCTCTCCTGGGGCTCCCCTGCAGGCGGGCCCCCACTTCCCAAGCTTCCCTGCAAGGTGGCGCCTGCAGGGGGCAGGGCTGTGGCCGGTCTGAAGAAACAGTCCCTGGGGAATGTCGACCGTTCAGCCCCGTGTGTCCTGCGGGGAAAGCCCAGATTGGGAGTGAGACGTTTCCAGCACCTGCTCGCCTTATAACGGGCTGCATCAGGAAACACATCGCCTCTGGGCTCAGTTTCCCCCTCTGGACGATAACGGGAGATCTCCAGGGTTATCTGCGGTCCTTTCCAGATCTGATAATTTAGAATTTTGACAGGAATGCAGCGTTTCTTGGCTGGAAAAAAAGTCTTAAGACTCCAAAAGCTTAATGGACAAGCCGCGCAGCATTATATGGGAAAAGGCTGTTACTTCAAAACAGAACTTTGGGAAGAACAAAGCACTGAGTGTACAGACTGAGTTTTCCCCTGAACCACAGGTGGGAGAGGACACGAATGTTTGTGGATGTGTCAGTTATGTGCTGGACACTTTGATTCTGTGTCTCATCCAAGGTTCCAACAAGATTCAGGGAGGCTGTGCATGTTTCCATTCCGCAGATGAGAACTGAGGTTCTGGTACATCAAGTGGCCGGCCCAGCTCCTCTGGGGCTGAGCTGGCTCCCCCTAGGCCCGCGAAGAGTCCTCAGCTCTGTACTTCAGTCTCGACTAAAACCCCGGGCAATGCAAATTCCTCAGAAGCTCAGCTGAAACTGCTGCGACCAGGTAGCTCAGGAGGCCATCTTTTGGACGGCGCAGTGTTCGTGCTCTGCTTTCTGTCGGTGACATTTCCTGGCTTCCATGACGTGGTCCATGCAGCTTCCTGTTCACCATTTCATCCACTCCGGAGGCTTCACCTAAGCCTAAGTGCTAAGATGCATCTTCTAAATCCACCCTACGCATCTCTAAAGAAGTCCAAGTTCACACGCCTGCTACTGAAGGTCCTCTGTAATCCGAGTCCGACCTTGGCTCCTGCATCACTCCTCACCTGGTGCCCAGCGCATCGGTAGATGAGGCCTGGCCAGGTGCTCCGTGTCAGGTACTACCCCAGGGCGTGAGGCCCCAGAGGTGTATGAGGTGAACAGGGTGTGAGCGGCGTGCTCAAGTTGCCAGGGGGCTACAGGCGTGTGTGGGGGGGTAGGGGGTGAAAGGCAAACAAATGTGACACACATGACCCGTGAGGGTGAAAACCACAGGGGCTCCAGGGGCACGGACGTGCAAGCTCTGGGACAGGCCTGGGGACCGAGGAAGACTTCTGAGGAAGTGGCGCTTGAGCAGAGAGCTGAAGGAGGTCACACGAATATTTAAAGTATTTGTAGCTGGGTGCTGGGGGGTGGGCACGTGGAATGTGAATGTGTGAATAAACAAATGGATGCATCAGCTTAGCTTTTCACAAGCCCCCAGTCAGACTGCAGCTTCTTAAGGACTGAACTTATGTTTTTACTTTTTTGGGTCCTTTCCAGCACATTAAAAAAAAAAACGCACTTAAAACATAGCTTCAACGGGGAGGATTCCTTCCATATTCCTTCATGAGGTAGAAGACATTTGTGGGAGGTGCGTCTGGAAACCCCAGGCACTGCGTGTGAACCAGATGATGGACGAGGGCTGGGAACAGGCGTCTGGCTCAATCCAGATCCCGCCCGCGATTCTACAATGCAGGGACTGAGGCCCCGTAAGGAGGCTTCTTTCCCTCCTCATTTCCTTTTGCACACTCCACATCAGTGCTGCGTGGCTTGAGCCCACGTCTCCCGGACCCCAGGGTGTTTGGTGGCACATGGTCCCCACATGAAGCAAAGCAGAGTCCTCTGCGGGTGGGGTACCCTCACGAACTCCTGCCCGTGGGTCCTCAGATGCCGTGACTGCAGGCTTGGCCCAGCCCCGGGCCTCAGGCAAGCGGCAAAGCCACAGCCTTGACCCCTCTGTGCAGGGAGCCCTGCCCAGGGGATCAAGCATTGGGTGTCTGTGCCCTGCAGTGCTGTGTCAGTACTGCACGTGGATCTGATGGCCAAGGTCCCGGAGCTACTGGGGGGCTGCATCCACCTCCTGTCCTTACACGACCCAGCCGTGTCCACGCTACTGTCCTTTGCTTCGGTTCCCACACCTTCGATTCACCAGTTATCCTTCTTATAGGGGGGGTCTGGTCTGAGGACACAGGACTCACCTGTTATTCACTGACTGGTCTGGCCAAGGCCTACGGAGGGCTATCCACGCTCCAGGCTGTACACGGGGCACTGCGCACCTCGCAGGACCACGAAGTGAATTGACCCTGTGAATCCGTGTGGCCCACTGAACTCCTGGGGCCTCAAAAGCAGGGCCTGTCCTCAGTCTTCACTGGCGCTGCCACCGTCAGCGCAGGACGTGAGGCACCGGGCATTCAGTAGTGGCTGGCGGGACGCTGAAGGCCTGGAGGCCAGGGCACAGGCCTGGGTCTCTGATTGTGCCCACAGGTGACAGCCAGGGGGGTGTCCACGCACCTGGGCCTTTGGCCGGAATCACTGGTGAGCCGGCCACACACGCACCTTGGGCACGGAGTCTCAGGGTCCCTTTTGCTGGTCTGGAGCTCAGCCCTACTGCCGGGTCCGTTCCCCAGACCCTGCCTGTTCCCACGGGGGCTTTCAAATGAGAACCTTGTTCCTTCATGCACCAGAGCTGCCCATCAAGCCCTGTGCCTGGATCCTCAGTTATCCCAAGTGTCACTTTCAAGACTCTACCTTATAAAGGGAAGGAGCAGAGGGCCACAGAGAGGCGCTCTACCTGCAACCAAATGCACGGAGCCACATGAAACTCTCAAAAGAACCAAGAGACGCAACTCATGATGACCACGGGGTCAGGTATTTCACTTTTTAAGCTACAGTGATTAAAATTGAATAACCACACAAACAGAAACCATGCTTTGGAGCTGAGGTGGGCGTTATGCTAGCCTCTGCCCCCTCCCTCCTTCTGAGGAGCCTTCTGGGAAGCCTCGGGGCCACGTGTTTCCAGAGCCACACAACACATTCATTTTCTTTGCCTGGAGCCCCCCTTCTGGGGGAGCAGCCTAAGGAAACCATCCTAAATTGGAAAAATAAAGCTATCGGTGCAAAAATGGTCACCAAAGCAGTGTTTTTCATCATGAAAAACTGGAAAAAACCCTAAGTGATCAATAATAGGGGAGCGGGCACATAAATCACAGTCTAGTCACACACGGGACGCTGTGCAGCCGCTTAAGATAAATCGTAAAAGCCTACAGCAGCATATGCTGGGGAGAGGCTCCACGCAGGAACACGAGACAAGACGGATGCAAAGCAGAACATGTCACGTGTGACTATATAGGAAGACACGGGGCACACAAGAACAAGTCCTACAGGGACTTGGCCACCGCAGTTGTAGCAGGATGGTGGAATTAGAGGCTGTTTCTTCCCTATTTTCCAAATATACTGAAATAAAATTAAGTTTCTTAATAATTTAGACATTCCCTATAAAACTAGAGTAACAAGTACTCTAGGAAGATGGAACAGGGTAGCTGCTGAAAAAGGGTCTGGCACATGGCCAGTTTCTAGCTCTTGATCTGAAGGAGCCCCATGAACAGATGGGCCTGGGATTCCTGAGAGTTTGATGCCAGCTGCTGTCTGGCGAGGTCAGGGGGGATATGCGGTCCTCACCCCCACCCAGCAGAACCCCGAGCCTTCTACGGCCTTAGCACCCATAGAAGGATCTGGTCTGAGGATTACTTGTGACCCGGTGGCCTCACCGCGAAGGCACGGCCCGCCTCAGCCCGCCCTGACCCGGTGGCCTCACCACGAAGGCACGGCCAGCCTCAGCCGCCCTGACCACGTCACCTCGGTGGCAACGTGCGTTCACGAGTCTCAGCTGACGTTGGGTCACAGCACTTGATGCACGAGGCTAAACGGGGGTCCCCACGGCCACAGCTGTCACCGGGCTCCCTCCCTCCGCGGGAGAGTCAGGTAATCGAGGTGTGGAGAACTTGTGCAACTTGCCGAGGGAGATGTAAGTCCATGGCAGCAACCGGAACTGAGTCCGGATCCAAAGGCTCTTTCAAAAACCTCTCTGGCCAGGAAACCCGAAATCCTGTCTCTGCAAGGGGACTGCAGCCCCTGCAGGTACCGAGCCCACAGCATTCTGGGCCCAGATCTTACGTTCAGAGGCTGGGAAACTAATGCCTCCTCTGCACCGGGCTTCACCCGCCAGTGCGCGCACGCACGCATGCACGCACACGTGCACACACACACTGTCTATGGAAAGCTGCACTGATTGACTGAAGCAGATTGGAAATACCTTTTCTCCTTGGGCTCCCTTTTCACCTCGTTCTCCATGGAGACCCTGGGGAAGAGGGGAAGATGAGTAACAGGACAGCCCCGTCCAGCTTCTCTGCGCTGAGTCTGAGGCCCGTGGGCAGCCTGCCTGCCTGGGGTGGCAGTGAAGGTCTGTCTCCCGTGCCGCCTCACTCCGCACAGCGGCCTGCACTCCCCCCTCAGGCCTGGGCAGCGATCTGGGTCCCCCGCTGCGTGAGACGTGAGCTCCCGGGGCTGGTCCCCCCGCCTGGATCATCGAGGTCCTCCCTGTTAAGACTTGAACCCACCCTGGTCCCTGCGCTCATCTGGTCAATCGCAGGAAGGTGGCCTTGGAGTCAGTCCCCACTGCCACCCAGAGCCTGTGATTCCGTCTGATCATGGAGTGGCGGAGCAGCCCAACACTGAACCTGAGACTCCGGGCCCCTTTAAGCCACATTCCTCCACCTCCCCCAGGGACAGGGCCGCTGCCCCACCCTCCATCCACCCCACCTTCCTCAGGAGCAACACCTAGAACCTGCACTAAGGATTCCCTCCCCTCTGTGAGCAGAAGCGATGGAAACGCCAGCCAAGGTGTTGGCTTCTCTGACCACACGATTCAAATTACAGTCCCTGCCCCGCCCGCCTACCGTCCATCCTCTTCACCAGGCTTCACTTTCCTCGAGCACTCAGCCCCACAGGACACATCTGTGGCCTCCCCCAAGCAGAATGCCAGCCCCATGAGGGCAGCGCCTCCTTTCCTTCAGTGCCGCACCCCACGGTCTGGAAAAGCAGCTGCCCCTTGATGTCCATAAACACTTGTTGAATAAGTGAGCCAAGGAATGGCTACATCAATCCCTTGGTTTGCACGAGAATCTTGCAGAAGTTCTACCTGAAGGCTACTGCCCCACATGACAGTGCAGAGATCAGAATGCACGTGTGTCTGCTCCTCTGAGATGTGTAGGGTGTGCGGTGAGATGCCGGGTCACAGCACCCCCACTGGTGGAAGCACGGCTGCTCCCGGGCAGGAATGCAGCTTGGGGCATGGCCCTGCTGGAGAGGCCTGAGTACATCCTGTGTTACTAGGTGAATGCCCTGTGTCCCCTCTCTCTCCTCTCCCTTCCTGGATGCTCTAAGGAAAGGATGTTAAAGGGGGCAGACTGCCAGGCCTGCTTGTGGATCCCAGGAGTAATACTTACATCTTTGGTGCCTGGGGAAGAGGCACAGGGCCAGAGCACAGGACGCCTTCCCGGAAGGCAGAGGGTCTGCGGACCACTCAGGCCTCTGGGGGCAGCTGGATATACAGGCCATTCTAATTCCAGCCAAATATTCTGGCCGGATACACAGAGGTCAGAGGTTTTGAATGCCCCTGAGGCAATGCAGGTTGCCTTGTTTGAAAACGACCATTAACACTGCTTCTTTCCTTTGGAGAGCATCTCAAATCTTTCTTAACAAGCACTAAAAACAAGGTTAGAGGCTCAAGGAGACACTTTGCTCACTATATACCGTATCTACTTGTCCATCGCTTTGTTCACGGGGCACTTGGTCACCAAACATCCCCTGTGTCTGGCACTGTTCTAGGGGCTGAAAATTTATAATAAAGACTCCACCCCTTTCTGGAGCGGCTGACTAGACAGATTGGTAAAAAATGGCTTCTTTAGGTCAAGTGTCAGAAATACCTGGGCTGCTGGGTAAAAATGCAGATTCCTGGGCTCCACACAAACCTGTTGCTTTAGCTGGGAATGGGGCCCTGGGAACGTGCATTTGAACATGATTGCTAAGAGATCCTTTAAGTACCATAACATGTAAGCATTTCTGGTCTAAGAAGAATCACCCATGCTTCACTGCCATGTCCTCCGTGTACAGATGTGGGATGGAGACCTGTCAGAGCCTGGGTCCCAGTCCCTGGCAGAGGCGACAGAGCCCCTTCCACACAGCTGCCTCTACTTACAGGAGCTCCGACAGGGCCGGGAGGTCCGGGAAGTCCAGGAGGTCCTTGGGGTCCCTGCAGAAGCGTGTTCACAAAAAAAGGTTTGGGAATGGCCAGAAGAGGCAGGAGCAGAGGTCACACTCCGTCGGTGACCACGTTCAGGGCCGAGAGGGCTGCTTCTCACCCACCACGTGCCACCGTGCCGCCCGCACAAGGTCTCCCCGGGAGACCCCTCTATCTCCGCTGCTCCCTGCCCCACGCAGAGCTCGTGCCACCCCTGCCTGGTGGAGCCAGGATTCACACGCAACTCTGCTTGACTTCGAGGAACAGGAAACAGTGTGCTGAGCCATCAGAAGTCCAGTGCGGCTGTCTCGTTTCCACGTGCCCCGCGGTCCACGGCCATGCCAGGATCTGGCCAGGACATGTGCACAGCTCTTGGTCACATGACTGATTCCCTCAGCGCATCGCTCATACTTCGCCGTGGGGCCAGCACAACCCAGACGTGTCCTGACAAAGCCCAACGGGAGTCTGCAGGGCCTGGAGACCCCTCTGCTGCCTGGACCATGGGTTGCTATGATTTCTAGGCTACCAACTGGGCAATATCTGTTAAAATCTATTAAAATTAAAATGTTCTTTTCCTCAGCCAAAGGTATCCCAATTTTTGTCATCTAGCCTACGGAAATAAAAATACAGTATACGTAAGAGAAACGTGTGCACGTGCACACATGTGTGTGCATTTACTGATTTTAGTGAAAAAGATGAAATCAGAAATAACCTTAAGGGCCACAAATAGAGGAAAAGTTATGTAAATTACGACACATCCATATGATGGAATAACATGCACTGATTAAGAGAATAGGTGGTGTCGATCCATACTGGTGTGGAAAGATAGGTCTCTTGTTAAAAAAGATAAACGGCAGAGTACGGTACGATTCATTTTCTGTAAGCCTTTAGAAACATCATGGATGTGTGGACATACACACATGAGCCCGGGTGTGGTGCATAAGCAGTGTAGGTAGGGAACCCATTTGGGCATCAGCTCTACACCTAAGGAAATGTTACCCAAAAAGTTCGTTTTGCATCAAGATCTGTACACCAGGAACAAGAGAGGAATAACTCAAAGCAACACTTACCCGCACGCCCACCTCTCCAGGCAGCCCCGGCTCTCCTGGCTCTCCCGGCTCCCCCTGCACACACAGAATAGCATGTGGTCACAACCCGGCGGACACAGGCCCAGGCACCCGAGGCATCTCTTCCTGGAACTAGAACGCGGCACGGAAACGATGTAACCACCGGTGAGCTGAGACCCAGCTCCCCCAGAGACTCTTTCTACAAGCAAAGGAGCTGATCTTCACTGCGGGTGTTCATCACCTCAGTCCCCATCCACTCCTGCTGCTGGTCCAACAAAACTCAGCTGAGACAGAACAGTGGAGCAAGCATAGTGGCTCGCCTGCCCATCAGGGGCCGCCAAGAACCCGAGCCGGTTTCCATTTGGGTCCTTGCTGGAGAAGAGGGCCCATTTGTCCTGGATCGGACTGACCCGCCTGAGTTGAGGTCACATTTTGCCTGGGGTCCTAGACTGTGTTCCAACTCAGAGGCTGCGGGTGCAGAGGTGGAGTCGGGGTGCCCCCCAGAGGGAGGCCGGCTGGCCATGCAGGCTGCTGCTGGGGTCTCACCGACTCCTTGAGCTGTGAACCGGGGACTTGGGAACCGAATCCCTCAGCTTGGACCTCGACTTGGTTCCAGGTCTAGGCATCGGACAAGACCTCCCATGCAGGACTGCCTGTCAGCTAAGTGAGAAAACAGCTTCCAGGGACACATAGGTGGCAGATGCCTGGTGGCAACGGCTGCTGCTGGTGATGTCATAACTATCAGGCTGGCCTCCAGGGACCTGGGAAGATCCTGGTACAAAGAAGCCCCAGCTCAGGCCTGGCCCTGGCAAAGGCCACCCCACTCGGGGACAGGGGACTCTGATCAGGAGGTCCCAAGCCCGGTGCTGCCCTGTGGGAACAGACGTACCTGCATGCCTTTGCTGCCGTCTCTCCCAGGGGGACCCGGCAGGCCCAGGGAACCCTAGGACGAGAGAAAGAGAACAGCAATTAGGACAGGGTGAGGACAGCACTGGAGACAGGCTCTCAGGATGCTGGTGCAGCCGAGAAAGTGCCAGACAGGACCTGTGGCCAGGACACCACGACTCAGAGGGCAATTCCCAGACCTGCAGCCAGGGCGCCTCCTGGGAGAGGGTGAGAAATGCAGATTCTCAGGCTTCACTGGAGGCCTATTGTATCAGGGCCCATGTTTTAACAAGATCCCCCAGGGGGTACATATGCACCTGACAGCGGGAGTGAGACGCCCCTGCCCCGCCCTCCCCTAACTCGCCGTGTGGCTGACCCCCCTCCAGGACCGGAGTCACACGTGTCAGCACAGCACCAGGCCGGAGCAGGGTTCTTGACCTGGGCCCCATCAGCACTGGGCTGATAATTCTTTGTTTGGGGGTGGGGAGGCTGTCCTGGGTGTTGCAGGATGTCCTGCAGCATCCTGAGATGCCAGTAGCACTCCCCAGGTGTGACAACCCAAAATGCCTCCAGGGATCGCCAAACGTCCCCTGGGAGGTAAAACTCACACCAGTTGAGGACCACTGGGCTAGACCAGGTATTGAAAATGTTTCCTAAGCTGGGGCGAACTCCATTCTGATGAACGGTGCAGAAGCATGGGACGGGCACGCTCATGGAGCAGCTGTGGGGACCTGCTCGACCCCCCCAACCATGCCTCCTAGAGATGGACGGGGGACAACTCAAAAACAGGGAAATCCAGGAGCCCTCTGCTCCTGTCCAGCTCCCACACCACCTGATTCAAATCAAAGGATTCCGCCAAGACCTTCACCCCAGCTGCCCCCTCCCCATCAATTTTCCGTGGGACACGGAGCAAGTCAGTGCCTCTTTCTGGGCTTTTCCATCTGTGAAATGACGATGCTGGACATTCAATGAATGACTGAACTGATGAACCTATAAGTATATTTAGAAAACACTAAGGGCTGGACCCTGTAGGATGTCTTCATATACTGTGTTATTTAGTACTCGTAATAAGCCCTCGAGACAGGTCTTATTTTCTGAAAGACACACCACACATTATACATTTCTAGTTTTTATCTATAAATTAAGATGCAACCGTGTATGTCTGTACACACACACACACACACACACACACACACACTTTTAAAACTTCTACAAAGTGCCTTCCATGGTCTCAACATTCTAAGTTGTTGTGATATTGGAGAGAAAAACAGACGGAGAGACATCTCTGGCCCAGCTCTGCACCCTTCTAGCTGCGAGACCCCGAAGGCAGCCACTCTGAAAGGTTGTGTGGCGCTCGCCCCTCGTCCAAGTGTGGAGGGTGACACCAGCAGGGTCGCTGGGAGGATGAGGGGGTGCTGGGGCAGTAAAGCACACCCCTGCTGGGGGGACACCTCTACCCCCGGCACGCTGTCATCGCGGCCACATGAGGTGCCCTCTCCTGCTGTCACCCAGCAATTTAACGGTGCCCACAGGGCGCCTGTGCTCTCACGAAACACTGATCTGCTGGGAAGTGGTGTCTGGTTCTTAAGCTCGGGGCCAGGAGGGTCTAGTCCTGGAGACTAAGGAGATCAGTTAACGTGAGTGGAACCTTCCAGAGGGGACGTCGCAGGCAAGGTAGCCTGGGGGGCGGGACTTCAGGGACTCGGCAGGCTGAATGCAACCCTCGTGCTCCTGCAACCGTCCCTTAGAGAAGGGTGGGCCAGTTTGGACAAATTACTTGATCTCAGAATCTCGGTCTCACTTTCTATAAAAAAGGAAACAACTACAGACACTGTGGAGCTTGCATAAGTATGAAGTGTCTCTGCGGGGGTTCATGTAACATTTCCAAAGCTGGTCTGCACGATACCTGTTTGATTTGTAGTTAATGTGTGACAGGGTGGGGGGAAGACTGCCAAGTCCTTGGGTCAAATAAGCTTGTGAACTACAGTTAAATACAGTTAAACAGGGTCCTTCACGGCAGGTTGTCTTGAAGCCTTAAACTTGCTCTGCGGATGGCGGTTCTGCACAGCGTCCTTGCCCGCCTGACCTGCCCCTGGGGCACGTGCGGGGACCCTGCACCTCCTCAGGGGCAAAACCGAGTCCTTCACCCACGTGCGTCCAGGGGACCAGGCTGCCATCAGCAGGGGTTCAAAAGTGTTAAAAGGGAGTTAGTTATTGAGTAAGAAGAAGAAAGACGAAGGCAGTCTCTGATTGGCAAGCCTCGTACTTAGGTGGGATTTCCGAAGCGGAGAGACTTTCTCGTTGGTCTTAGGGAACGTCTGACTCTCCCTGGCTGGACACAAAGGCAGGCGAACAGTCTGGGTATTTTCACACGAGGAAGGATTGTTCAACATCAAGGGCCCAGGGTGTTCTGCGGTGGCCACTTCCTCAGGACAAGTGGCAGTCGATGGGGTGCTTTCTGGGGTCCAACTGTCCCTGTAAGGGCAGGGCAGCTGTGGCCGGAGACTTCTCAGCCTCTATTTCCACACCCACACAACAGGGGTGAATTCCCTGCCTGCCTGCCCCTCTATCTGACTATTTTGAAACTCAAGCGAGGTTGAAAGAGGCAACCAGTACAGACACAAGTGATTTCTGCAATACAGAGTGACAACCAGACACCAACTAGCATCGCTATCGTTAGCGCTAACGGCAGAACCAGCAGGAAAATTAACGGTAGACTAAAGAAAACGTTAAGGGGATATTACAGACGTGCTGCTGGCGGCCAGTCTTCGCTACACGTTCACGACCTGCCAGGTTCTGAGCTGTTTACCCTCATCAGTGCACTCGACCCGTCCTCACAACAATTCCACAGGGAGATGCAACTGCTACCTACGTTTCAGAGTTTACGACATGGAAACGCAGGGACTCAGTACTCTGCGAAGTTACAGCGTGTGTAGCGGGAGATCAGACTTGGGGCCCCAGAGTCGGCCTCGTCGTCTGCACAGCACTTGGCACTTACACGCACGGCCCTGCTTGGATGCTCGGTCACCCTGTGGGTTACGTGTTCCATGCTGTCTTCACGTGCAGCCCATGAGCACAGAGGAACCCTGACTTTCTGGTGGCTACCCAGAAGTTCCATGGCCTGGTGAGGCAGCTTGGGGTGGCTGAGGCCTGGGCACGCAGCCTTGCCCTCCCTCCGCAGAGATCGAGGTCAGCCCCACTCAGCCTCAACCAGCCGTCCTTCCCTGGGAAAGCATCAGAGTGTCCCCAAAGGCCTCGCAGGAGGCAGGAGCTCTGCCTCAAGCCAGGATGCCGGGGGTCAGGGACAGGGTGGGCTCAGCTCCCCAGATGCCCCGTCTCCAAGGCCATGTTTTATCTCCGGCCCCATCCTGCTCGGATCTTAGCAAAAGGCTGTGTGCTTCCAAAGGCAGGGGGCAGCCTACCGAACCCTGCTTCCTTACAACATTAGGGATAAATGCAACACTTTCCAAAAGGAGACGCTCCCCACAGCGCACCCCTCTAGGGTCAGCCCTCTTGGGGTGACGCGGTGCGAAGCTTGCCCCAGGGGTGGGTTACCCAGTCCTTGAAGGGCCAGCCCGTCTTCTGGCTGCTGCAGGTGGGAGGTCCCGCAGCTGCAGGCAGGGAAGGGAGGTCTAGATGGGCTCCTGCCTCAGGAATACAGCGGGGAGAGCAGCACAGCACGGCGTTTCCAGGACCATCTAATAGAGGAAGCCAGGGAGAAGACCAGAGACAACGCCAGAGGGAACTCCAGAGAGTTCTGGAACCTCCCCTGTGCCCACAGTTGTCAAACGCCCAGCTCTGTTGGCACTTTCCAGTAGATGCCCAACAAGTATCTGTGTGAGTCCGTCTCATCACAAGACAAGAACTCCACGAGACGGGAACCAGGGCTCCGTCACCTCCGCGTGAGCCGCGCCCACGTGGCCCCAGGCCCCACAAGTGTTCCCTGCGCTTTAACTCCTTCCCCAGAGCCCTGTGGAAGTGAGCCCTGCGGGTACAAAACCCGCAGGGACAAAGGGAACAGCAAGCTGTTATAGGAAAACAACAGTCTCAAGAGCCAGTCAGCTGCAGCTTCAAATCCCGCTGTCCCTCAGTACCAACGGCCCGGGTCAAGTTAGCGGCACACCGTGAGTCTCAGTTTACATCTGTGAGGAGGCATCATAAACGTCCTGCAGGATGTGTGCTTCCCAAGGACGGGGACAGCTGGGCAAGCTGGCTTTAGAGCACTGGTAGGCAAAGAAACAGCCTCTTTAGACATGAATATTTTCTTTGTCTGAGAAGGTAATATCTTTTTTTTTTTTTTTAATCTTCGAATCGTGGTTAGGATAACCAAGCTGGCACTGCAAACAGACACATTCTGAGAAATTTCCACTTTCAAGTCATGATGAGATCCAGGCATTTCATTAAATGGGTTCCTGCCCTTGAAAACTGTGTCCCCGAGGATAAGTCAACATGACCCGCATATTTCATGTTTCAGGGCCACCTAATCTTAACGTCACAGACCACCATGCTCCCGTGACACGCTCTCCAAAGTCCTCCACCTGGACTCAGCTGCCTGCAGATGTTCTGAAGACAGAGTTACAGCCCTAAGCTGTCCGCTGATATCCCATCAGGAAAGTCATGCTACCACTCTGAACCTCAGTTTCATCATTCCTAAGATAGAGGTTCATGCTTCCAGATGAGAAAATGAGTGTGGATATAATTGGTAGACTATAAAATATTATTAAAATGCCAGTTGTTTATATTCTGTTGAGAACTAAGAACTCTTTCGCAAGCCCATAAGGTGGGTCAAAGAAAGGAGTGGGGAACAGACTGGAGGTGGCCCTGGAACTGGAAAGGTCGGGCACAGGGAGATCTTCAAAGGGAATATATGCAGCTCAGGATCCACAGTGAAGTACAAAGAGCAGGAAAGCGGAGGGAGGGAGGGAGGGAGGGAGGGAGGGAGGAAGGAAGAAAAGGAAGGAAGGGAGGAAAGAAAGGAGGGAGGGAGGGAGGGAGAGAGGAAGGAGAAAAAGGAAGGAAGGGAGGAAAGAAAGGAGGGAGGGAGGGAGGGAGGGAAGAAAGAGAAAGAGAAAGATGAGAGAGAGGGGGAGGAGACGGGAGGGGAGGGGAGGAGGGGACCAGACTGGCGAGCAGGGTCTGGATTCATATGAAGCCTCTGCTGCCCGTTAGCTGAGCAGAACAAGTGACTTCCCCTCCTGCTCTCAGCTTCGTCGTCCACAAACAGGGTGACGCAAGGAGTAATAGTACCTCTGGCACAAGGTGGTCTGTAAGATGCCTTGAGACAATGCTTTGGAAAATGCTCTGTACACAGGGAAATGTGAAAGAAGCATCAAGTTCTGTTATTTGGAGTAAACTGTCTGGAACCTCTGTTCTTCACCTGTGAAAAGGAAGTCACTCAGCTTAAGAAGATGACCATATACATACATACAGTGGAATACTACTCAGCCATAAAAAATAACAAAATAATGCCATTTGCAGCAATGTGGATGCAGCTAGAGATTATCGTACTAAGTGAAGTAAGTCAGAAAGAGAAAGACAATACCACGTGACATCCATGCGGAATCTAAACTACGGCACAAATGAACCTATCTATGAAACAGAAACAGACTCACAGACCTAGAGAACAGACTGGTGTTTACCAAAGCGGGGGGGAGGGATGGAGTGGGAGTTTGAGGTTAGCAGACCCAAACTGTTACATACAGAATAGACAAACAACAAGGTCCTACTGTATAGCACAGTACAGGGAACTATGTTCGATATCCTGGGATAAACCATAATGGAAAAGAACATAAAAAAGAATGTATGTATGTATATAACTAAGTCCCTTTGCTGTACAGCAGAAATTAACACAACACTGTAAATAAACTACACTTCAATAAAATTTTTTTTAAATAAACAAAATACACTTTGTTTCATCTTTACGATATGTCACAGTCATTATGGAATTGCATTAATAAAATCTGGGTGAAAAACTTAAAAAAAAGAAAATGACCATAGATAATGCATGTGAAATCCATCACAGATGATGACCAGGGCTCGGGGAAGAGAGGCTTTCCCCCAGCTCACACGCGCAGCTGTGACTCAAAATCGGGGGGGCCCTGATTCCAAGCCAAGGCGCTGACCTCTCTTCTGGCCACCCCCTCATGCACACACACACTGCCTCAGTAATCTCACTGGGAGCCCCTGGTGGGTAACACGTGGCAGGAAATTATCCACCCATATGCCCACTTGTCAGAACCAGAGCTCTAGGGATTACCTGGTTACTTCACTGGGCAAAACAGACAAGAGAGGACAGATACTTCCCCTGTTCTTTCGATTAATTAAATATCAGAGCTTTCCCCCGAAATACTGAGAAAGACCCTGCTTCGCTGCTACAGGTGCCATGTTAGTGCCCCTCTCCTTCCACCGGCAGAGCCGCAGCAGGCCCTAGGGTGGGGGCTGATGAGTCCTCTGGGCAGTGGTCCTCCAGGTGTGGTTCCCGAGCCAGGAGGGTCAGCATCACCTGTGCCTTGTCAGGAGGGCAGATTCTCTGGCCTCACCGCAGCCCCACTGAGTCAGACAGACCGGGAGCGGGGCCTGGCATGGTGGTTTAACAAGCCCTCAAGGGGGTTTGGGCACCTGGTCAAGTTTGAGAACCACTTCTCTGTGGCGTCAGAATGCATGAGCTCACTTCCTGGCTTGGCCACACGGACAGAGAAAGTCACTTGCACCTGGTCACATGGTTAATAGGCCTGTACAATAAGGACAACCATCTCTACCCCCAAACTGAGCAGCTTGTGTGTGAGTCCCGGCAGACAGTAGTAGTTGTAAATATGTGGGACCGTTATTGTTCTCAGATGCTCTGCAAATTATTTCGGATGAACTGAAGAAAGGAAAAGACACCTTACACCTCTACGGCAGCCCACCTGGAACACGCTTTCTAATAACACTCCCCAGGCTCCCTGAGGCTTTGGGAGTTACAGAAGTCCTCCCTGGGGGAGGCAGGGAACACTGACATTTCCCAGCTGTCAGCCGGCCCTGGGGATAAGACCAGAGGACGCAGAAGATGTCACTTGGTGTAAAAGGTGGAAAACTACGCTGGTATCACGGTAATTATACTTAACAGTTATGAGCACTTTTTACAAATGTTAAGTCATTTACTTTCATTAGTTCATTTCATCCTCGTTGTAACCCTCTGAGGCCAGTAGAATTATAGTCGCCAATTTATAGGTGAGGTAAAGCACGGGTTGCAGGGGTTGAGTAACTGACTTGCCCAGTGTCTACAGCTGCTAAGTGGCCGAGCTGGGATCTGAGTCCAGCCGGTCGGTGTCTAGGGTGCATGCCCTTGGCCTCCCCTGCCCTCCCAGCCCAGCTGCCTAGCAGTCCAGCATTTACCCTCCCATAAATGCTCTCCCCTCCTGTATGAAGCCCTTGGCCCTGTGGCTGGGCCATGAAACTCGCCAAGAGCCTGAGTGTCAGACGGGGCTGGAAAAAGTGCAGACTTTCCTATTCCAGCTCTGCCTGGGGCCGTGAAAACCCCTGAACTCAAAACTTCCCCGACGTGTCCTTCAGCACCACGGACAGGGTCTGCGGCATCTTTATTCTAACTCCCAGCATTTTGCCCCAACCTACAAGGCTATTTGAGGGCACATAGGCAGCTGAACCTATTTTCCCCTAAACCCTTTAATTATGATAAAAATAGAAGGCACTCGACCACAGTTATCCAAGTCGATAACCATGAATAAAGCACATTAAGGCACAGGCTAAGAATAGGAGTCGGGGGCACGGATTAAGCCAGCTGTGAAAAAAGAGGATGAGACCCAGAGCTGGCGGCAAACGGCATAAATTCATTTTAGAGGTTTCACACATACAAGCACACACATACCATTTATACTTCATGGCTCAGGGGCTCTATGATGTAGTCAGCGCATAAAATAAGTCGATTCCTACAAGGTACATGGGTTTTGAGGGTCAAGAATTCTCCGATAAAAGCATCCTTTTTGGGGGAGGGCAGGGAACCGGCATTGGCCAGTGCAGTGGTTAGGAATGGGGGTGTAGGGTCGGACAGACACAACCTCAGCCCCTCACCCACCACTCTGTGCCCTTGGGCATATGCTCCAGACTCCTTCAAGGAGCTGCAGGAGGCTGACACGCATAAAGTGAACAGCTGGCAGATATCAAGTGGTCAATAAAAGGCTGATGTCATGATTCTTTCCACCACAAGGCATCTTCTTTGAGACAAAGCCACTCGACTGTTGCGGACAAAATCACCGAGTGCTGGCCACTGAATTCTCCATGGCTGCCAGTGTTAGCGCCCCACCCATCCCCTCGGACAGAATCTGCGAAGTAAGCGTGCCCATCATCCCCTGCAACGGCACACGTCCCACCTCCACCAGAACCCCGTGCTATGCAGAAGCACCTCGCGCTGAGAGCGCTTCTTGGCCAGTGCTCTGGAAAGGAGGCACTGGGAAGAAAAGCTGTATGTAGCAGACCCCGCGCTTCACTCCCCACCCACCTGGACAGCCCATCACCTCCACGAAATCCTCTCATCTCGCAATTTCAAGTACAGCCTGCCGTTGAAAGACACCAAAGAAAGAACTGACTCGGGTGGGAGGGACTCAGTCTTTCACACTGTGGATAGCACAAGGTGTGTCTGTCACGTTGAGATCAGAGAAACGTCACTGTGAGAGCAGGTCTGACTGTCCCATGAAGTGGGACATGCACTGCGCCGCTGCTTCACAGGAAGGGCTCTCAGCCAGCTCAGACCTCAGGCCGCGGGCTGGTCAGGACCATGTGAGCGGCAGCGGCACTGCCACCCACCTCTCTGCCCTACGAGCTCTGCAGTGGCGCAGGTATTTTTCTAGACACTCTTCACTCTCCACCCCTCCACCCGCCTTGACTCTCAGTGCAGACGGCTGGATTAATCCTACTCCAAAGTTCACGTCCATCCTTCTGCTGTCCTTCTCCAGCCCTCCAGCACAGGACTAGACCTAAATTGGGTAGGCGTTACACTTTTGAACAAACCAGAGCTCACTATAAACTACTTCGTCCTCTCCCTATAGCTTCTACGGTGAAAACATCGATGTGTAGGAGCATCTTCCTAAGTCTCAGCGCCCTTTTCCATGAAATGATGATGGTGATACCCTCCACCTGCCCTCACTGGGAGGTCTGAGTAAGACAATGACTGTGGAACCACCTGGCTCCGTGCTTGACACCCCGAAGGTTACTGTGTCAGAAGCATCTCCAGGATTCCACAGGAGAAGGGGCCGGTGGACGTGCAAGGAGGAGGAATCAGTGCCGGGGAGGTGGAAACGTGGACCCAGAGATGGACCCAGAATTGGCAGGAGACGGAGACGGGGGAGGGTCGTTTGGGGCCAACACGCAGGGGGCTTGATCCTCCACGTAACACAGAGTGGCTGCGCAGGGGTCTGTAGGGAACGGTGTGACCACAGCAGCGTTTAAAATCAAACGCAAAATCACGTGCATTTGCATGTTTCAAATAGGACAGCGAGAATGCGCCAAAGGAAGCCACCTGGAGCTGAGGAGCCCCAGGCGCCCTGCCCACCACCGGGCACACGAGTCCCCAGTGCTCCTCAAGCCACTGCCTTTCCCGAGAGGCTGGATCTTCAGGTCCACAGCAATGCAGGGGAGCCTGCTTTGTCCAATTTCAAATCATCAGAGAACAGGAGGCACTGGGCTTCTCAGGGGCCTGGTTTGGAATAAGCATGTGGGGAACCTACTTTTCTCAGACCTGGGGACCAGCCCACCTCAGCTGACAGCTCTGAACCTGGCCTTCTAACAACCCTCCTTAGTTCCATCAAGATGGCCGTGGCCTCTTTCCTCGGTTTCCCAATCGGCACCTTATTTGTTTAACTTCACGGTGAACCAACCCATAAGGGCTTCCCCCGTGATGACCTGCACGCGGCTCCGGCATCCGCTGCAGGACGCCTGGCTGACGTTTCTAGAGGCAGCATCCCAGGGAGTCCGAACGGCCTCTGCTGTATGTCTGGCTCCGATTCCTCTTTCCCCGTCAGGTTTATGGTCCCGATAAAAATGGAAGCAAGCCATAAAGACAAGGAACCGATGTTTGCGTGACCTAGAATTCTGTCTGCTACTGAGTCAACCAGCCCAATAAAGTTTAGCTGAGTTCCTTCTATTTGCTCGCATAGTTTTTCTGGGGCACCGCACTGTGAAATCCGAGCACAAAATCCATACAAAGTTTTATTTACTGCCGTACGGATTTCTGTGAAAATGCTGAAGAGAGGACTTTTTGGTGGTGGTTGTTTTGGTTTCTTTCCCCCCGCTACCAAGCGCTGAGTACACAGCTGCTGACCCAAGCATGGCTTTACGGGACACTTGGCCACAATTCCACCCCCTGTGGCTCCCAAGGGCCCCCACCATCTACCAGGTGTGAGCCAGACTTGATGAGGGGCTGCAAGCCCTTCCCCTGCTCTGTCCTCTGTTACTCTCCACTCGAGGGACACAGGGGGTGGGGGAGTCTCCTCAGCACCGGGTCTAGGCTGGTCTCTACCTGAGAGCTGCCTTCTACATCCCATCCCAACTCTAATTAAAATATTAATACCAGCAGCTGCTCATAAAGAAAGCAAAGAGCCCCAGCAGGAAATGCATTGCCCTGTGTATCTGAGCAGCAGGTGATGCTGGCTTAGGTGAGCTGGGACTCCGCTCTGCAACGGCATCTACAAGGGTCCACGCTGGGCCCAGCATGTGTGTGTCACCGCTGCCTTACCCCACCTGGCTCGCTGCATGGCTGCAGGGATATCTGGGCTCTCATCGCACAGCCCCAGGCCCTGGGAGAAAGAACACCGTCCCCGGGCTTCTAAGTGAAAGTACTGAGTCTGTCGTTCTGTTTGGACTAACGTAGATAATGTGTCCGAATTGACCATCACGCTCGGAGAATCCAGCGCCCAGGTGGCTTAGACCTGATTCCCGCTAATGCTTTCGGATCTGCCAGGTGCTCTGCGAAGTTCTTTCCGTGGATGCAATCACTTAACCCTCACTTCAATCTTACAAGAGCCTATTATTGTTACTATTATCTTCAGTGTACACATGAGAAAACAGGCACCAAGAACTGCAATGACCTTTCCAAGGTCACACAGCAGGACAGGGGCAGTGCCAGGTTCCCAAAGCCTGACCCTCAGCCGCTGCCATGTTCTGTCATCTGGGACCAGCCGTCACAGCACGCAGGGTTCGGCAAATGCCCCATGCTGGGAGAGAGGGCTCTTCCCTCCAAAATAATACTTTTGGATTTGGATTTTGGCTTTTGGATTTCATGCATGAACAACGGTAAATATACTATTATTTTTTATTTTTTCATCATATTAAGTTTAAGCTCTAGTTGTTAGTTAAATGTTTATGTTTTGCAAAAGTACTAATGTTATGGCAACATAAAGAGCAATTAACAAGGCACGAAATAGCCCAAATCCCGCCCCCGGTGCACTGGCTCTGCTTGCCGCACACGCCTTTCATGTGGGGTGCATGTGGCTTCCCATTCTACTACTTCATTGACGCCATGTTGCGCGCACATCTACATATATAAGGGCTTCCTAATTTTCACTTGAAGAAATGCAATTTTCCATCAGGTTGTTTCCATTTTTTGCTGCCGCTGGTCACCATTAAGAGTACTTACAAAGAACAGAGTCAGCCTGCAGTCGTTTTGTTTCTGTTCCTCCCTTCATTGGAACTGTGCTTACAATGATTTCCTAGATATTTTTTAGTTTGATTCTCTAAGCAGCCCCAGCAGTACAATACCGGGTATCCTGGGAAACCCTCAAGGTGCAGTGCTGACGTGACCGGCGTCCTAGGCAGGGTCTCCTGATAGCGTCGTCACCCTCTGAGCGTGTAACAGGGTGGAGGATGGAGGTGGCACAACATGCTCGATTAAGGACCAGGAAGAAGAAGAAACACTCATGATTAGACAACCACGTGACCAGAATGTGTGTGCACGTCTCCTCCTCTGAATTGGTGAGTGAGAACTCTGGGGGAGGCCCAGGCCATGTTTTACAGCTCTGTGAACCCACCACTCTCCCACGTACTAGGTACTTGAACGCTGTTTACTGAAGAAGCACATCTGTCACTCTTTTATGGATTTTAGCAACAGCTTCTAGCAGACAAAAGAAAGGAATAAAGATAAGGGACAGATTTTTACATGAACTACCACGTGCCAGGGACTAAGCCAGGTGCTGTCACAGGCACTGCCAACCTCCTATAAGCCCCACAACAGCCCTAAGGGGTGGGCATCAATGGCCCCACTTTACAGATGAGGAAACTGAGGCTCAGAGAGACACCACCCAATGCTCACCCAGCCACTGCAGAGCTGGGATGCAAACCAGGTCTGCCCAACTCCCCGAACCTGCTTTCTTTCCATCACCTGAGCCCACATCTGAGCACAAAACGAAAGCTCTCTTTGTCCTCGTCCCCCCAGGTGCTAGATTCCTAAGGGAAAGAGGAACGCTCCCAAAGGGCAGAGGTCTATCTCCCCAGCATCACATGCACCCCTGCAGAGGAAAACTGGAGCGACGCTCTGGCTTCCAGACACCAGAGGGCGCTGTGGGTCCAGGAAGGGACGACAAGGCAGCCTCTCTGTGGGGTTCCTCCCCTGAAGGCTCTGGTCCCCCAGAGTGGAAGGACCCTCGGGATGCAAAAGGAAGCTCACTGGACACCACGCACTTTGGCCTTGTTCTTGTTGTTTCTGAATTTTTTTCTACCGCGGGGCTCATGGACCACATCTCCATGGAAAAGACTCAGTGTCCAGCCGTAGGAAACCCTACACCAACATCTTCACTCTGCTTATTAATTTATTTTGTCAACATGGAAGGACCAAGGGTGGGAAGGGCACGGAAGTCATCACCCCTCCCTGCTCCCCCTGACTCCCCCCAGACTGGTCCAAACCAGCCCACCAGCACTGGTCCACACCATGCTGCCGCCGCCCTCTCTTACCCTCCTCAACAAGACAGCGTTGCCAGTGACGACGGGGCGGGGGGGGGGGGGCGAGAACAGCGGCATCACCCATTATGCGGGCTTGCGACGTGGGGCCCTGGGTTAATCGTCCCAGCATCCTCACGTGGTAGGAACTATTATCATTCCCCTTCTCACTCTTACAGAAAAGGAACCTGAGGCTCCACATGAAGGGGAGCCGGAGTGTGAAGCTGAACCTTTCTGACTGCAGAGTCTGTGACCATTCTACTGGCTCTCGGTCCTGGATGACGGAGGTCCACACTCCATCCATCCATTCACTTACTAGGCAAGCATTTATTTAGTGCCAGCTGTCTTCCAGACGCTGTGAAGGAGGGTCCATGCCTATCTTTCTCTCCTTCTGTGCCCCCAACACCTGGGCTACGCGCACATCTTTTCAGGCAGCCCCTAAAAGCCTGCTTCCCCCTTTCCCTGAGCCCTATTTCATACGTATTAAAACACTGAGGGAGCTTTGTCCCAAGAACCCGTGGTGAACGTGGGGTGGAACGGGAACCAGAGAGAAGGCTGGCTTCCAAAACTAGGGGCAGAGGCAGCCCAGGAACAAAGCACCACACAGTGGTCCTGGGCATTTGGTGGGGGGCGCTGGGCAAGTCAGGAGGCCAAGAGCTCCGGCAGTGTTCCAGCTGTGTGACACTGGGCCAGTCACTCACCTTCTCTGAGCCTCAGTTTCCTCAGCTGCAGAAAAAGGGGTAATTGAATCAGCCTTCCAGCTTCCCTTCACGAGTGATTGTGTTTTCTAGCCATCTTACTAACTGTGACCTTGGGCAGGTCACTTGACCTCTAAGCTATGTTCTCTCATCTGTGAAAAGGGCATAGCTGTGACTTCCTTGAAGCACTGTCTTAATAATGAGACATTAAAGCATGGAACACAGCATACACGGTGCCTCGCCCTCAGATAGGTCAATGCACATTGTCACAGTGGCTGATTACATCACCAAAAATTTAAAAAAAACCCAAAAAACCACAGCAAGATTCAGCGTAACATGACTGGACACAGTCGCGGACTGTGGACACATCAGGCTCCAGTTCATCCAATCCCCTTGGTACTCTGCGATTGCTTTCGAGAGAATATTCAAGCAAAAGAGCCGGTTTGTTAAGCTCTGTCCACGTGCATGAGTCACCAGTGGTCTCCCTTCTGTGGATCCTGTTGTCCCCTTGACTCTCCCTGGCCCCGCTGCATCCTTGGAGGGGAAGCAGAGACTCCAAGTTACGGAAGACAGCCCCAGGGACTCAGGCTGGGGGTGGGCTGATGACCCAGTCTCAGAACTGCCACCTGCAAGGTCCCTTATGCATCATCACATCCCACCCCTTCGTTTCTACAGATGAGGGAGCAGAGACCCAGAGACGGAGGTGACTCATCCTGAATCACACAGCTCAGATGTGGAAGAGTCTAGACTCAGACTTTGCTAAAAATGCCCGGCTGCAAGAGAACGTCGGCTGCAGCAGAGCCAGGGGCGCCGGCGTCTATTCAGCTACGCGTCTCTTCTGCCGGCACCGGACGTGTGGGGAGGTCTCCCGGCTGGGACTGTGGCCCGGCAGCTTCAGGTCCTGAGCGTAGCGCTGCAGCCTGGGCTTTGGGGCACCGGGTAGGTGCCTCCAGAAGCAGAAGGCTGCCTGTCCTGAGCTCAACCAGAACAGACGGGGCAGAGATGCAGCTGCTGCTCATGGGAGAAAGGGGGCCTGTCAGCTTCTCCTGGTGGCGCCAGCACATGAGAAGGACAGCACGTCACTCAGAGGACAAGCCGGCCCAGGAGCTGCACGTTGGTCTTGCCTGGGAAGCACGACCCAGGCTGAGCGCCCTGACTTCAAGCGCTCTGGCAGCCCCAGTCCTGAACCCGAGCAACATGTAGGTGTCCTGTTAATACCCTGTGCCTGGGTTCTGGGCTCTTAGGAACCGAACATGATGGCAACCATCAAACCTGAGTGCCTAGGTTCCAGGTGCTGTGCTTTGAGACCACACAGGAATCGAGGAAGATGGTGCTGCCAGTCCTGCTGTAGGCAGCGGGAGACCCAGACGCTGATGGCAGAGCTTGGGAACACCTCGACTGACCCAGGTCTGCCTGGTGCAAAGCTCGTGTTACACTGTGTGTCACACTGTCTCTCAAATGGCTCTGTATTCCCGTGCAGTAGTTATTACGTGTGCGTGTGTGTGCCTGTGCTTTTAACACAGGTTAAAAAAGAGAAGTTCCTCGTGGAATAAATGAAGACACAAAGAAAAGTAAGGGAAAAAATAAATACTCTCACAGCTTTGCCACCCACAGACAACCAGTGGTTAACAATGGGGGTTTGCCCCCAGAATCAGCCTCCCTCTCTGAGTCTCACACACACACATAAACACAACTGGAGTCATACTGTATAGATATTTTGCAATGTGTTTTAATTAAAAATGAACAAAATGCTATCTTCATTTGCTGGGTCGTTAATTATCCTTCTAAATGTGATTTTGTGCCTCTAAATGCCATTGTATTATTTAGCTGTACAGTAACTCACGTTACCTTTTGCCCACTGCAGAGCGTTACAGTTGTTTCCAGGCTGCCTTATAAATCACGCTGTAATTACGAAACGTGTGGGTATGTACTTGTGCACAGCCTTGATTTATCTCCTTAGAGTAAATCTCTAGACATGAACGGACTAAATAAAAGGTGCTACACGGAGAGAACAAGCTGGGCACATGAAAGCTCTGTTTCCATAGTAACCTGACAGAGTGGCACCTGCTTTATACCATCAGCCCCACGCAAGGGGTTGATGTGAGCCCCCCTCTGAGTAACGATATCCTTCCGAGGTCCAATGCCCTGCATTCTGAGTCTACAATTGCCTAGACTCCGGCAAAATAACCAACATAAATGTATGTTACAAAGTATTGTGGCTGCCTCTCCTGGGAAATGGGAGATGTATTTTTAATCGCTGGTGTGAGTGGAAAATGGCATTTTTAGTGACTGCTTTATTTCTCCTTCTAGGCTGACACACCTTAAGAAAGCTTTCCTCTTTAGAAGGAATCCCCTCTTTCCCAGGATCTGTTGACCTTGTACATCATCATCACAACTGATGACGGTTAAAGAAGGTGCAACATTCGTATCCAGGGAGAATGTGAATAGGCCTCCATTCCTCTGCCTGTCTAGTCCTACTGCCACCCATGACTCTGGCCCTCATCATCTTGCCTTCGTGCTTCTGCAACAATCTCCTGACTATTCCCCGAGTTCCTCTGGTCTGCCCGCTCTCACGTCCATCGGCACCTGCTCTTTGGACCTTCTCAGCATGTCTGATCATGCACAGACCGTCCAAGGCCTTCCCATCGCTGCAGACAAGGCCTGAACACATTCTGATATTGAATGCCCTGTATGTTGGTCCTCAAACCACATCTGCAGCTCTGCATCCCAATTTCCATGAGCGCCATTAAGTACCCTCTGCTCTAAGCACTGTGAACCATCCACGTCCTGAACAAGCCCTTCCCTCCCACTTCACACACTGAGGCACTCAGCCCAGGAAACCTCTTCCCCTCCCACCCAAGTTCTTACCAGGCAGCACCACGACAGCACACAACTCTCCCGAACCCAAGTGCCCCATTCTGTTCCCGGGCCACATCCACAGCCCCTGGAGGAATGAGACAGCAGGGAGGTGCTTACCTTTTCGCCCTTTTCTCCGTGGACAAAAGGTCCTCTGCCCTGGAAAAGCAAAGCAGAAGGCAAAGGTTTTCTACGAAGCATTGCCACGGCATGACATCACACGTGGCAGATGTGCCCTGGGATTCAAAATGGTGGGCTGCTTTCTCATAAGCCCTGCCAAGGAGCCTCTAAAGACACTATCATTTACTGAGGGTAGATTCTCGTGAGCTTTATCTCATTTAATTTTTCCAACAACTCAGTATTATGGTACTATTCTTTCTTCCACATCAGCTTTATTGAGATATAATCTACAGAGCACATAATTCACCTATTTAAAGTGTAGGGCTTCCCTGGTGGCGCAGTGGTTAACAATCCACCTGCCAATGCAGGGGACGCGGGTTCGAGCCCTGGTCCGGGAAGATCCCGCATGCCACGGAGCAACTAAGCCCGCGAGCCGCAACTACTGAAGGCCGCGCGCCTAGAGCCCGCGCTCCATAACAAGAGAAGCCGCTGCAATGAGAAGCCCGCACACAGCAATGAACAGTAGCCCCCGCTTGCCGCAACTAGAGAAAGCCCGCGCACAGCAACGAAGACCCAATGTGGCCAAAAATTAATTAATTAATTAACTAAAAATAAAGTGTACAATTCAATGGCTTCTTAGTACATTTATTAAATATACTAAATGTGGTGGTGCAACACCACCACAATCAACTTTAGAATGTTTTCATCATCCCAAAAGAACCCCAAACCCATTGTGGTCACTCCCCTTTTTCCCCCATCCCCTACTCTGGGCAAACATTAATCAGTTTTCTGTTTCTATAAATTCACCTATTCTAGACGTTTTATATATATGAAATCATACATGTGGGCTTTTATGACTGGCTTCATAGCCCGTGTTTTCTTAGCAAAGTGCTTTCAAGGTTCACCCACCTTGCAGCATGTGTCAATACCTCATTTTATTGCAGAATACTATGCCATTGCATGGCTATGACACACGTTTTATTTATCCATTCATCACGTGATGAACATTTAGGTTCCTTCTACTTTTCCGTTATTATGAATAAGGCTGCTATGAACATCCATGAACAAGTTTTTGTATGAACACGTGGTTTCATTTCTTTTGGTTATACACCTAGGAGTGGAATTGCTGGGTCATATAATTCTGTGTTTAACCCTTTAAGGGCCACCAGACTGCTTTTCAAAAGCAGCTGCAGCATTTTACACCAGCAACGTATGAGTTACGATTTCTCCACATTCCTAGTTGTTCTACACATTATTTAAGTGGGATGTTAAGTCTCTCACTTCAATTCTCAATGTTTGCTTCACATATCTGGGGGCTCTGTTATTAGGTGCACATATGTTTATAATTGTCATATATTTTTAGAGGATCGACACTTTTATCATTATAAAATGTTCCTCTTTATTTCTATTAACCTTTTTTAAAGCCTTTGTCTGATACTGTTACAGTCACTCCAATTTCTAATGTTTTCTATTTGTGGAATGTGTATTGTCCATCCTTTTACTTTCAACCTGTTTATATATTTGAATCTAGAGTGTGTCTCCTGTAGACACAATACAGTTGGATCTGTTTTTACGTCCAGGCTGAAAATCTCTGCTGTTCAATTGGTTTGTTTAATACATTTACAGACAATGCTGTTTTTGATGTAGGTAGATTGACATATGCCATTTAACTTTTTGTTTTCTGTGTCTCCTGACTTCTTCTGTTCCTTTATTCCTCCTTTACTGCTCTTTTTTGCATTACAGGAGTTCTTTTTAGTGCAACATTTTAACCTCTTTAAGGATATTTTCACCATATAGTTTTGAATTATTTTCTTGGAGGTTGCTTGAGGTTTACCATATACATCTTAACTTATCAGGATCTACTTAAGATTTACACTAACTTACTTCCAGTGAGACTTAGAAACATACTCCTACGTGATCTATTCCTTCTTCCCCATTTTTGTGCTACTGTTGTTACAAATATTTGTTAAATACCCAAAGCTACACTGTCGTAATTATTACTTTGAACTTGTCACTCCACTGCATTCTGGCCTCAATTATTTTTGGTGATGAGTCAGCTGATAATCTTATTGGGTTTTCCTTGTACATCAGGAATCATTTTTCTTTTTCTGCTTTCGATTCTTTTGCTTTGTCTTTTAGCGTTTTTTACCATGATTTTTCTAAGGATGGACCTCCTTCTAAGGATGGATTTTTCTAAGGATGGATTTTTCTAAGGATGGACCTCCTTCTAAGGATGGATTTTTCTAAGGATGGACCTCCTTCTAAGGATGGATTTTTCTAAGGATGGACCTCCTTCTAAGGATGGACCTCCTTCTAAGGATGGACCTCCTTCTAAGGATGGAGTTTTCTAAGGATGGACCTCCTTCTAAGGATGGACCTCCTTCTAAGGATGGACCTCCTTCTAAGGATGGAGTTTTCTAAGGATGGACCTCCTTTCTAAGGACGGATTTTTCTAAGGATGGACCTCCTTCTGTTTCTCTCGATTGGACTTCCCGAGGCTTCCTGAACGTGCAGATTACTGCTCTTCACCAAATTCTGGATGTCTTCAGCCGTGATCTCTCTGAACACTTTTTCTGCTCCTTTCTCTCCGCTCCGGGTACCCCTGTTATGTGCACTGACGCACTTCACGGGCCCTCACACTTCTCTGAGGCTCTGTTCATTTTCCTTCATTATTGTTTCTCTCTGATCTTCAGACGACATGATCGCTGCTGATCTGTTCTCAAGAATGCTGGCTCTTTCTTCAGCCAGTTCAAACCTACTGTCATGCCTCTCGAGTGATTTTCCTTTTCATTTCATTGACTGTACTTTACAATTTCCATGTAGTTCTAGAATTTCCATTTGGTTCTTTTTAACAATTTCTACCTCCTTATATTCTATATCTGATGAGATAATGTCATGATGCTCCCCTCTGTTTCCTTCCGAATGGCTTCCTTTAGTTCTCTGGATGTGATTACAATGGCTACTTTGCAGGCTTTGTCTGTTAGATCCGACATCTGTGCCCTCTCACAGGCAGTTTCTGTAGCCTGGTTTTTCCCTGTGTATCAGTAAAATGGGTGTTTCACTAGCCCTCACCTCACAACATCGAACTGAGGGTTAAATGAGCCAGAAATCTGTAAAACATACAGCACAGATCCCGGCACGCCATGAATGCTGTTAAATGTAAGCCTCTCTTCCTATTTCCATGTTAATTTGCACAGAGCGGCTGCTTCCCACCTCTGCACAGGAGGCCGGTGTGTAGAGTGTGGGTGACAGGTATAGCTCAGCAAGTGAGCACAAGACTCAGATTAAAATAGATTCAAATCCTGCCTCTGCCACACACAGGCAGAGCACCTGATGTGATCACGAGCGCATCACGCAAGTCTGAAAATTCTGTATCCTTCCCGTCCGTGAGTGATGAGCTTAAGTTTAAGAAGCTGTTCTAAGGAGTAAGGAGGGACCAACATGAAGCCCCTGTGAAGAAGGGCAGGCGGTACAGTTACAATCATGAGCTCTCAGGTGATGGCACGGGGGTGTCTGCCAGGCTAACTCTTCTAGGGGAGCGGCTCTGTCTTGTCGTCGGGTTTCCCCTGCGCACTGAGAACCTAAAAGGAACTGATTACACTCGCTCTCGTTCACTGGCCTCCTACCATGGGCCAGGCATTTTACAGACAAAGCTGCTCTTTTCTTTATTCTGCTCATGGAGCGAATGAGGTTTTCAGGGAGGTTAAGCAATCCGCTCGCAGTCACACAGCCAATAAAGGCAGGAGCCGGGGACAGCTACTGAGGCCCACCTGACTCCAAACCTGTGCTACTGATGCTACAAGATGCAGTCTGAAGGATGGGTTTAGTGCTTCCACCAGGCCAGGTAACAACAGAGGAACAATAGCATTTACTTTGCTTCTGCACTGTTACAAACTGTTTACATGCGTTAACTCGTTTTAAACCTCATCATGCAACTCAACAGTTAATTTTATCCTCCCCACTTTACAGATGAGGAAACTGAGGACAGGAAGGTTAAGTATCTTGGTGGAGCCAGCCTTTGCTTCCCAGCCATGTGGCTCCTAAGCTCTGCTCTGCACCATGAATCGTTTATCTCTGTAATTCTTCCCTGACCCACCATCCACTGTGCTCGCTCATCAACCTAAGGATGCATGAACACAGTCTGTGCTGGGCCAGATGCCAGGGATGCTGGACCGACACACGGCAAACCGCGGTATCAGGGAGTCAGCTGATGCGGGGACTGACAAGCACCAGGGATGTGGGAGAACCGAGGGGGTGAGCCAGACCTGGGGTTGCAAAGATACCCTGGAGAACTACACCGGTTGAGTCTGAAAGGTGCAAAAACGTGAGCCAGGCAGGAGGGGGAGGTGAGGGGCAAACGGGGGTGGACAGAGGGCAAAATGATTCCTGGTAGAGGAAAAACCATATGCAATGGCCAGGGTGAGACATGGCCAGTTGGGGGAGTCATCACTGCCAACCTGGAGCACAGACTTCGGGGGGTGAGGGTGGAGTGGTGCAGGGTGAGGCTGGAGCGGCCGGCAGGCCTCCTGTGCCCGTGCAGAGGGGTCCCCCCCACTGGCCACGCAGAGGGGCCTTCACTCACCGTATCTCCTTTCTCTCCCTTGGGTCCAGGAGCTCCAGCCGGCCCAGCGGCTCCCACGTCCCCCTGAGGGGTGGAAACCAGAGACGAACGTTGGGTCGGGTCCTCCGACCAACCTCTCCCACACCAGCTGCCCATGGCCCACCTTGCCCCAGTTTTCTGGAAGCAGCCGATTTTGTCACTGCCAACTGCACCATGAGGCCAAGCCTCCCACCCCCGGAGAGGGAAGAAGCATCTGAGTAATTTTCTCAAACTCTTAATTCCCGGAACGAAGGACATCTGGAGAAAGCAAGTGGGTGAAAGCATCGCACCCTTGACCCTGGGAACGGGAACGGCAGCTCCTCCGCATCTTACTGGACCCAGCTAGGGCGGGCCCCCCCAGGCATCCTGGAGCCTCCCCAGGAAGCCCCGCTCCCCGCAACCCAGCGTCCCACCCCCTGTCATGCCTCTTCCTGCTGGCTCTGAGTCCGGGGACATGGCTCCCTGGTATGTCCCTGCATCCAGAACGGGCCTGGGCACCCAGGATCCACCAGGCCACGCCTGTGGACACGACCTGAGCTACCTCTAGGTAAACGGAGCCGCTGGAATCAAGGTGTTTACACAGCATCTTAAGCACGGACGGGCTGGGACACTGACTAAAGGGCCAGGACTGCCAATCAACCACGGGGCAGCCAGGCTTATCTGCAGGTGGTGGGACCTGTTTCCCTCCCTAGAATCCCCTCCCTCCCACCTCATCTTCTCTCCCAGGGTCAGGGGTCAGGCTCTGTCGTCTGCACAACCCCAGATCTGTCCGACCACAGCACAGCTCGGCCTCTCCATGAACGGCCACTGCTTCAGACAAACGTTTTCTACTTAGAGCTTCACGAACCCCCGAACAGCTTTGCTCTCTTCTTCCATCTGACAGCCCAGGAGCTGAGGCTACAGCCCAGGGGCTGCTCAGCAAGGCAGAGGCCCCTGCTCTCTCTCTCGCAGCGAACACCTGGCACCTTGGACCTCCTGTGTGTGTGCGTGTGTCTGTCTGTCTATTCTCCCCATCCTAGCACACTGGGGACAGAGGGGAGAAGGGCGAGAAAAGGGGAAGATGAAGGAGGTACATACAGAGGAAGGAAGAAGGGAGAGGACAAAAGGGACCTTAGGAGATGCTCAGTGGTGATGCACTGAATGAATGTGAACACAAGTAATACAGGTGAGAGGGAGGGGGAGAAAGGGAGAGACGGAGGGACAGAGGCAGGGGGAGGGGGAGAGGGAGAAGGGGGGAGGGAAGGGAAGGGGATGCAGTCATCGCTAGTTGTCTGCACCATCACACTCAGCCCCTCTTTCGAACACCAGACTAGGAAACGGCCACTGGGCAACGCTGACCTCCTCCCTCAGCCTCTGTGTGACCCCGGGCAATGCACACCTCTCTGGGTCTCAGCTTTCCGAGACCGAAAAAATGATGCGAGACGACAGCCCTGTCCAGCTCCGTAAATGCGATAAACCTGGGCAGTGGTGGACAGAGAAGAGGCTGGTCCACGGCTGAGGAGGGAGGAGCCCACAAGGAGGTACCTGGCCTCGAGCAATTCGTGAGTTTGGAAAACGTGTACAAAAAGAATTCCACGCACGTCAAACAAACAGATCGTGCGTGCTGAACAGACTCTTTAAAGCGCAACCCCCGAAGTTTCTGGAATATGGAGGCCTGAAAGGATTGATGCAGAGTTAGCTGGCCACGGAGGGCTGAGCCTGTTGGCGTGAACAGCATCTGAGCCCAGGCGTGCGTGTTCTCCTTCTCGATCACACGTTCAGGCTGAGAAATGGACGCTCTGAACCGTGAAGGGACTCAGAGGTTACCGACTTTATGCCACTTGCCCTATCCTTCCATCTCAACAAGCTCGGAAGCAAAGCCCCGCAGGACAGTAACCTAACACACCATCGTTCGGGAGTTTTTTCTCCTTCTTACAAAGAGAGCAAATCAAAGGACCCCACGCTCTAAAGGGCTTCTCTGCCGGCTCCAGTACTGACCTTTGGGCCGGGGAGTCCCACTGGGCCATCAAAGCCCTTTTCACCCTAAAGGAAGAAAGACAAAAGAAACAAGTAAGGTTCTGTTTTAATTTTCCCCTTTCTCTCTTTACTAGTTGGTTATCCCCTCCACCTGCTCATAAGCCAGTCCCTTAGTAAGCCACATGCCAATCAATAAATTGGACAAAGTTCACTGGAGGGCTTCCCTGGTGGCGCAGTGATTGCGAGTCCGCCTGCCGATGCAGGGGGCGCGGGTTCGTGCCCCGGTCTGGGAGGATCCCACGTGCCGCGGAGCGGCTGGGTCCGTGAGCCATGGCTGCTGAGCCTGCGCGTCCGGAGCCTGTGCTCCGCAGCGGGAGAGGCCACAACAGTGAGAGGCCCGCGTACCACAAAAAAAAAAAAAATTCACTGGAGCTGAGCACCCTTTCTCAAACTGCCAACCTACATGGGGAACTTGGACGTGACCTCCAAATACAGCCATCAATTTACAAATGCCAGCCTCACCCTCTGGGTGGCATCACCCAATAAGCCATTCCATCCATCCTTCATACCCTGGGTCCACTTATCCATCAATTCAACCATTATTTCATATAGTGGCTGAAAATACAGACATGGAAAGATTCAGCCTTTGCCATCTGGAATTTATGAGCTTATGGAAGTAAAGACAAGTAGGCAGTTTTACTCCAATGTGATCATTGTTATGGTCTCTGGAAGAAGACGGAAAGAAAGGGTCTTAATGTCCCAAATAGCACGGGCTAAATGAACAGGTATTGAATGGATGGATGTGAAGAATGGAAAGGCAGGCAGGCAGGCAGGGAGGCAGGCAGGGAGGCAGGGAGGAGGGAGATCATACAGACGATAATAATGGGATCAGAAAAGGATTCTTTGGGGATCTTGAAAGAAGAACAGGCATTAGCAGATTAAAAGGGGTGGCGGGAGGGAAAAGGATGTTCTAGGCAGAAGGTGCTACATATGCAAATTCCAGAAGGCAAGAAAGAGCATGACCTGGCGAGGAACAGGACATTCCCGCCTGCCTAGACACTGGGAGGGGAGAGGGGAGTGAGATGAGGCTAGAAGGGCAACTAGGACCAGGGGCCACACAGAGTGGGGACAGGTGGGGGAGGGGATCTGTGAGCCAAGCTCAGGAGGTCAGTGGCGATCCAGCAGGTGGTCGTGAGCTGGAGAGTGAGAAGGTGGGCGGGAAGAGAGGACGGAGGCCTGCTTGACCCCAGACTTCCTCCCGAGGGGCCCTGCCAGGGCAGGGCTCCAGGGAAACCATGAACTAGGCAGAGATAGCATCGGCCACCCTCCCGGGCACAGTCTGCAGGCTAGTGGGCCAAGCCCCACGCTGCTGCAGTTACCCTTTCCGTTTGGGGTTTTCCATGGAAAACAAGAATTCAAAAGGACTTGGGTTTGGACAGTTGCTTTCGTTATGACATTGATGGGTGAGAACCCGATCAACACGTTGTCTGTGGACCGCCTGAGCCTGGCAGGGGCGCGGACGAGGATCCCTGCCCGGCGCCCTGGGTGCACCCACCCTGGCTCCCTCTCTAGCTTCTCCCAATCCTAACCCAGCACCAGGCCGGAAGCCCCTAACTCCACCGACGCCCCAGACAAAGCCTCAGCTCGCAGCATGACCGAGCTTGCTTCTCGTGGCCTCCCAGCCAGCTGGGCCATGGTTAGAAATCCCCACTTGACTGGGAGCTCCTTGGGAGGGGGTCTCTGGGTGGAAAGAAGAAAGGAGAGTGTGAAGGAGAACAGAGGAGAGGGAAGAAGGGAAGGAGGAGAGGCTGCCAGGACAGGTGGCTTATTGAAACAAAACTGTCAGGAAATTCTTAAAGTGTGTCCACTCCAATGAACGTCAACCACGATTTCGTAGTTTTGTCTGTGCCTCCCAAGGCCCTTGCAAAGTTGGGGAGCACCTCCTGTGTGCCGCCCTGAGCTGGGAGGGGCAGACAGAGCAATGGATATACTGAATGCTGTAGACCGAGGGCCCTGGGGGGCTACCAGTCGAGCAGATCTTCACGGAGACCATCTCGATTTTGTCATCCTCACATATCTGTTTATTCTGCTCAAGTGGAAATTGTTTTCTTATTAAGAGGGCTGTTCGTCCACAGAAAAACAGATGAAGGCCTCAGGCACTCGAGGAGACATTTCATCTAGGCTAAAGGGCAGGCGGTGGTGGCAGTCGGAAACACATTAGGTTTTAAAATTAGAAACAAGAGGCATTAAACTCTACTCATATACGCATGTAGATTATATAGTACAGCTAATTACAGGGAACGTCGAGAAGAAAGGGATGAGGGTGTGTCCCGCAGAGCACACCTAAACCCTCGGCCGCTGCCCATGCAGAGTCTTATCCTCGAAGCAAATCTGGCTGGTTTAGGCGCACACACGAGTGAAGAGGAGACCGGGAGGAGCCAGAGTGCCTTGGGAAGACGTCACGAACTTCAGGAAGAGGTTCGTCACGGCTGGGTCTGAGCAGCTCCCCTCCCGATGTGCACAGAAATCAAGAAGGGAGAAGCCCAAGGAGCAAGGACAGGCCCCTGACCGGAGAGTCGCCTGGAGCCTGGGGCCACCCTGCCCTGGCAGCCCACGTGCATGATGGGAAATTCCCACCTCCACTGCTGGTTCTGCTGCCACCCTGCCCCACTCAGCTCTGGGGCCCCGGGCTGGCGGCTGAGGGTGGACTGTGGATGGTACCTTTTCTCCAGCTGGGCAGGAGCAGTTGATAGTCTTCAAAATGCCGATCTGTTCACTGCCGGAGGTGGGAGGCGGCTGGGGCGGGGGTGAGGGCTCCGTCAGCACGGTCACCTGGCACTGGAAGGGAAGCACAGCAGTCAGAACCTGGCTTCCTGCCCGGCACCACTCCCTGGAGCTTCCCTGCACAGGCAAAGGGGAGGCAGGAACCCTGAGGACACCGGAGCCTGAGCAGGGAGGGCAAGTAGCGTCTGACCGCAGGTGCTGGTACCCTGAGGCCCTGGAGTCAGGCTGGCGTGGGCCAAGAGGCTCAGCCACTTCACTGGCCTCTCAGCAGCCTGTGGGAACCATTAACCCCTCTGAGTCTCGGTGCTAACCTCCGCAGAATGGGGACAAGGGCGTTTCCATCATAATGCAGTGAGGAGGAGTTAGTAGGACACGGAGAAAGCATCCAGTTCAGAGTCCGGAACGCAGGAACCCAGCAGGTGTGCCCGTAATGACTTATTTCCTTACCCTCGCCAGCCCCTTCCCTCCCTCCTTTCTTCCCTTCCTCTCCCCCACTCCTTCTTTCCCTTTATTCTCTCCTGCTCTTACCCGTCTCCCTCCCTTTCCTTTCTCTCCTCTCTCTCTACAGTCAGGCTCAGCTGACTCCAGCCCCAGCCCTGGTAACCACCACCCCGGGTGCCTGTGCCCCCCGCTCGTCCTGACACAGGACACGCTGACCGAGTGCTCACTGTGTCCGGGCCCGCGCCCGCCGAGTGCATGGATTTCAGCTTTCAACTCTGGGAGGCAGGACCATGGAAGCACCCTCGGAACTGGTATTTGGTAAATGGAGAGGGAGGGACCTGGACCGAGGCAGAGGTGGGGAGGCCCTGGGAGAGGCAGAACTGCGCCGGGGGCCCAGGAGCCTCTGCCCGCTGTTCCTGAACCCGTGTTGCCTCCTCCTGTCTTGCTGAGCAGCGCAGAGCAAGGCGGCCTCCCCACTCTGAGCGCTGGCAGCAGAGATGCCGTTCCCCCCTGCCAGCCTCTGCCCTGTGCTCCCCAGAGCTGGGTCTCATCACTCAGCTGCAGCCCCGGGGGCCGTAGACCGAGGCTGGGGCAGACCTGCATGACCCGCTCCCCCAACCCACGCCCGCCAGACCAGGAAACGGAACCCTAGCAATGACCACCGGGCTCCCTCCCAGGGCGCACTGTGGTGGCGGGTGTCCCCTGATCCCATCCCAGGGCCCAGGACACCCCCTCCCTCGGGAAGCCAAGGACCCATTCCGCCCCCCCCCCAACCCCTCCATGCAGAGTCTCTGCTCACCGGACCCGAGGGGATGTCACAGCACGTTTCCAGTTCCGAGTGTCGGGAGTCACAGTAAATCACGATCCGCTGTAGGTCAAACTGGGAGGGAAAACGAGGACAGAGAGTGAGTTTTCGGGGCTTTGGAACCCAGATCCTCCCTGCTTTCAGGCAGGCCCTGCTCAGGGATCAGGCCCGCTTCCCCTTCAGGGCCTGTATGGTCTGACCCTGAGCTGAACTTCAGAGGGAGCCTAAGCGTCATCTACAGACAGCCCATCCCTCTAACAGCGCGAACCCCAAGTGCAAGCTGAGTCAGCACAGACTGGGGGCAGCGTTTTCTCCTGCTCTGAATGTGTTACAGCTCAGGCCCCTCACACGCCTCCTCCCGTCCACAATCCGTGGCCACTGCGTTCACTAAAGCCCCTGCCATGGTGCTGCCACCAACAGTCTCCAAAGGTTCAGAGTATCCCTGTTTTCAACTCTCTCATCTCCATGTGGCAGCTTAAGTGAACTTTTTTATATTACAAGTTTGCTTCTATCAAATAAAAGCAAAAATAAACAAATGGGACCTAATTAAACTTACACGCTCTTGCACAGCAAAGGGAACCACGGATTTTCACATCCATGCCTCTGCACGTGGCCTCCCTTCCAGGAAAACCCCTGGAAACTAGCAACCACACTGAGGCATCCCCTCAGGAGCTGTTGTAAAAATACACCCACAGATCTTTTGATTCATTCACCTCCCCACCCCCGAGTGTAGGAGGGACCTGGTCACTGGCTTCTGAGGAACAGAACACGGCAGAAGTGACGGCGTGTCACTTCGAGATCAGTTATAGAAAGACTGGCTTCTTGGTGCGTGCGCGCATGGTCTCTCTCTCTCTCTCTCTCTCACATCACGCAGCCTGGGGTCACCAGCTGGCACGCAGGGAGCTGCCCCACGGAGAAGCCCACGTAGGGAGGAACCAGGGCCGCTGTCAGCAATCCAACAGCAAGGAACTGAGGCCCTCAGTCCAACAGCCCACGGGAGGCTGCCAGCAATCACCTGCGTGAGCTTGGAGGTGGTCTTTCAGCCCTGTTCTAACTTCAAGATCACAGCAATAGCCAATAGCTTGACAGCAACGTTATGAGAAACCCTGAGCAAGACCCACCCAGCTCAGCCCCTCCCAGATTCCTGAACCACAGAAACTATGAGACAATAAGTGTTTGTTGTTTTCATCCCTCTTTTTTGGGCGGGGGATGGCGGGATATTTGTTATGCAGCAACTGATAACTGATACACATCCTCTACTGTCAAGAAGAGTTCACGGGGTCTCTTCTCCACCACTTGGCTCCTTGTACATACAGCTAATACTGAACATAGCAGCCTGCATGGTAATTATACATTTGGGTGTCCATCTTCCCCCAGGGCTCCCCATCCTGACCCACAGCCCTCAAACACACTGAGCTCTCTTTCCCTACCTGCTTTTCCCTCCTGCTCCTCACAAGGCTGGCTCCTCTCACCTTTCACCTCTGTAACCACCCATCAGAGCCCAGGCCCTCCCTGTCACTTGTCATCCTGTACATCCTTATAAAAGCAAAGACCACAATGCCTCCTTTGTGTGTATTTCTCAGCTTACTTTTTAAACTGTGTTTCTCTGATTAGAACAGCAGTTCTGTGAGGCAGGCCTCTCCCATCCCTTGTGTTTCTCTGTACCCCCAGCCCCAGAGTACTTCCTGACACAGCAGGTGTCCTGAGGCATAGAACGAATGGTTGAGTGGATACATGCATGCACCATGCACAGACAAACATTTATCGAATGGAAATTGAGCTAAATCAACGGATACTTATTTTATTAACACCAGTGCTGAATGCTCCCAGCCTTGCACCTCCCCTGTGCCCTTCTGCAGCCTGTGCTGCATTCGAAGGCCCTGAGCGAGCAGGCCAGGCAGCTTGACCTCGACCTCACCCTCCTGGCTTTGGGACAGGCCCCGGCAGGTGTAAGCCCTCACTCCACAGATTGGACTCAGCAGAAACAGTAACAATTCCAGGTGTCTGTCTGTTGTATTTCCTGTAGAGACACCAGCCCACAGACAGGAGAAAATGACAAAACACAGAATCATGCTTTGGAACAAGGCCTATTTTAAAGAGAGGGTCCTGCTTTCTGCATTAGCAAGCGTACATGCTCAGCGGCTGGGTCTGTCTGGCAAGGCCACAGGGACAGAGGTGGAGAAGGAAGGCAAGGTCAGGGTCAGGGAGGTGCACAGGTGGCCTGGGGCCTGCACACGTGCACTCAGGGTGGGTAGCAGGGCCTGGGAGCCAGGAGGGGTCTCTTGCAACTGCCTGGAATCCCCCCATTCCCTGTCCCACCTTCCTCCCTCTCCCCGCCCTCCACCATGTCAGGGAGCCCACCTCCTGATGCCCCTCTGCCCCCACCCCCTGGGATCTCTGCTCCCGTTTACATCCTCAGCAATTCCAGGCTGAACTGCTGCAGGGTCCTCTCTCCAGCCCCAGTTTCCCTCCGTGCCCACCATGTGCAGCTTGGTGACCCTTTCCTGACTACAGTGAGGAAACCAATCAGGGTGCAGAGAGCTGAGGATCTGAGATCAGCCGGGCCCGGGTCTGAGCCTCAGCTCTGCTCTTCTCTCAGAGCAGCTGGTCAAGGCACCCAATCCCCTGAGCCTCGGTTTCCTCTTCTGTCAGATGGAGATGCTGACATGACTCCTAGGGCACTGTGAAGACCAGGTGAGGCCAGACACAGGTGTCCATGGCAGGTGGAGCTGCAGGGTGCTGTGGTCTCTCCCCACCGTGTTCAAGCCTGAGCTACGTGGTCACAAGTGCCCCAGCCTACGCTTCTGGAAGGTTTACGAAGGGGTGCGGGGTTCATTGATCCTCCCTCCATGTAGTTCATCAGGATTCATTTTTAATCTAGAAACCCAGCACAAAACAGGAAGTGGGCACAGTATTCCTCTGACAAACGTCAGGTTCTGGGATTCCCCGGCACTGGGTACAACGTGGACACTCACTTAATGGCAATGGGCCAGAGGAGGAGAGAGTGGGACCCAGCCCAGACCCCAGACTCCACACTGTGGGTTAAAAGGGCCCAGTTAAGGGCCCAATGTGACCATCGAATCTGAGAGTCAGCACGGGACAGGACCTGGAGGCCCAGACTCACAGTAAAGGCAGAACTTCCAAGCAGACGGTGAGGCCTGCACCCCCGCCTCCTAATTCTGCCACTTTTTTTTTTTCTAACATCTTTATTGGAGTATAATTGCTTTACAATGGTGTGTTAGTTTCTGCTTTATAACAAAGTGAATCAGTTATACATATACATGTATTCCTATATCTCTTCCCTCTTGTGTCGCCTTCCCTCCCATCCTCCCTATCCCACCCCTCTAGGTGGTCACAAGGCACCGAGCTGATCTCCCAGAGTGACTCAATCTCTGTGCTGAACGTCCTTACAGAGTGGGGACAATGCGGTGAGTGAGGTCACAGCCTGCAACGTGGAGGACCTAGTCAGCCCGTGAGAACTTCTGGGAACACGGTGGGTGGCACAGAGCAAGGTGCTGGCCGGCGCCTGCGGCTCTGACACCCACTGGCGGCCCCTGCTCAGACTCTGGGTGGACTCTGCGCCTGCCCCCCACCACTACCGGGGCGGAAGGAGGGCAAACGCGGGCCCAGCCCCCTTCGTCCCAGTGGAGCCTGAATGCTCTTGTCTCTGGAGGACTCTTCTTTACCCAAAACAGAATCGAGGCTTTGGGGCCAGTGCAGAGCAGCGAAGCCGGCAGTCCACCAGCTCCAGGGCACTGAGCGGTGGAAGGGGCGCTGCTCTGGGTCTGTGCTGCTCAAAGCAAGTGAGCGAGGGCTGGTCCCGAGCACGAGAACCAGCCACGCGATGAACTCAGAGAGCTGGAGGGCATCAGAAATTAACCCCTCTGGTTCCTGATAGGGGTTACGGCTTCTCAGCAACCAACCCCATCCCCTGGGATCTGGAGCTGGGCAGGCCTGGGACACAGGAGCGGGAAACGGAGGGAAGGCTGGCAGGGCCTCCGGGGAGTCACGGGGCAGGGGTCCCAGCATGGCAGGTCCCAGACCAGCTGGACCCCCAGAGCCCAGGAGCACCCCTTCCCAGCCCCGGGCCCCAAAGGTTTGAGTCTCCTCTCCCCGCAGCTCGGAGACGGGCTCCCCGTCCATCAGCCTAGATGCCCACTGACTTGCCTGGCCGCTTCTGTTGCACATCCCTCAGCAGAGAGTCACCCGGGAGCCAGGATCCCCAGGCCAGCCCCCAGCCCTGCCCCCTTTCCCAGCCCAGGCCCTGGGCCTCTCACCTCCTTCCCTAACAGGGCTCACCCGCCTTCTCCTTCCATCCACCCTACTCTGCAGCCCCAGGAAACGGCCTCCAGTACAGCCCTGAGCTCTCCCCACCCTCCTCAACCCTTGCTGCCCCTTCACCTACAGGTGGATCCCAGGGCCTGTGCACTAGCGAGGCCTGGCCCTGCCTCCTGCCCCACCCCTCCCCCACCGTGCTTCAGCTCCTGCCACCTCCCACCCTGCGCACAGACAAATCCAATTCATCCTTCCAGGCTCATCCCAGAAGTCACTTGCCTCCAGGAAGCCACCCCTGCCCACCCCCTCCTGTCTCCCCCCATCCGCCTACCCTGTTCATTGAGGTCGGATGCCTTTCCTCTGGGCCCCGTAATATCTGATGCTTACTGTTATCAAAAAAGTAATTCAAAGAGACTGAAAAGATCTCAGTGTGATCCTTTCCTTTTATAAGAGGCCATAAGTAGCTTCGAGTCAGAGTCTTAAAGTCTTTTTCTATTCAGTAAACACAATGTTGAGAGAAGACGGAAAGAGCAGTCGCCACCCGCTGGGGCGCTCCTATCCCCCCGGGACACGCAGACAGCACCTGCTTGATCACATGAACCCCACAGCACGACACGAGGCACTAGCACGAGTCCCACCGACGCTGCCCACGTGGACGGGAAGGGCCAGGCGGCAGGCTGGGGGCAGCCGGTACACATTTACCGCTTCCCATCCCTGGCATGTACATTCGACAGAACTCATCAAAATATGTACTTAAGATCTGTGCACTTTACTATATATGATTAGGCCTCAGTAAAGAATAAAATAAAATATGTGTTGATTGAGTGAATTAATTTAGCCTCACTGAACCAAAGCTTATTTAAAAATAGGAACAGGGCTTCCCTGGTGGCGCAGTGGTTGGGAGTCCACCTGCCGATGCAGGGGACACGGGTTCGTGCCCCGATCTGGGAAGATCCCACATGCCACGGAGCGGCTGGGCCCGTGAGCCATGGCCGCTGGGCCTGCGCGTCCAGAGCCTGTGCTCCACAACGGGAGAGGTCCCAACAGTGAGAGGCCCGCGTACCGCAAAAAAAAAAGAAACACATAGAAGTATTTCTGAGCTCAGTGGTAATCAGGGAAATGCAAACAGAACCACAATAAAATACCATCGTATGCCCATCCGATTGGCAAAACAACAAAAACGTTAAAAAAAAAATCTATCAATGTGTTGGTGAGGATCTAAGAAAATGGGTCTTTCATACGTTGCTGGTGGACACATCAATGTTCTGTCTCTTTGTTGAGAAGTTAAAATATGCCGGAAAGTCAAAAATTGTTTACCCTACAATCTGATCATTGAATGCCCCAGAGAAACTCTCCCAACTGGTACACATCTCCAGCCTCAACGGCACGTGTTACCCTGTTTTCTTCATGAGGAACGTACATCTGCAGACGTGCCAGCACGTTCAAGACCAAGACTTGCTGGTTATGATGGTGAAACATCAGAACAATCTAAATACTCACTAGCAGGAGAACAAATAAGCAAAATGTACGATAAAGTGAAGTATTATGCAGCAGCTGAAAGAAGTAAAAGCTTAGACACATAATTTTGAGAGAAAAAAGCAAGACGTGACTATACACGCTGTACGTTATTCACATAAATTTCAAAATATCCAGCATGCATCCAGCAACCCTGTATTCGATAACAGAAATACATGTACGTGTAAAAAAAGAAAAGAAATGGTTTTGGAGAGAGCTATCCCAGATCATGATTTGGTCACTTCTCGAGAAGCAGGGGACACTCCCGGTCAGAAGGATCAAGCTGACCTCAGCTCGAAGACAGCACGTAAGTGTACACGTGTTACGTGTGTGCATGTTCACGGTGTGTGTGTCTGTGTGTACAGATGTGGGGATGCATTCGTAGAGGAAAGAAAGATACAGTAAAGGAAAGCGAAAAAAAAGAAAAAAGAATTAAGGAGGGAAAAGAAAGAATAAAGAAGGAAAGAACACTGATGTAATGGTGATGGAAAGACAGCTATTACCAGCCACTGAGTCTTCCCCACTTAATATCCCTGGTTGGTGAAATGAGGATGATTTTTACTTATTTTCCATATACTTTCCTATATGTTCCAATTTTTTTACAATCAGAGGAGAAGGGGAAAGAGTCTGAATTTACAGGGAACTGTGTAACTATTTCTCTGCCCATCGATTTGTCTACATATACATGTAGACATATGTCCCGTGTCCCCAGTGCAGAGCACAGTGCTTGGCACAGAGGAGGTGCTCAGTATATATATGGTAAGTGATCAAGTGGCTAAATAATTAAATGAATGAGTGAGTGAATGAGTGATGGTGATACGGCAGTTTTCTGAGTCAGGGTCCTCCCTCCTAAGACAGTGCAAGGTGATGACCTGACACATGATACACACAGGTGCAGGGTACATCAGGAGCACGTGGCGCCTGAGGCTTCTCCCCGGTGACCCCAGGACCTTGGCTGCAGAAGGCCCGCCAGTACTCACGTCGATGGGCACGCTGTCATAGAGGCGCTTGCCGATCACGGTCTTCCCCTGGATGTCGATGTTCTCCCTCTCCTCGATGGGCAGTGTCTGCACCAGCGCACAGTCTATGTACAGGGAGACGTTCTGGGCCTGGATGCTCAGGGCCACCTTGTGCCAGTCCCGGTTGAAAAGGTCATGGACCCGGGGACCTCGGAAGACCACCCTGACGGCATCCTTCATGGCACCCACAGCGTTGTACTCCACGGCCTTGTTCTCGCCGTCCAGCCGGATGGACACCTGGGGAGGAGAGGACCAGAGGCCCCTTGAGCTGCATGGGACCAAGGGAGGAGAGGGCAGCTGGGGAGGGGAGATCGCGGAGTCAGACCCGACAAATCTGAGTCTGATCCTAGCCGTGACCCTCACCAGCTGGTCAGCCTTGGGCAAAGCACTTCCCATCCCTAAGCCCTGGTGCCCTCCTCACGACAATGGTGTTACTGACACCTACCTTACAGGCTCATCTAAACCCTGTATTAAATGGAAGATCTGAGCTCGCACGTTAATCCAGGGGTCAAAATCTCAAGTACCCGAGGGCTCTGCAGGTAAGAGCACCTTTGTGAAACTACAAGGGGACTGGTGAGGAGGGGCTTCATCTATGAGACCGACCAGAAACACTGACTGGTTTCAGCTTCTTTTAAAACCGCAGACGGCAGAACAGAATCCACCTGTGTCTAGATACCAGGTGCCAGTCTGAGACCCCATCCACTAACCCAAACTCTCTCACCTTGCAGCTAAAATTGAAGGCCTGGGAGAACAAAGCAATTCGGTGGCAGGGACCTTGGCTGTCTGTTCACTGGATTACCCTCCAGCCCTCTGCAAAATGCCTTGAAAACTCTGGAAGGAAGTTTTACTTTCCTCTGCGTTTTAAGAATGAATGAGGGGTTTCCCTGGTGGCGCAGTGGTTAAGAATACGCCTGCCAATGCAGGAGACACGGGTTTGAGCCCTGGTCCGGGAAGATCCCACATGCTGCGGAGCAACTAAACCCGTGCGCCGCAACTACTGAGCCTGCGCTCTAGTGCCTGTGAGCCACAACTACTGAGCCCTTGTGTCACAACTACTGAAGCCCGCACGCCTAGAGCCTGTGCTTCGCAACAAGAGAAGCCACCGCAATGAGAAGCCCGTGCACCACAACGAAGAGTAGTCCCCGCTCACCGCAACTAGAGAAAGCCTGCATGCAGCAATGAAGATCCAACGCAGCCAAAAAATAAAATAAATTAATTTTTTTAAATGAATGAATGAAGTAACGAATGAATGTATGCTCATCCATGTGCTTATTCTTTCATCCCTTCCACGATACTCACTGAACATCCTCTGTGACAGGCAAGCAACCTGCTAGGTGTCAGGAATGCAGGAGTGGGCAAGATCAATACTGCCTCAGCGCACGGAGGTGGGGGACGTAACGTGACACAGAAAATAGGTATTCACTGAGCAAATGGATAGGTGGGTATATTCTTGTCCAGTCTCCATGGGGTTGGCCTCCATCTGCCCTGATATCCACGCTCCACCTCTCTCTACCTGGATCTGGACTCCCAGACTCTGACCTTTGACTTCCTGACCTGGGCTTCGATGCCCTTTGGCTTCTAGTTAGTCTGGCCCATGGGAGAGGAAATCAAAGAGCGGGAAGAGAGAGGGGTCTGGTATTGACTCTCCTGCCCTCCCAGCTTCCCTGCGGTTCCAGACGGCCATGTTCCTCCACGTGCCAGGGCCCTTTGGAAGCCCTCCCTCCTCCACGACTCCAGAACACGACGTCTCCGCGAACCACCAACCTCTCCCTGCCCAGGCCATCCAGGCCCCGGGCAGGAACTTCCTGCTGTTGCTAATCCCAGGACACCACAATATCTTTTTGGTTTCCTTAACCCTGACCCTTAACCTCATCAGCTCCCTTACCCCGAGACACTTTACTAAAACGCTCTTCAAAACTCCGGGCTGTCTACCGCTTGCCCACACCCAAACTGGCAAGTCACTTTTAAGCTGTGTGACCTCGGGCAGGTTTTTAACCTCTGTGTGTTGTTTCCTCATTTGTAAAATGGCACTGGTGATAGTGCCTACTTGATAGAGCTGCTATGAGAATTAAATGAATTCATAGATATGTAAAATACATAGTACTTATACATCAGACACTGTTCTAAATACTATCTACAATAAATGAAGCAAGTTCAAAGACATCACCGCAGTGAAGCCTTCTCTGACACACACGTGTAACTGGATTCTAACCTGGTCATTTGCTCTCACATCCTCAGGCATGTGGATTTATTTGTTTTTTCAGAGCATTTCGGGTCAGTATATGAAAGCATTTCGGGTCATTTATTTCATCCGCCCGTTTCCTGCCTGCCCTGCCCCATCCTTTTAAGCAGGTCCCCGTCTCTACAGCTCATCTCTTTAACCCCAGTGGCTAGGACAACACATGCCATATAGTAGGACTCAACAGAAAGGGAATGAATGAATGAGAGCCCCGAGGTTAAAGGAAGGAGCCCACTGCCCTGCAGGGAACCAGCCACAGTGTTTATGACACCACCCAGGTGTTCTGGTTTCTCTGTCTCGGGTCCCCCACATGGCTTCAGCACAGCCAAGGGGAACCTAAAATTTATTTTTAACTGCATTGTCTGCTGGTATGTTACGGTTAGGGTGAAAAACAAAACTATGAACCCCTGACTAATAACCTGAAACTTCTCCTAAGCATAATCTAATAATCATGATTAAGCCTGGTCTCTTTCTTGAAATGTTTCACCTGTTTGAGCCCTGGACCCCTGAGCCACCTGGGGAGCTTCACGAGGACATGGGTTTTTCTCCAATGTTTCTATTTCTCCCAGCACCACACAGAGCAGAGGAAGGCCCGGCAGGCCCGAGTCCAAGCTGGGGGGGCCTCAGGAGGGCACTCCATGCCTCAGATCCATCAGCAAACCCTGTTGGTTCTATTTTCAAACTACATATGCAGAATCCCATCATTTCTCCCCAGGTCCCTATGACTACTTGGTCTGAGTCAGTATCACCCTTTGCCGAGAGGACCACAGCGGTCTCCCAGGCTCCCTGTCCCAGGCCTGCCCACCTCGCAGAGCCTACTCTCCAGTCCCTGCACTGGCTTCCAGCCTGTTCCGAGTCTCACCTCTACCCCTCCACCCTGTTGCAGAACTAGCCTCCTCCTGGCCCTTTATCAGATCTGGAATGAGTGCCCCTCAGTCTCTCCAAAGGACAAACGGGGAAAATGCCAACGGTCAAGGGTGGTTGTAAATTCTCCATGGGGTCATGGTGTAAAAATCTAGATCCTGTTATTACCGGGCTACGGGACAAAGAGCACGTGACAGCGTGGCTCACACCGGTCGGCTCACAGGTCATCTTCTACGTGCCTCTGTCCACTTCTCCTGTGTCCGGTCAGGACTTCCCCGAGGCGTGGGGTGGCCACCACGTCATTTTCATTGAAGGGCACGTCCCAAAGTGAATGGCACGTCCCAAAGCGAAGGGCACGTCCCAAAGCGAAGGGCACGTCCCAAAGCTTGTTCAGTGGAACGGAACAGCCAGGCGCCTCTCTGAAAAGGCAGGTTCTGTTTCTGCATGGCTCTGCAGGATTCCAGCCCAGGGCTCATTCTGGCAGAAGGAGGGGAGGAGGCCGACACGGCCCTGCAAACGCCATGGAGGAAGAGGACCCAGACTGAGGGGTGGTGCGGGCTCGCCCCATAGGACTGCCATGGCAGGTGCCCAGGCCCACAGCACAGGACCCCGGGAGACTGGAGACGTGCGCGTCTGCAATGGAGGTGGGTGAGGGTCACGACGAGCTGCCTGCTCTCTGGAGAAGAGTCTCACCTCCTGCAGTCGGCCTCCCACACTAAGGAAATCAGGCCACTGGGCGGTCAAGGCTGACCATGGTTCTGCATCTCAGTTTGACCAGGGACGCTGCAGGAGGGTCATTCGACAGGACTAATGGATGGGGACCAGAGCCTGCGGGGCACAGCGGTCAAAAGACAGACTTGGAGCTCGACTGTCTGGGTTCAAATCCCACCTCTCCCCCTCACGACCTACGAATACATGGGCAGACGCCTAAAGCTTGCTGTGGGTCAGGCTCCTCTCGGTAAGATAGTAACAGCAGAACCTACCCATAGGGCTGTTAGGAGGACTCAGTTAAGATTTGTGAAGCACTCGGGACAGTCCTTGGCTCCTACTGACCGCGTGTGAGTGTGGATAAGAGGTGCCCTCGGGGGCAGGGTCCGGCTTCAACCACGGGAAGTGAGCTCACTGCCATGGAGGAAGTCGCCTCTGGGGGAGGAGCCCGTGAGTGCGGCTACCGCAGTGCAATGGCTTGAGCATGCTTTTATTTTATTTCAACCCCAAGTGAAAATAAAGTCAGTGTCCCCCAGCTGAAGATGAGTAATGTCGCTACACAGTTCATTCTTCAAGAGAGGACCAGGGTAAATGACAGGTATGGTGGGTCCACGAACTCCGAGGACGAGCGGATCGGGTCTGCATCTCAGATCAGTGTATGGTGTTGGTGGCCTGGGCCTGAGACAGGTCCCCCCTCACTCGGCTGCGTGCTGTTGACAGGTGGGCCTACCTTCACGGGACTGAGGGCCAGCATGCGCCAGACACGGGCAAAGGCGAGCTGCAGAGCTCCGTTCAAGGTAAAACCAGAGACTACCATGAAAACTTGTATCACACATCAGGCAGCATTCGATGCTTTAGAGACATCATTCCACATGGTGCTTCCACTAACCATTCCTGGGAGGTTTTCTGTTTTCCATTTTCCAGCTAAGAACATCAAGACTCAGAAGGCAAACGTGGAGATTGATTCAAGATGGCAGAGTAGAAGGACGTGCGCTCACTCCCTCTTGCGAAAGCACCGGAATCACAACTAGCTGCTGAACAATCATTGACAGGAAGACACTGGAACTCACCAAAAATGATACCCCACATCCAAAGACAAAGGAGAAGCTGCAGTGAGACGGTAGGAGGGGCGCAGTCACAATCAAATCAAATCCCATAACCACTGGGTGGGTGACTCAGACTGGAGAACACTTATACCACAGGAGTCCACCCACTGGAGTGAACGTTCTGAGCCCCACGTCAGGCTTCCCAACCTGGGGGTCCGGCAACAGGAGAAGGAACTCCTAGAGAATCAGACTTTGAAGGCTAGCGAGATTTGGCTGCAGGACTTCGACAGGACTGGGGGAAACAGAGACTCCACTCTTGGAGGGCACACACAAAGTAGTGTGTGCATAGGGACCCAGGGGAAGGAGCAGTGACTCCAGAGGAGACTGAACCAGACCTACCTGCTGGTGTTGGAGGGTCTCCTGCAGAGGCAGGGGGTGGCTGTGGCTCACCATGAGGACAAGGATACTGGCAGCACAAGTTCTGGGAGGTACTCCTTGGCATGAGCCCTCTCAGAATCCGCCATTAGCCCCACCAAAGAGCCTGTAGCCTCCAGTGTTGGGCCGCCTCAGGCCAAACAACCAACATGGAGGAAACTCAGCACCACCCATCAGCAGACAAGCAGATTAAAGTTTTACTGAGCTCTGCCCACCAGAGAAACACCCAGCTCTACCCATGACCAGTCCCTTGCATCAGGAAACTTGCACAAGCATCGCCTCATCCACCAGAGGGCAGACAGCAGAGGCAAGAAGAATTACAGTCCTGCAGCCTGCGGCACAAAAACCATATTCACAGAAAGACAGACAAGATGAAAAGGCAGAGAGCTATGTACCAGATGAAGGAACAAGATAAAACCCCAGAAAAACAACTAAATGAAGTGGAGATAGGCAACCTTCCAGAAAAAGAATTCAGAATAATGATAGCGAAAATGATCCAGGACCTCGGAAAAAGAATGGAGGCAAAGATCAAGAAGATGCAAGAGATGTTTAACAAAGACCTAAAAGAATTAAAGAACAAACAAACAGAGATGAACAATACAATAATTGAAATGAAAAATACACTAGAAGGAATCAATAGCAGAATACCTGAGGCAGAAGAACGGATAAGTGACCTGGAAGACAGAATGGTGCAATTCACTACTGCAGAACAGAATAAAGAAAAAAGAATGAGAAGAAATGAAGACAACCTAAGAGACCTCGGGGACAACATTAAACACACCAACATTCACATTGTAGGGGTCCCAGAAAGAGAAGAGAGAGAGAAAGGACCTGAGAAAATATAAGAAGAGATTATAGTCAAAAACTTCCGTAACATGGGAAAGGAAATAGCCCACCAAGTCCAGGAAGTGCAGAGAGTCCCAGGCAGGATAAAACCCAAGGAGAAACACGCCGAGACACACAGTAATCAAACTGACAAAAATTAAAGACAAACAAAAATTAAAAGCAACAAGGGAATAACATACACAACGTTAACAGCTGATTTCTCAGCAGAAACTCTACAAGCCAGAAGGGAGTGGCATAATATATTTAAAGTGATGAAAGGGAAGAACCTACAACAAAGATTACTCTACCCAGCAAAGACCTCATTCAGATTCAACGTAGAAATCAAAAGCTTTACAGACAAGCAAAAGCAGAGAATTCAGCACCACCAAACCAGCTCTACAACAAATGCTAAAGGAACTTCCCTAAGTGGGAAACACAAGAGAAGAAAAGGACCTACAAAAACAAACCCCAAACAATTAAGAAAATGGTAATAGGAACATACATATCGACAATCACCTCAAATGTGAATGGATTAAATGCTCCAACCAAAAGACACAGGCTTGCTGAATGGATACAAGAACAAGACCCATATATATGCTGTCTACAAGAGACCCACTTCAGACCTAGGGACACATACAAACTGAAAGTGAGGGGATGGAAAAAGGTATTCCATGCAAATGGAAATCAAAAGAAAGCTGGAGTAGTAATCCTCATATCAGATAAAATAGACTTTAAAATAAAGAATGTTACAAGAGACAAGGAAGGACACTACACATAATGATCAACGGATCAATCCAAGAAGAAGAGGTAACAATTATAAACATATATGAACCCAACACAGGAGCACCTCAATACACAAGGCAAATGCTAACAGCTATAAAATAGGAAATCGACAGTAACACAATAATAGTGGGGGACTTTAACACCTCACTTACACCAATGGACAGATCATCCAGACAGAAAATTAATAAGGAAACACAAGCTTTAAATGACACAACAGATCAGATAGATTTAATTGATATTTATAGGACATTCCATCCGAAAACAGCAGATTACACTTTCTTCTCAAGTGCACACAGAATATTCTCCAGGATACTTCACATCTTGGGTCACAAAGCCTCAGTTAATTTAAGAAAACTGAAATCATATCAAGCATCTTTTCCAACCACAACACTATGAGATTAGAAATCAATTACAGGGAAAAAAATGTAAAAAAACACAAACACATGGAAGCTAAACAATACGTTACTAAATAACCAGGAGATCACTGAAGAAATCATAGAGGAAAAAAAAATACCTAGAGGCAAATGACAATGAAAACACGATGATCCAAAACCTATGGGATGCAGCAAAAGCAGTTCTAAGAGGGACATTTATAGCAATAAAATCCTACCTCAAGAAACAAGAAAAATCTCAAATAAACAATCTAACCTTACACCTAAAGGAACCAGAGAAAGAAGAACAAACAAAACCCAAAGTTAGCAGAAGGAAAGAAATCATAAAGATGAGAGCAGAAATAAATGAAATAGAAACAAAGAAAACAATAGCAAAGATCAATAAAACTAAAAGCTGGTTCTTTGAGAAGATAAATAAAACTGATAAACCCTTAGCCAGACTCATCAAGAAAAAGAGGGAGAGGACTCAAATCAATAAAATTAGAAATGAAAAAGGAGAAGTTACAATGGACACTGCAGAAATACAAAGCATCATAACAGACTACTAAAAGCAACTCTATGCCAATAAAATGGACAACCTGGAAGAAATGGACAAATTCTTAGAAAGGTATAACCTTCCAAGACTGAATCTGGAAGAAATAGAAAATATGAACAGACCAATCACAAGTAATGAAATTGAAACTGTGATTAAAAATCTTCCAGCAAACAAAAGTCCAGGACCAGATGGCTTCACAGGTGAATTCTATCAAACATTTAGAGAAGAGCTAACACCCATCCGTCTCAAACTCTTCCAAAAAACTGCAGAGGAAGGAATAGTCCCAAACTCATAAAAAAGAAAATTACAGACTAATATCACTGATGAATACAGATGCAAAAATCCTCAACAAAATATTAGCAAAGGATCCAACTACACATTAAATACTAGGATCCAACAACACATTAAAAGGATCATACACCATGATCAAGTGGGATTTATGCCAGGGATGCAAGGATTCTTCAATATACGCAAATAAGTCAATGTGATACACCATATTAACAAACTGAAGATTAAAAACCATATGATCATCTCAATAGATGCAGAAAAAGCTTTTGACAAAATTCAACACCGATTTATGATAAAAACTCCCAGAAAGTGGGCATAGAGGGAACCTACCTCAACATAATAAAGGCCATATATGACAGACCCACAGCCAACATCATTCTCAATGGTGAAAAACTGAAAGCATTTCCTCTAAGATCAGGAACAAGACAAAGATGTCCACTCTCACCACTACCATTCAACATAGTTTTGGAAGTCCTAGCCACGACAATCAGAGAAGAAAAGAAATAAAAGGAATCCAAATTGGAAGAGAAGTAAAACTGTCACTGTTTGCAGATGACATACTATACATAGATAATCCTAAAGATGTCACCAGAAAACTGCTAGAGCTAATCAATGAATTTGGTAAAGTTGCAGGATACAAAATTAATGCACAGAAATCTCTTGCATTCCTATACACTAACAACGAAAGATCAGAAAGAGAAATTAAGAAAACAATCCCATTCACCACTGCAACAAGAAGAATAAAATACCTAGGAATAAACCTACCTAAGGAGGTCAGAGACCTGTACTCAGAAAACTATAAGACACTGATGAAAGAAATCAAAGATGACACAAAACAGATGGAGACATATACCACGTTCTTGGATTGAAAGAATCAATATTGTGAAAATGACTGTAATACCCAAAGCAATCCACAGATTCAATGCAATCCCTATCAAATCACCAATGGCAGTTTTTACAGCACTAGAACAAAAAGCCTTAAAATCTGTATGGAGACACAAAAGACCCCAAATAGCCAAAGCAATCTTGAGGGAAAAAAAGAGCTGGAGGAATCAGACTCCCTGACTTCAGACTATAGTACAAAGCTACAGTAATTAAGACAATATGGTACTGGCACAAAAACAGAAATATAGATCAGTGGAACAGGATAGAAAGCCCAGAGATAAACCCATGCACCTATGGTCAACAAATCTATGACAAAAGAGGCAAGGATATACAATGGAGAAAAGACAGTCTCTTCAATAAGTGGTGCTGGAAAACTGGACAGCTACATGTAAAAGAATGAAATTAGAACATTCCCTAACACCATACACAAAAATAAACTCAAAATGGATTAAAGACCTAAATGTAAGACTGGACACTATAAAACGCTTAGAGGAAAACATAGGCAGAACACTCTGACATAAATCACAGCAAGATCTTTTTTGACCCACCTCCTAGAGTAATGGAAATACAAATGTATGGACACAAAGGGGGGAAAGCAGGGGGGCGGGGGGTGGTGGTAGGGTGAATTGGGTGACTGGGATTGACATGTATACCTAATATGTATAACATAGATAACTAATAAGAACCTGCTGTATAAAAAGTAAATAAATAAAATTAAAAAAAAAAAAGAAGAAAGTGAACGTGTGTCAGAGGCCACACCAAGAAAGGACTAGACACGAGGTCTGAACCCAGGTCGTGCTGACTCTAAGCCAGTTTCCTGCACTACATAATGAACGTGCTGCTAAGAAAGCATGTGCTGTAGGAGAGCAGCACGGGCTGCCACCTCCCTGGCTGGGCTGAGGGCCCCTGAGACAGGAACTGGGCGTTCTGCCCCACCAGGTGACGGGCACTTGACCGTCAAGGAAGAAGTGCAGCCCTCTGGTGGTCTGCCAGCCCCTGCAGCTGCCCTGCGCCTCTGTGGACACCAGACCCTCCATCTCCCAGGCCCAGGACAGAGACCCCAGGAGAAAACACGGTGGCTGATGCCAAGCCCACGAGAAGGAGAAGGAAATCTGCACCAGACAAGGCACGCTGCTCACACCTGCGGGATGCCGTACTGGTCGATGACCTGCCAGATGTACCAGTCTTCTTTCCGAGACATCTTCCGGAGCCGGAAGGTGGTGACAAAGGCGTACTCATCAGGCAAGCCTTGCGGGAACACATCCCTGGAGGGAGACAGAGACAGATGGCGCCGGGCTGAGAGAAGAGGCTGCAAAGGAGGCCCACGCACCCCGGGGTCACGAAGTCCTGCCACTCTGACCTCCTAGGGTTCTAAAGTCCACCTGCTCGCCTGCCTTTACCGCCTTTCCCTTCAATCAGGGCCTCCATTCAACCCTCCGCTGGCCCTCGCTGTGGCCCCTTCATTGTCCCGGTGCACCCACCCTCAGCCCTGTCAAATCCACCCCCGCAGTGCTCGTCTGCTTCCATCTCTCCAGAATCAGTAATAAATGCTGAACTGCCACCCCGCCGCGGGGCCAAATGTGGCTGAGTGCTGCACCTCTCCCTGCCTGCTGCCCCTCGGCAAGGCCACACTGTCACATTTTAGCCCGCGTGGTCCCTGCCCCACGTGCCAGGACATCCTCCGTCTCCACAGAGCACTGGTTTCCTGAGTTCGGGGGACCAGGTCCTCAAATGGGAGGATCCCTCGGCCCCTGCAGCTCCAGCCCAGACAGCCCTGCACTGCCCTTTCCCCTACAAATTCCGCATGCACGTTGTTCCGCGACAGAAGCTACGGATGTACGGTGTTGTGATGCCCCCGCCCTAGCTGAGGGCGGCCAGGCTCTCACAGGGTGACTCCTGCACCCCGCTGCTCAGCGGTCGAGCAGAGGCTCCCCTGCAGACAGCGGCGGGTCTCCAGAGCTCTCCTCTTAACCGCCAGCTGTTGCCCGGCACTCCCACTCACGGCGGGCCAAACCCTGCTCTAGGGGCAAAGAATGCGAGGCGCTGCCTTCTGCATTGGAGGAGGTGGAAACTGTCTGGCCAGAGAGCCAGGAAGGGAAATGAGGAGGCGTCTGGGTTTCTGGTTCTCAGACTCGTGGACCCTCAGGGACCCTTCGTTTGGCTGTAGAACCTGTGAGTACAGACTGGTCCTCCCTCTGTGATCTCGGTTCACAGATCCGAGCCGGGAGTTGGCCCAGCCGTCCAGAGTCGTTCTCTGAGCTGGGATTTCACCCAGGATCACGTCCAGGCACTGGGAGCAGTGCCCTTTACTCCCTCGGGCCTTCCCAGGATTCAGGGACGTCCTAGGTCACTGCCACACGGGAGGGATACGGGGCTTCCCCACCGCTCTGCACGGGCACAGGCTGTGGAGCCTCAGATGAACATTGCCCTTCAATTTTTTTCTTCTTCTCATTGCATTAATGAGGCCAACTATGCTACTGTTCTTTTCTAAACACACTTACTTCTCAACGCACATGTACGTATAATATACAAATATGCTACGTATCTAAATCCACTATATCTATACATTGATAACTATATTTACATTTATATCTCTATCTACAGGCACACCTCGTTTTGTTGTGTTTTAGCTTTACTGTGCTTCACAGATACTGTGTTTTTTTTTTAAATTGAAGGTTTGTGGCAACCCTGCACCAAGCAAGTCCATCAGTGCCGATGATATGTGCACTGTGTTTAAGACGTAATGCTGTTGCGAACTTGAAAGACCACAGTACGGTGTAAACATAACTTTTATACACACTGGGAAACCGAAAAATGTGACTCTCTTCGTTTTGATATTCGCTTCATTGCAGTAGTCTGGAACCAAACCCACAATATCTCCGGGGTGTGCCTCTCTCTCTCTCTCTCTCTCTCTATCGAGAGATTAATACTTTTTCTTAGGCTGTGTATATATACAGATATACAGGAGAGGGTAAAGGGATTGGAGTTGAAGGACTGACCTGAGTTTGAGGCCAACCTCTGCCTCCTAGGAACTATGAGATTTTGAACAGGTTACTGTCCCATTTTGAGCCTCAAATGTCGCACCAGATAAATGCTGAGAATAACACAAGCCTTGCTCCCCCCATTTTACTGTGGTGAGAAATAAGTTAGATAAGGTGTGTAAAGTGCCCTTTAAACGTTTAGCAAGTAAGAAAAATACAAATATTGACACCCCTTTTCATTATGAACAAAATTAACCCATACATTAAAAATTATACGTGTAGGTATGTATCTGCGTAAATTGCATTAGAAATGAAAGGGATGCTATTCTCACTCAACACGTCAGAGCTCTGTCGGTTTGATTGTTTCTGTTTTGCCATTAAAACAAACTCGAAACCATGTAGAAATTCCTTCTCAGGACGACTCAGCATAACATGAGCCCAAATCCATTTCCCAGAAACACTTCAGCCCCACGTCCAGAGAGCAGAGTCCAAAGCCATTGTGCTGTTTGCTCCAAATGCCCTGATAGAAAGACGGCACCCTCAGCAAGTGGGAGGCCTCTGCTGGGCTCCCCACCGCATTTGTGTAACGCGTGCTTTCCTCCCTCTGTTTTGTTCTTTCTCTATTACACGTTTGCTGTATTATTATTATTATCATTTTTGGCCACACCGTGCAGCTTGCAGAATCTTAGTTCCCCCACCAGGAATCGAACCTGAGCCCCCTGTGGTGGGAGTGTGGAGTCCTAACTGCCAAGGAATCCCCTTGTACGTTTGCTTTAAAGTGAAGTTGCCTGTGATTTTTTTTTTCTGTTTCTAAGTGGTATGGATGAATTGGACAAGTTAGGCCAAAGAAGTAAGGGGAGTTAAGTGGGAAATGGAACCTGGATTCTGTTCATCCCTGTGTGGCCCCCAAATGAGCATGGGACCAGGTGATTAAGATCACCCAGCATCTGTATCTCAGCCCCTGTGTGGACAGAACAACACCCACAGTCAGGAAGGCACGCCTCCCTTGAGGGTCTGCTGACTGTGATATGGTCTCCATCGCAGGGTGAGGAAACGGGACCCAGAGAGAGAAACTGACGTAGCATTTCCTGTTCTGAACCAGCACTGTCCCGGGATGCTGGCGCTGTGAGCCGTGGAGGACGTTAGGGCCCGATACAGTCCTGGTGCAAGGCTGGCACTCAGAGAACGCCCACCGAGCTGGAGAAACGATTGCATGCCTGCAAAATGCAAGCTCTGAGGCCTGATGTGGCAAAGCCCATCTTTGCCAGGCTAGTATCTAACGGAGGCTTCTCACTGATCGTGGACTGAGTCATCCCCTCCTCCAGGCAGGGCTCAGCTCCATGCTGGGACTCAGCAGAGACCAGACTCAGGCCCTTCCAGGAGCTTCTCCCACAGCTGGGGAGACAGTCTGCAAATGACTCATTGCACAATCGAGTCGCTGGCTTCAATGCTGCTACATTTTATGCAGGAGGACAGGTTGTGAGGAGAGAAAATAAGGGGAGGCCTGGCTTAACCTCAGAGTTAGGGGGAGGCATCCTTGAAAGCAGGACAGATGAGTTGTACTTTGAAGGACAAGCAGGGGTAGAGAGAGGGCAGTGCAGACAATGACAGGCCAGGACGAACCTGATGCCAGAAAGGCAGCACGGGGCTAGATCACACACAGGGTCTTCCCAGGCCCTTAGCTTAAGAACACTCAGAAGTAATTAAAGAGTTTTAAGATGAAGAGTAATGTCAAGATAAAATATCACTTTTCATTTTCAAAAGACCATTCTGCCTGAGAGGAGAAGAACGGAACATTAATTTTGGTGTCATCATTAGCCCTGGACTGGAGACCCCACAGGTGTCAGACCCTGGACTCATCTTTGCATCATGACCCTCTCAAATGACGTTGCAAGGCGGACACATTCACCTCAGATGAAACAGATGCCATGACTGGGGCACAGGGACCTCCCATGACTTGTGTAAGGCCAGGCACCCAGCAAACACTGAACTGGGTCTCCACTGGCCAAAACGACTACATGACTCTGGGTGGTGCTCTGCCTGCGTGTCATGCAGTGGCTGGCCCACAGTAGGTGCCGTGGATCTAAGCCATAAATGATAAACGTTTGTAGTTTACTGAACTAACAGAAAAACGCAGGCATGAATGGATGGAGGATGAACACCACACCTGTACGGACAGGTGAGTGTAGAAGGACCAGGGGACCAATAACGTCAACGGTAATACATGGTTAAGAACGAGGCTGAATTCCCGGGTCAGTGATTCGGCTGCTTCATTTCAGGGTGACCTCACCAGGCACTCTGTAGGCGAAATCCCTGCCCAGTGCTCAGTGGGCAACCGTGCTGACCAGAGCCTGCCCACCCTTTCAGAGGCGTCCTGGGCAGGTCTAGAAGGAGAAGCAAGCACTCACTCAGTCCTTTGCACCACAGGGAAGGCTCCCATCCGGACGTAGGAACTCTGCGCCCCGTTCTCTCTCTCCCCCAAGATCGCCTTCACACTGAACAAATCCATCAGGTCAAAACCTGTCCAAAGAGAAGAGCCAGGAGTGAGTTTGGCCAGAGGAGCCCGGGAGACAGAGGAAAAGCACATCTGCTCTCTGGGAAGGTGGCCAGCCCGTCCTGCCCTGGGGGAGCAGGATTTAAGCGTAGGGAACTGTGCAAATCCATTTCCCAGGTGAAAACAGAAACAGCAGAGGGAGGAGATGGACAGCTTCTGTTTCCATGGCCAATTGCAGGAAACAGGCAGAGACGCTGGGGTTTCCGATGAAACATGAGCCTTCGTGAAAGTCCTGGATCACAGGCAAGCATGGAGTAAGCAGTCGGCCACCATTCTGGCCGTGCGGCTGGCATTCAGGGAGCCCACGTGGGGACACCCGGCTCACACGGCCCGGCTCTGCAGGCTAAGTGGCGACTTTGGCTTTCCTTCTTGCAGCCACATTTCCGCAATTCACTTGGACTCTGCTTGAATTATAATTTAGCAGCTTTTAAACTGCATGATTTTAAAGAGCGAAACATCAGAGAGAAGAAAACTCTTCGTGACTCTGCATTAACGGAAAGGCGCGTTTCCTTCTGTCATGACTCTGAGAGAGGACCCTGCTCACTGGCCACACGAAGTAATGGAAAAGACACGAACTTTGGGCTCAGGCGAGCTGGCGGGACGGGGGTCATCCAGCTCAGTCACATATTTGTGTGATGCTGAGCGGGTTACAGAACCCGCAAGAGCCTCAGTACTCGGCTGTGACAGAGGCTTGACACCCGCCACCTTGGCCGTCAAGAGAATCCCAGGCGGTCGCTCAGCCGTGGTAGGAAACCGACTCAGCAGGTCAGTTATTCACTCAGGATTCTCCACCATCAGCAGCACAAACTTATCCATGACCCCCTACAAAACCACATGGACCAGTCTGGGGGGGCTGACTTGAGTCCTGCAGCTGGGGTCCTCAGAGGAGCCCAACCACGATGCCCACACGGAGGCAACGGTGGGATGTACCGGCCTGACACTGCGTTCCTGGGGAAGGGGAACCTCGCAGCAGACGAGAGGAAGCCGCCTGTGGGTGGGCACCCGGCCTCACTTGTCTCCGCATCCCCGGGCTAACACACCACTCGGCATCAGTGGCACCTAACCCATGAGACTTCAGGAAGGTTCTTGCTGTCTCCAACATTCTGAGATGCTGCCATGGAAAACAGGAAACGAGCTTGCAGGGCTCACATTAGGATGACTAAAACATCTTCTAACTAGATTCTGTCCTAAGAGACGATTTAGTCATTCAAGTTGTATTTTGAGAGCCTCTCTGTTCCAAGCCCTGTATAAGATGCTGTAAGAACAGAAAGGAATTAGCATCAATTGAGAGTTTCAGCAGCAGAGTCAGACAGGCCTGGGCTGTGTTCCTGACCACCAGGCCCTAGCTGTGTGACCTTAGGCAGGTTGCCTGACGTCTCTGAGCACCAATTTCTTCATCTGTAAAAAGCGGATGGTCTTTGCACCTCACAGGATTGTGGTGAAGCTTGGATATGATACAGAGCTCTTCGTATGGAGCCTGACATAGAGCAGAAGACCCACAAAATAATTTTCACATTATTTAGTTCCCTTTACAATGATTACAGCCTCTTCTCCCACTGGATTCTATCCGTGGATATCACTTACGCATTCAATACATATGTTTTGAGATCCTGCTCTGTGCCAAGCATGCATGAGCACTGGAGACACCGCTGGGAGAACTGGTGCCCTAGTGGGAGGCCAATAATAAGCACATGTCCAGCACAAACGTAAAGGACAATTGCAGGCAGTGAGGAATAATTAAACAGGATTTGATGGGAGGTGAGCAGGGGTGACCGGGCAGGCCTCAGGGGGCGGGCCACCTGAGCAGGGGCTGTTCCAGGCCCGGGGCAGGGCCTGTGATGGTCTGGGAAGGGATTCCATGCACAGCAAGGCTGTGCTGAGATTGAGGCCCTGGGGGACTCTAGGCACCGGCCCCTCCCCAGCCCCTGCCACTCTGAGGTTGCCTAGTTCTCAGAAAATGACTAAGAGTTGCCATCATGTCATTTCTAAACAGCATCTCACACACCAGCGAATTAACAGAATTCATGGCACAACGTTAAACGAGATTTGGTCCTTAAGATAGAAAACATGTACCCAGAAGCTCCCTCAGGGATGAAGACAGCACACCTTGGAACAGTGTGCCCTTTAGTGCCCACTGAGGCAAACGACCTAGCCTCCCCAGAGATGCAGGGGCCCCCCAAGGGGCAGGCACCCCCCAACGTCATCACCCGCAGCTCTGGGTTTAAGGCCTCACAGAGCCCGGTGGGTCCAGCGGGATCAGTGGGTGGAATGCACTGGGCCACACAAGGAGGGATCTCGTGAAGATCCAAAGGACCGCCCGTGCACTGTGGCCCTGGACCTGGAAGTGACCCGCAGGGCTGGGAAGCAGAGGACAGTGGGAGGGGCTGGTGCCTGGGAATGGGGTGAGTGGCCCACAAGGGTTCCATGGAAGGGACACCGAGCGGTGAAGGGCCCGTTTAGGCTCAGGTTCTGTTCTCAGGAAAGGCAGAAGAGGCGGGCGCAGGTTTTGGAGCCACTCTGCCCGGGTGTGAAAGCAGGCCCAGCGCCGGCCGGGCCACAGCCCGCATCCTCGCGTCTCCTTCAGCAACGAGGCAAGGGTAAGGGCCCGACTTGCAGGCTCGCGCCTCCGGGCCTCGGGGCCTCCGGGCGTCCCTGCCATCTCCCCCTGCGGGAGCAAGTGGGTCCCGGGGGGCTCTCCCGTTTGTCAGCACTCAGAGGCTCTCAGCGGCCGGGGAGCAACCCCTGGAGCGGTAACTGCCTGGACACGGGGTGGGCTGTCGCTCCAGGGAAGCAGCCACTTTCGTTTAAGGAGGGAAAGTGAGGACAGGAGAGCATCTCAGTGAGACACACCTGGGCCTCCCTGCTCTTAGACTCCGCAGCTCCACGACTCTGGTGCAACTACTCAGCCCCTGCAAACTCCCACTTCACGGGGCTGCCCAAGGCCCACAGGGATGCGCGGGCCCCGGGGGCGCCCACTGAGTGCCGGCTCTGACTCAGAGCGGGCTCAGAACCCGGCGGGCACGGGCCCAATGCCGCCCACTACGGTGCCAGGCAGAAGGGCAGAGAGGCCCGCTCCTCTACTTCACAGCTCCGTCCCTGTCACTGGAAACCGCCACCTGAACCTGGGCTTCCTTGTAGCAGTCATGTGTGGGAGAATAAAAAATAGCTTTAGAAAAGCAAACATATGCTCTACTTTCTAGTTCCACTTTCGTTGGCGTCCATGGATAAAAACAAAGACTTAAACACCACAAAACTCTGAACAACAAGCAATTAACTAGGAGGCAGCAAAGGGCTCCGAGAGAAAGATGAATTGCCTGCAATAAATAAAGGCCGGGAAGAAAAATGAAAAATGTTCCCGAGGTAAATGGACCCTGATGCGAGGCACCGCGAGATAAAGCGGCGATTGTTTAATGTAGAGACCGCAAGGATGCACCTTCCCAAAGTCACGGACTCAGCTGAACCAGGTGGTATCAGGGACACTGTGACGATCGCCCAGAGTCCTTCAAAGGTCCGCGCTGGACGAAGCTTGGCCGGACCCCCAGGCACGGAAATTACTCCCGGGTCTTTCGTGGGACTGGCCGAGGTGCACACGGTTAATCTGTCCCCAGGAGAAGGTGAGCAATTTGAAGGATGGGACCTGATCTGATTCATGTTTCCATCCCTAAAAAAGTAAGAGCTCTGGTTGTCGTTCTTAATTGAGGCACCGTCAGTGGAAAGAGGGAAGGAGAGAAGAAAGGAACTCACTAAACCATGAAGGGCCTCCTCCATTTAGATGCCCTGTTGGCTGCTCCATGTTCAACAGGACAAAATCCCAGCCCCAACCCCCAAAAGTTTAGTGTCTACAGAGAAACAGGCACAGAGAGAAGCTGTGTTGTATCATGGATGGGTAAATGAGAAGGAGGGGGAATGGCTGGGCTTGTATAACAGCACATGGAATATTTTCCCTGCCCAGCTGAGGAGCAATCAGGGAAGGCTTCCCAGAGGAGGCAAGGCCTGGCCTGAATTTAAAGAACAAATAAAATCTGGGCAGACAGAGATAGAGGGAAGGGCATCCAAGGTAACTGGATGTGCAAAGGTCACCGGACCTGAGGCACCGAGGTTCTTTCTGAGAATCCCACGATTTCGGGATGTCAGGAGCCACGGTTAGGGGAGTGAGCTAGGCAGGGGCAGATCAGGCTGGGCTCTGTCGGCCACGCGAGGCGGTTTGAGTTTCTTTCTACAGGCAGTGGGGAGCCGCGGAAGGGCTTTAAAGCAAGGGAGAAACACGATCTTGTTTCTGTGCTCGAAGACCATTCTGGCAGTGGGGATGGAGGAGGCGGCAACGGTGGGATGGACCGGCCTGGGGGAGACTGGGGAGGACTAGACTTGGAAACACAGGCCTGGGAGGAGGGAGGGAAGGGGCAGTGAGCTGAGACTATCTGAGATGCTCGTGACATGGCGCCTGTTATCTGGAGGTCGGAACTCAGGTAGGAGCAGAGAGACATTAGGATGTCTGTGGCCCAATCTCAGAGCTGGACCGTGCCCAGCACTTTCTTTCAGCTTTAAATAGCTGACCCCCCAGGAATGTTGTATAACACCTTCAGTCACTAGAATTTGCAGAACATTCGGTTTTTAGAGCTGGGAGGGGTCCTCAGAGATATCATGTCGGATGTATTGTTGCGTAAGTGGGGAAACTGAATCTCAGAGAGTCGGGTGATGGACCCAGGCCTCCAACCTGCTTTGTCTGTTCTGTTCCCCGTGCTCACTGTTCCAGCCCAGATAAGCCCTAAAAATAGCTGGAGTCATTTAAGGAACCGCCCGGAGGTGAGGCTTTGGGGAACTGCATTTTTTACAAAAGCTGCTCCGGTTACCCGACTGCGTCTAAGTTGGCAAGTGTGCGGCTCCATCTCTCCCTAACTCCGGTCTCAGCTCCAGCTGGCAGGAGCCTCTTTTCTGGTCTGGTTATAATTAGAGGAGACGATAGATCCCGCAGGCTCTCTGCTCTCAGAGCTGCACAAGCAGGGCATCTGCACCGCGTGCTGATGGAGGCCCACCCAGCGCTGTGATTTACTTCCTGGGGGCCTCGGAGCCCACCAAGGGGAGGCGAGGTTCCAGGCTTCACTGGCGGCACATCCACACAGCGGATTCTGCACAGAGGGTCCCGTTTCTATCCAATCGCGACAAGACTCCTCAGCGGGATCCTCACACGCCAGAGCCGAAAGGATTTGTTCCCAGCTTGCGTAAGCACACGTGTGCACACACAGACGTGCACGCACGCACATGCGTGCACACACACGTACACACAGACACGTTCTGAATCTTCCCAGCCAGAATCAGTTATTCTTCAGTGGAAAAAAATACTGGGGGCTCTTCAGTCCGTAGAACGAGAGGAAAGCTCCTTCTGAGTTACAGACGATACGGCAGATGAAATGGTGCTCATTTGCGTCTCCTCCCTCCCTCCCCCTCTTCCTTCCGACGGCTGGATGTGAGCCCTGACTCCGCCACAAACTCAGGCAAATTACTTAATGTGTCTGTACCTGTTTCCCCAGCTACAAAAGACACAATAGTGCTGGTCTCCTACATTGTAAGGGTTAAATGAGAAAATAAGTGCAAATCCCTTGGCAGGCAAGGACGTGGTAAGCATGTAAGTGCTGGTAAGCATCAGTTATTACTATTTCTGTTATTAATGGTATGACTGTCGTAACTTCCCTTCTGTGAACAAACACACTGGATAATGAATTATTTAGGGGAGATGCCGTTACGAGGGATTCATCGCTCAGGAAGCCCGACATGGACGATGCAGCAAGGTAAAGATCTGCCTTCCAGGGTGACCTCAGCGGAAGTTACTTGGGGGCAGAGCCGGCAGAGGCCCAGCCAGGCTCGAGGGATGGAGAATAGATTACCCAGAGCCAGAGCTCCGCTGGGTAGTACCGAGGCAATCAGTGGGGACATCCGCGCTCCCAGCAGCTTTGCCCTTTGGACGGTGACTCGGCTATAAATATTTTCACTTCAAGGTAGCTGCATTAACACAGTGACTAGGATGGAAGTCATCTTGCTCTCAGGAGTTAGACAAAGACATCCTGATAGAGAGAGTAAGCACCTCACTGAGCACTGACTACAGCCCAGGTGCTCCCCGCAGAAGTGCTAGTTTATCTGGGAGACGCTCGATGGAGGAGAAGGGTCAGCAGGGAGGGAGGCACGGCAGCTGACGAGGAGAGCAGCACCAAGCCGGCTGCCCCCTGTGGGGAGCTGCCCCCTGTGGGGACGTGCTGGCAAGTGGGTCAAGGGGCCGGGTGTTTCTTTACCGACGCTCACTGCTTGAGGGCTGGGTTACTCCCGAGGGGTGTTAATCCCCTGGCACGTTTCACCTGCCGTGCACACAGGGAGCACAGCCTTCTGCTGTTCTAGGAACAACCCTGAGGCGCCAAGGTGCAGATGCTGGCATGTCCGCATGGGCAGGCGAACCCAGGCAGGCTCCCTGGGGAAGGGGCGGGGCACTGCAGCACCTACAAGACACCGGGTTCTGATGGCCCGGGGCTCACTGCCTTGGATGGGAGACTGACTGCACTGGTTAGAAATGGACCCGAGATGCTTTGGGGTGGAGACACGGGGCTCCTGACGGGGCCGGCGTTGGTGAGGGGAGCAGGGCTGGTGTCCTGCAGGGAGGAGAACTTCCCTGAGATCATGCACTTGAAGTGTTCAGCTGGACGCCTGGGAGCAGCTAATGGACGCTCATCACCATCGGGACGAGGGGGCCGGCTCAGCGTCCCCCGCGCACTCAGTTACCCAGTCGTGGTCGCGTTCAGAGACAGCCTCCGCGGAGTTTATTTCTGCCGCTGGCTCCGCAGTCGTGTGTCTCTGTGTTCCCTCATCCGTTGATTCACTCATGTATTTATGACTCTGATTCACTCCCAAATGCATTTATTTATTCACCCTTTGCCCGGCTGCCAATCACTCACTCACCATGTCACTCACTCCACTGCATTCTCTACCGACCCTACAGCATCACCACCTGCTCCCAGAGGGAACACGTGAACGGTCTTCCCTGTTGACGGTTCGTTGACGGGAGCGGCTACCTGCACAGTTCAGACCATCCTATTAGGACTTCGGTGAAGGACAGGAATGAGGACAGCACCAGCAAGGCTACCCTTGAATCAAGGAGGGTCATGGTCAAGTCCAGCAAAAAGCACAGAAAGCAAGCCGTGTAGGGTGGCTGTTACTCTCTTACCTGTGATCTCCTTGGTTTCGCCATTGGTGTGCTTAAAGCGATCTCCTTCTACACGAAGGCTGGGGCAGAGCACGTCTGAGAAAAGCAAGAGGAAACAGAGATCGATGAGCAAACGCAGCCCACGGTTCCTCCAGGGCACGTGATGTCATTGGGACCCTGCGCCAACCCCCCTGCATGCAGGACGTCCAGGATGGGGCAGACGCAGAGGCAGCGCCACATTGACGGAGTGTTTCATTTACTCCCAAATGTACTTGTTAAGCATTGGCTCTGCCAACACTGTGCTCATACGGGGATGAGATAAGAACAGGCATGGTCCCCACCCACAAGGAGCTCACAGTCATCCATCAGAGGGAGTCAGACACGGAAATCCACACGATCAATGGGGTCATAAGTGACAGAAATGGGTCTGGGTTGCTAGGGCACTAAGGACTCTGATCCAACACCTAGCCCAGCCTGGGGAGGTCAGGGAAGCTTTCCTGGAAAGGCGATGTTTGAGTTTTCCCTTAAAGGAACAGTAAGACTCAGCCAGATGGACAAAAGACCAAAAGGCGATCCAGGCAGAGGGAACTTCATTCATAAAGGCAGGAGCTTATAGATGAAAATCGCAAGCCAGCAGGGTGTCAAGGAAACAGGAGACGTGCTGGGGGCCCACCTACAAGGTGTCTGTTATGCTGCCCCAGGGAGCTTTAGGTGCAATTCCAGAAGCAGGCGTAATCCCAGAAGAAGCAAGACTGCTCAGTTACACAAAGGCAATGGAGTCAGTCACACAGTGAAAAATACTTCATTATACGATATTACATAAACGCCTTATTATACGATATTACGTAAATGTCTTATCTGAATGTCTTCATGATTTCTCACTTAAAAAAAAAAGTTGGAAGGAAAAGGGATTCTTCCAGTTGCCCTAAAATTCCCAGAAAGAAACTTACGGTTTCTTTCAAAGGGGAAAGGATAGGGGAGGGATAAATTAGGAGTTTGGGATTAGGAGATACAAACTACTATATATAAAATAGATAAACAACAAGGACCTACTGTATAGCACAGGGAACTATATTCAATATCTTATAATAACCTATCATGGAAAAGAATCCGAAAAAGAATATGTGTGTGTGTGTGTGTGTGTGTGTGTGTGTGTGTGTGTAACTTAATCACTCTGCTGTACACCTGAAACTAACACAACATTGTAAATTAATTATACTTCAATTTTTAAGAATCCCAGAGAGAGCACCAACTGTCAACACTAAGGTTCCAGGCCCAAGTGTTGGGTCCACTGCAGGTCTCCTAATCTCTCTGTCGGTGTCAGTATGTGTGACGTGGGACACCTTACAAAATACACACTTGTTGCAGGGCTGCTTGGAGGACGAAGCAAGATCAAGCCGTAACAGGACTTAACTGTAGCACCGGAGGCAACTTAGTACAAATACTGCCCTGCCCTTGAAGCAATCTGGTTACTATATACGTTATTATAATAATCACACGTTATTAGGCAGTTCTGTCATCCCATCAATTCCACGTGCAGTAATCTCTTTTCATACGTTTTCACAAATGTTTCACTGCGGGACCAGTTTGAGGCCCCTTTTCCAATCAGCACTGAGGGGAAAGAATGACATCCTCCCTGATTTGGGAGGAGGTATTTTTAATGTTTATCCCAAAGGCACCAGAGGTCTGACAAGCCCCAAGGAAGGAGTTATTTTGGAAAGAGCACGGAGTTGTCTGTCTAGAACCAGATATGCAAGAGGATGCCAGCCGTGCGCAGTATTTAGACGGCGCCACCCAGGACAGCGGCAGCTGCGGGTGACGGCCAATTGCTTTAAGGTTGGCAGGCCGCCAGAGGGACTGGCTGGGACCGTGCGTCATCTAAAATGAGTTGACTCAGAAGGTTCTAGCCTTGATTATGAGCAAACCTCTGGAGGCTGACACCTGGAGCTCAGGGCAGGCAAAGCTACTGAGCCTTGTCTCTGCCCTGACTCCCAAACCGGGACGGTCAAAGGCAGTCCGAAAGCCACGACCACAGAAAAGACTGAAACGTTTCAAAGACGTTAGCGCGTGCCCAAACTGCTTTAAGAAATCAGTCCCCAAACCACCTGCCAATCCCCTTTTGGGGCCATCACTAAGCCTCATACACTCCAAAGCCTCAAGGGGGAATTTAGAGCTGACTTAGTAGGTCAGGACAAATGGCTCCCAAAATACCCCCTGCAGCCAGGCTCCCCAGGGAAGACGGGGCCCCAGAGGCTCACCTCTTGGCAGGCAGGGAGGGAGGTTAGCATCCCAAGTCCCTCTCAGCCCGTGACTACCTCCCTTTGGCCAAGATACGCCCACCTCTTGGATAATGATCTATTTATTTCCACGTTAACTCATTTATTCGAACTAAAATACTTACAGAGCTCCAGACACATTCCAGGCACGGAGCTAGCTCCAGGGACACATAAGTGGGATAAGACACCGTCCCTATCTTCAGGGCACTCGTGGGCTGTGAGAGGACTGGGAGCAGGCACGCTCAAGGAAGCGCCCGCGCTGCCGTGACGTCCTGTGTCCCCGCTTCCCAGGCCCCTCCTCCTCAACCCTGCTGCCACGCACCCTAGCCTGGGTAAGGGCCCCCCGGCAGCGCCCGTGTCCTAGAGCCGGCGGCACCATGCTGAAGGCACTGACTGGCGTGGCTGCCTCCCCGGTGGGTCTGGACACCCGGCTGAGCCTCGGTCCAGCTGTATGTCCACTGCCTTCACGGCTCCAGGCACAGAACAGGCCTCGAGTCTGTGCTGAACAGAACGACCAGTGACGCCTGAGCCAAGCAGTAGAGGCTGAGCGGCGGCCTGGAAGCCTCTGGGGCGTGGGCTGCGTCATGATTTGACAATCAGGTGAGAAGACTGCACAGGCTCCAGGACTCCTGCCACTGAGGTGTCGCACACACTGTTAGCTGCCACCCTAACACCCATGCCCCACTCCTTCCTTGCTAAAAGAGCGTCACTTTTATTCAGAATGGCAGCATTTTCCGCCTATGGAGAAAAGCTGTGGCTGGTTGGTCTAAGCCCATTATGGTAATTCTGTTCCCCACCTTTCCAGCCGCCCTTCCAGCGAGGGATGGACCTGTGACCCAGCTCTGGCCAAGGACATAAATACCAGAGCGTGCTTGGTTGAGAAGGCGTGATGTCTTAAAAAGCTTTGGTTTCCCCAATGTAAGGGGACAGATAGGTAGAAGGGATTGGCAGGCGTACTTTCCCTTCTTCCTCCTTCAAACGTGGGACATAACATCTGCAGGACCGTCTAGAATTGAGGAGAGAGGAACTCCAGCTACCCCCAAGCCTAGGTGAAAAGCGTAAGAAAAAGAAACTCATTTTCCTGGTAAAGAAACTACTGACAAACTGGATTACCTTCACTTATCCAATCAATACAGATTTATAGGTAATCATTCAGGATCAACATAAAAAGAAGTTCTGGAATTAAGGATAAGGGTAAGTTCTCAGGAATCAAAACCTGGGCTTAATTAGCTCTTGCTTAGTTGGCCGATTTTCCTTCTTGAAAGTGTGAAAACAAAACAGACATGGCTGATTACAAAGCCCCTGCTCCCCTGGAGTTCATGTGCTGTCACCCACTGCCATTCGTATTCCCTCAGCTTCCAGGAAGGCGGAACATTCTAGACCTCTGGAGAGCAACGAGATCTCCTTCCACAGGAGGAGTTCTTTCTCACCAGAAACTTCGACAGGGGCCGAGTCTCGGTTGATCATGGCGGCTGCTCCCGGAGGGACACACCATGAACGCGCTGCAGTTTCCCGGGAAAAACGCTCCCAGTTGCCCTTCGTCTACCAAACGGCAAAAGGGGAGAATGTGCTTGAGCATCAGGGGAGGAGGGTTTGCACCAGGCGGTCTCTGCTTCATGCTGAACACCCAGGCCCTGTCTAGAGAGGATGTGCCATGCTGGCCCCTGGCTCCCAGCCAAGAGTCTCTCCGGCTGGAAAAACGGGTGTTGGCGATTACAGAGTGCCTACTGTGTGCCGTTCACCCACCTGGAAAGTCTACCCACAGCAACCATTCGAGGAGGCAGACGTTGGTTCCGTTACACAGATGTTAAGAACTGAGGCTAAGAGAGGTTAAGAAACTCACCAGATAGGAGGAGTATCTGGGTTTGAATAAAGGCCTACCTGTGTCTAGAATGGAGGAGTGGAGATGGTTCCCCGGCCTAGCTGAGCAGCAGCAGGAGAAGCAAGGAGCAGAGCGCGAGGGAAGAAGGAGTCACTGCCCATCCATCACCTCCCGGCAGTCGCTGCTGAGCGCAGCTAACCACAGATGGGATGATGACATTCCAAGTGGGCAGGGGAAGAGGCGGAGGAGGAGAGAGATGAATCAGACCCCCCGCAGACTCACGGCACAGTTCCTCCGCGGCTCCGAGGCCAGCCAGGAAGTCGTCCACACACCCCCACTTTGGAGAGCCAGGCCCCAAGGCCCCAGGGTCGATACGAATAATTTGAATTGTAAGGGCTTCCCAGACTGCGTGCCCACACGTCCAGGTACTGCGCTGGGTGCACGATGTGGACAGTTTCTGCTCTGCCGGGGGATGGAGTTACCGCCTGGTCAGGAGACAGATGCAGAGGGCTTGCTCTGCACAGACCTTGTGCTAGCACGTCGAATCCATCAGCACGCTGACTGACCACCCCCGCTACAGCTTTACGGGACAGGTGCTGCTGTTTGCAGATGTAGAAAGAAAGGCGCACAGAAGTCAGCAAGATGTCCAAGGCCACAGAGCTGGCAAACGGCAAAGTCAGAGTGCTGGCCCCAGCCTCTGGCTCTGGACCACTACAGCATGCGGTCTCTCCAAGGTCACCTGCCCAAGGCCACACAGCACAAAGGCGCCCAAGTCTGTCTCCAAAGCCTGCAGGGACAGCCAGCCAGCATGCCACTCCCTGAGGCACCCCTCTGCCTCTGGACACCCCTGACATGTACAAGGGGCCCCCTCGCTCTGCACCCAGCGGTTTCACGTGCTCTCCGAGTTCTACCCATCGGGTCCGTCTGCTTGTGCCCACTTACACCTGGCTCTGGGCAGGGCACTGGGGAACCTGGGGTGGGCAGACGGCAAGACCCTGCCCTAGAGTGTGTCCTCTGCCGGCACCAAACCCAGAACAGGTCTTTCACAAAAGCCGGTTAGGTGTTTCAAGACAGTCAGCGAGCGTCCTCCTCTCTCCAATCTTCTCCAGCTGAGCAAGCCTGGCTCCCTGGCAGCTCTCTCACCCGGAGGAGAAAGAGCAGAAAGAATCAGATCCCGACGGGAGCAGTTAGGAATCTAAGCGCACACGCACTGTAGCCTCACAGCTCCCGAGGGCACGGCTAAGGCACGTTCCTGCCAACAGATGCCAGTATGCAGCGAGCGTCCTGTTTGACACATGTCAGTGTAGTTATCATGTCCGTTTTTCAGATGAGAAAACTGAGTCTAAGAGAGCTCAGATGACCTGCTCAAAGCACACCCCTAGTTAGTGGTGGAAACAGAATTCAAACTCAGTATGACTCCAGCACTCTCCTACTCGCTGCGACAAACTGACGTATATACACAGCGGTCTGGAAGAACATATATGACACTTAAACTAACTGTGGTTACCTCTGGGGGGCAGAACTTGAAGTGTTTTTTATTTCCTTTTTGCCTTTCTGCATTTTCAAATTTGTTTTAAAGGTCTGAACATGATTCACTAGTACAGTATTCGCAGGTTATCAGTGTCATTCTTTTCTTTTTAACATCTTTATTGGGGTATAATTGCTTTACAATGGTGTGTTAGTTTCTGCCCCATAACAAAATGAATCAGTTATACATATACATATGTTCCCATATCTCTTCCCTCTTGCGTCTCCCTCCCTCCCACCCTCCCTATCCCACCCCCTCCAGGCAGTCACAAAGCACCGAGCTGATATCCCTGTGCCATACGGCTGCTTCCCACTAGCTATCTACCTTACGTTTGTTAGTGTGTATATATAGTGTCATTCTTTTTTAAACGTAGGCCTGAGCCTTGCCCTGGGCCCCTCTTTGCTGAGGCAGCAGGAGGCTCTAGGGGAGGGGGCAGCGGGATGGCCAGGGACTGGCAGGCAGCCATGAGGGCTGTTTGCAGAGGTGAACTGGAGCCCCGGAGGACAGCTGGTGCAGACATCCCCAGGAGGTCTGGGGGATGGCGGGGGCCTTGTGGGGCTCAATATGCACTTCTGGACCCAAGAGCTACCGGTCAGGGGGACAGGCCCCCATTTTCAAGGGAGCCACCATGGAGACAGACAGACAGACAGCTGGACAGACAGCCGGACAGATGGGAGAGAGCTCTGTGCCACGGCCAGCAAATACCTGCAGACGCTGGGAGGGTTCACTAGTGGGGGCCGAGGACACAGGGACACCATAACAAGCAACGAGCACTTCTTTGGAGTCACTAAAATCCTGGCGCACGTCATGAGCTCCCTGCAGCTCTCAGCAAGGGCAGTACGGGGCCTCTCTCTACCCATTTGCGAAATGGTGAGGAAGAAAAGGGAAGTGCTGGACCTACCCTGTGCACCACCTACCAGCTACTTTAGACAGTTATGTGCTCTGATTTCACAGCAACCCTGCAATATGGGTATGCTGATGCATGGGGAAGCCAAAGCTCAGAGAGGTTAAGTAATTTATCCAACATCACACAGCCAGCAAGTGGCAGAGGCAGGAATCAAGCCAGGTAGTGAGGCTTGGACATCGGGTGCTGGACCACTATTCTACACACACATCTGAGCATTAGAAAGCACCCTGGGTATGAGTATAATAATAACCAGCCAGTCATCGGATAGCTCCACTGCCTCGAGGTCACACACAGGGTCTCAGCCAATGCTCTCACAGGGCAGATATTCACATCCGTTCTTTACAGGTGAACAAGGAGCTTTCCCCGTTGTTAAAAAAAACACACACAAAAAAACAAAAAAAACACCTGAAAACTGTTATTAGCTGCATCCCAGGGCCATGGTGTGGACCGTGTGAGGAACGAAGAGGACAACCCAGGGTCCAGGTTCCACCTCCACCTCCTATTCTAGAACTTTCTGGAGATTCCCGGCCTGCATTTCCCTTCTAGGTCAAAGTGAACTGGCACCTGCTGCCTCCCCAGAGGCCCCAGATCCCCTCAGTGGTCGATGCCCACCTCCCAGGTCCCTTAGGCTGGAGGGAGGGTGTGGTCAGGGTGCCCAGTCTATGGGGGAATGAAGGCTAAGTGTTTTAGAGGCAGCCTGATGGTAAGAGACAAAATACTGGTAGAAAGAACCCTCCCCTCCGGGGCCTGCTGACAGCAGGATCACCGGGTCTGGGAGAGCAGGGCCACCCATCCTCTGTCTCAGGAAGAGCACGCACGGCGTGAGAACAGTGAGAAGGAGAGGCTACCGGGCGTCCTCCCGCCCGAGCACACGCCTGCCTGCTGGGGTACAGTGAAGCGGGGACAGGGCCAGAGGGGGAAGTGCTCCCCAAGGCTGGGGAGGGGCAAGGTCTGGAGTCTGCAGACACCCACCACCCACGTCAGTTTCTCCTTCTGTGTCTGTTTCCAGACCCAGAAACAGGCATAGAAGTTTGTGGGATTTTTCCCCATCCAAGGTCATCCCGAAGACTAAATGGACCAGTGGGTGAGGAATTCACGGCCTGACGCCTGGCACCCAATTCGAGCTTGTTCGTTCCTTCACTCACTCAGCCAACATGTATTTGCACAGCGCCCGACCCATACGTCCTGCCATAAGTAGCAAACGTGTAAACACGCAGACGAGGGGGCCCCACCCTGTTGGAGTGTCTAGCCAGACAGAGGAGAGGGCAGAGAGGAAACACACAGACAGACACAGAGAAGCGAGCCAGCTGCCACGAGTGATCAGTGCTGCTGGGGACACGTCGGTGATGTGGGGGCCAGGATGCGCGTGGGGTGCGCCGGCCTGGGAAGACCTCCTGGCTTGGTGAGCTCTGGGCCGGGAGCTAAGAAGGGCGCGAGCAGCCCGGGAAGAGCAAAGGGAAGAAGGTCCCGGCGAGTGCAGAGCCCTGAGGAGGAAGGGGCTCGGCTGGCCCAGAGCGGGGAGGGGGACCGAGCCCAGCAGCAAAGCCCAGGGCATGGAGGGAGGAGAGGGGGGTCAGGGGAAGCCTCTTAACCCTGGGCTGCGTCTGTAATTCAGGGCAGGGAAGAGATGGCTCTGCCCGGATACAAGGGGGCCGTGATCCAGGCCAGGGGCAGTGAGACTCCTGCGAAGAGGGTGTGGTTTCGATTGTCCCGGGCTACTTGGACCTCCTTCCCTCCTGGGGACTGTCCCGTGGGCAGAGCACCAGTAGGTGTCACCAGAGACTGCGAGGACTTCCTGTAGGACTGGCAAAAGGAGCCTGGGGCACTGGGGCGGCAGGAGGTAGGCAGAGCCCTCGGCCAGCCTGAACAGGTGCCAGGGCCCAGCTCAGCCCAGCAGTGACCTTTGGCACCTGGTGTCTGAGAAGCACCTAAATGCAAACCCCCTTCCCTTCACGCCACGTCCGACGACTGCCTGCCATGCACCTGGCGCTGAGCCGAGCCAGAGCACACGCTAAGGGGCCCGCGGAGCTCAGGGAGCTGCCGTCCAGCAGACAAGATGGAAACTGGTCAAGTAAGGCCTTGATGTCTCCAAGAACTCTGTGATTATAACCCTTGCAAGGTACTGAGGCCAGTGGGGGCATGAAAACAGTGGGATCAAAGGGTGTCTCCACTGAGATTTGAGGGATGAGTCAGGCGAGAAGGTGAGAGTGGGAGGAGGGTGACCCATCAGGGGTGCAGGCCAGGGCCCGAGGGTCAGGGAGCATGGACACATGGCCAGAATGGCAGACAGAGAGATGAGGTGCAGCAGGGGCGGGGCCGGGAGGGGTGGGGGGTGATGGGTCCTGGCAGGAGGTGCCCCTCGGCCTGGGGGCCTGACACTGGCGGGCAGGGGTGGAGGAGGACGGACCGGTGAGGCTACCACAGTGGATACTGGCGGCTTCGAGCCATGCGGCGGGGGCCAAGCAGGGAGGGGTGCTCAGGCCCTGGTCTCTCTGGAAAGCAGAGTGGGCAGGCTGGTGGCCTAATGGGTGAGGAGTGCCCCAGAAAGAAAGAATGTTCTGTCCTGAGCATCTGGAACCCTGCAGGAAGAACCCATCTGGAACCAGAAAACACAAGTCCAGTTTCCGACGCTTCATGTTTGAGATGTCTCTTAGACACCTAGCAAGCAACCGGATCTGTGAGCCTGGCTTTCAGACTCCAAAACAAAGCTCCAGGCTTTTGATGTGGGAGTTGCTCCTTTGTAGACACAGCCTTTAAAGCGCTGGGAATGGAAGAGATGGTTCAGAGATGGAGACAGAGGAGAGAAGAGGTCCCAGGGTAGGTCCCAGCCTCCAGCTTTGCATGTCGGGACATGAGACCCGACCAGCAAAGGAGGCTGAGAAGGGGACGCGGGCGGGCCAGGAGGGGCAGAGAGGAGGCGCGGAGGTCCAGAGGAGGGAGCGTTTCAGATTACAGGATTAAGAGACCGGCCTGCCGAGTAACAGAGTTCATAACCAGGGACCCAGAGCTCAAGCCCAGGCGCGTCCCACTCCAGCATCACCCCGCTTTGCGCTACAGCAGCTGCCGTGTGGACGGCCAAGGAGGAAAGGCCTCGTGGGGGTGAACCTGTGTTTTCTGTGCGTGGCACCGTCTTTTCCAACCCTCCGAGGCTTGTTTGCTCGATTCTAGAACTGAACCCACACTCTCAGTATCTACCCTTCAGGGTCCTGGCAGGCACTGGACAAGAGAACGCACACGCAGCGCCAGGCTCAGTCCCAAGGCTGCCGTGATCTCACCCAGTCACGTCCTCCTCCTGCCCACTCACCCCAGGACCGAACCCAGCCTGCCGTCCTTCCCAGGAACCCGGAGCTTCCGCTGGACCAGAGCGGGGAGGGGCACCCCCAAGGCTTTCTCCCATGGCGCAGGGTCCCCAGGGAGCGGGCTGCTGAGCAGGGAGGAGAAACAAGGCAAAGCAAAACCCTCCCTCCTCCTACGTGGGCTCGGAGTAGATGGAGAAATATAAAACCAAATAAGTGGCAAAATGGGAATTTATCACGTGAACGCGCGGAAGGGTTGACGAGACTTCCCGTGGCCCGTGGAGAGGAGCTGAGACCTTCCGCCAGGAAGGCGCAGGGAGAAGGGGAGCCCACGGCGGGAAGAGGCCTCAGGAGCCGCAGCCCCGGGGGCAGTGCTGACCTGCGTGTGACCAGGACAGACCCCCCCTCCCCTCCGTCTCAGGAAAGCACAGGACTGGCTGAGGGAGCCCCACGTCTCCCCACAGGCACATTCCCGGCCCCTGTGGTGTCTGTGCTTCTCACGGGAGATGGGCGAACAACATACGACGCTATTCATTCTGTCTACTTGCGGCCATATCCTCTCCATCAGCATGTGGCCTGGGTCAGACCATGCCCAGACTCAGGGTCGTGTCCTCAGAATCAGAGCTCCGGTGACCGAGGCAGGCCACAGGGACAGGAACCCCCAGAGGCAGCGGGGCCGAGCTCAGCCGTCCACTGCGTCAGGCCCCTGAACGCCTGTGGGAGCAGGCAGCAAGGTGGGGACCTCTTCACCGGTTCCCAGGGCACTGGACAGGGGTGGAACTAGCCAGCCCTGATGCTCCTTTGCTCCTGGCCCCTCTGCCCGAGGGCTGGTGGAGGTGGGTTCCTGGAACGGCCATGGGCTGCGTTCCTGCGGGGACCCGGGGGAGGCTGCTGGGACGTCACGGCCAGATGGCAACGAGGGGCAGCCGGTGTGGCCCGGCTCCCCCCGCCCCCAAGACAAGTCCAGCGGTGAAGGCAGAGCTGTGACTGGAGACGGGGCTGAGGCCTGCAGGAAGGGTGGGGACATCCAGCGCACACACCCCAGACGGGGGCCCCGCCCACGCCTCTCCCAGCCCCACCCCGGGCCGCTCACTGCACACGGCCGCCTCCTCTGGGGGTGTGCGGAAGAGGGGCCGGCTGGGGGTGGGCACACGGGGGTCACCTGCCTCTGTGCCCCTCCACGGCTGTGGATCCCCACCTGTGGCCCGGGCTCTGCTTCACCTGCCGACGCCACACCTGGAGCGTGAAGCTGCTGGAGCTTCCTCTCCTCCCAGTTCACCTCAGCCAGCTGCCCAGCCCGTCAGCCCCTGCTCCTCACGAGAGCACCACTGCGTGCTGGGCCCTCCGTTCAACTCTACTCACTTTCCCCTAACTTCCAGCCGCCCTCCCGCCCACCCCGCCCCGGCCCTCAGACCCCGTTCTTGGGGGGTCGCCCACCCTGCCTCTTCAGCTCCGCCCACCCCACCTGCCCAGCCGCTGGGCTGCGGCTCCAGTTCACGTTCCCTCTCCATCTTGATCCTGGTGGCACTCATCCGTTCTGTGGTGTAAGGCGTCGTCACCTTAACCTCCGCTCTGCTCTGCGGCAGGGCTGGGAAGAGGACAAGGCCAGCAAGGGCCCGAGGCCCACACCTAACGAGCCGCACCCCAGCTGCCCACCTGGAGGGCGCAGGACCTCGAGAGTGAGTCTCCTTAAACCCGGAGCCTCACCGGCCTCAGCTGCACTCCACCCTGTTTCTCTGGGTCTCATTAATGACCTCGAAGCCACTGCAAACACGAGGAGCTCAAAACAAGGACACGCTTGCTCCTGCCGTCCCACTGCTCCATCAGCGTCCCTGACCTCCGCTACCCACTTCCGCCTCAGAGGAGGCTCTCGAGGCTCTCGGGACCTGGGATCCGGCTTCCCCACCACACAGAACTCAGAGGAGTGAACGCCCTGGGGATGAAATTTCACCAGCAGAGACAGGCAAGAGCCAGCAAATGAATTCCCCACCCCTCCCCCCGCCCCATCAACTATTCTGAGGGTGCGGATTCCACGAGGGCCTTTCTCCCAACATCCTTCCTGACTCACCCCAAGCTCTGGGTCGGGTGCAGCCGCCGGCACCTCAATAGTGCACCAGCCCCTCCCCTCCCGAGCCCCCCTCCTCCCCTTCCCCACACTCCTGCAGCCCTGGGATGCAGCGCCCAGGACGAGAATCTAAATTCTGCCCCAGGGCACCCTGGACTCCTCCCACTGCCCCTGCTTTCTCTGTCCCCTCGTTGCATCCGTCCTCCACCCAACAGCTCCGTGAATGGAACTCATGAACAGGTAGCACCGTGCTCTGGACAGTAGGGTACACGCCGTGTGTCAGCATTCACCAAGCCGGACACTTCAGATACGCCCCGCTTTCGGAAGGTTGCCTATGTCTCACTATAAAACGTAAAATGAAACAAAGTCTTCAACGGCTTGGCATTCAACTCAGAATAAAACTCCTATCACTTCCCACAGACACAGGACTCCATCCAGGTGCTGGCCTCTGCCCACAGTCTCACCCTGTCCCTCCCCAATCTGCTCCAGGGCACACGCTCCCTGGTTTCTCGGTTCCTTTATATAACCCCAATCCCGTTCCTTTACATAAAGTTTCCTCTGCCTGGAATTCTCTTTGCGGGCCTTCTTCCTGGTGTGCCCTCAGAGGGCCCCCAAATCACCAGGCCTACAGCAAATCCCCTCTTGTTTGTTCCTAGCCTCCCTGGTTATGTCTGACAGAGGGCACTTACTAAAATTTCCTGCTAGAATTTTCACTTATGTTTCAGTGCTTTTTCTATGGTTTTGTTCTCCCCTGAGATAGAGGGTATGTTTATCCCACGAACTCCCAGACGCCCCTGACCTGCAGTCACAGTTTCCAGCTCACGGACAGCATTTCATCAAGAGTTCCCGGACCCACGAGTAAAATGCTGTAACAAGGCCACCAAGTGGGTTTTCTCGTCCCCATGTTTCAGACAAGGACACTGAGAGTCAGAGCACCCAGGTGCTTCCTCAAGGACAAGTGCCCGGCACCTGCTCTGTGTCAGGCGCTGCTGGAAGCACTTTCATACTTTAACATGTTTAATTTTCATAGGAGAAGGTGGGACTAGTGCACCCATTCTACAGATGAGGAAGCCAAGCACAGAAGTTAAGTAGCAAGTAAAGAGATGAAAATGGCAAACACAGGACTTCAAGCCAAGGTCCATCAGCCTAAACATCCAAGCACTGACCTATGATACAAACTGCTGGGCCTCAGAAGTTGAGATGAAAAAAGAGAAAAAAAAAAAAAGAGAGGGAGAGGGAGGGAGGGAGGGAGGGAGGGAGGGAAGGAGGAAGAAAATTCTCTAGTGCTCAGAACCTTAAAAGATCTGCACATTCACTACAGGTTTCCTGGCCCTCCTTTTTTTTTTTATGCTCAAGGCCCTTTGTGGCCTCCAACCAACAACAGTCTCACGGACATCACGCTGGACACCACTGGCCAGGCCCTGCTCATCCGCCCAGTGACGATGGAAAAGGCTGCAGAGGCTGACTGTTGACACCGGAATCCTCAGCGGCTGAGCCAGGGATCCTAGTGAGGTGTTTCTGGTCATCCCTCCCTGAAGGTGGGCTGTGGTGTCAAGTTCATGCAGAGCAAGGGGGGGGGAGGGGCGGACTCCAGCCGGCCTGGGCCGCTCTCCCTGTGACCCCAGCACCTCTTCAGCTTTGGTGTCTGGGGCCTGGTCTCAAGGGATCAAGGTCGCTGCAGTCCATCTTACCTCTAAGTTCCAGTACGCAAAGCAACAGTGCTGAACTGGTTATTTTCACTTTCTAGGCCAAGATTTTTGCCTCCGGGACCGGGAGGAGGCTGAGACCGTGGAGTGGGCACGGGGCTCGCTGCGCTGCACCCCCAAAGGCGGCTCTGCTTTCTCTGCGCTCTGGCTGAGGCCTCTCTGAAGTGGGCACGTGGGGACCGGGCCTAGACTTAACTCGGGTCTCAGGGTCCACAGATAGCTGTGGACTCTTTGCCGCGTGCCCGCGGGGGAGATGCCTCCTGCGCACACCACGCAGCTGGTGGACAGCAGAGCTGGGTTTACAGCCCAGGCCTGCTGGATTGCAGAAAGCATATTCTTTCAACCCCATTTTGTTGCCTCCCTGACAAAAAGGAGACAAAGAGAAAACAGAGCGGGGAGGACAGGCCGAGGGACCACACCCACTCAGACCCCATGCTGCTCTTCTAAACCACTCTGGACTTCCTCGCCCACGCAGCCCACCCCCACTGCCAGAGGCACAGCGGTTCCCACCTGTTCTCCTGAGAGCGGATCATGCAATCCCCGGGCCCAGGGGCTGTGAGGGGCGGCCGTATGTGGGGTTTGTGGGCAGAGCTTGACCTCGTATCCTGGGGTGTCCTTGCCCCCATGAGGCCCCCATGAGTCAAGCCCAAGTGAATAGGACGTGTGAAGAGAAGGGGGCTGGGTGGGCTGGGGCCAGGGTGTGACCTCTCGGGCCACCGTGTCCTGGATGCCACTGGAAGGGGAGGTAACCACCCGTCTCCCAGGCCCACGCTGGGCGGATGGGACGTGTTTCCCGGGACAGTTTTTACACTTGATGGGTGGCTTATAACACAGACTGCACAGCAGGCAGGCTTCCCCTTGCTCTCCTGCCCCAGGCTCATGGGTCAGCGCCGCCCCCGTGCCGCGCAGGGTTCAGTCAAGGCGAGCAGAGGTCACTGGAGGTGATCAGCCCTGCATCCCAACCTCCTGTAACTGAGGTTTCCACTCCCTCTGCCAGCACAGGCTGCTCTGGCCCACGGGTGCCTCGTGGGCAGCCCAGCCTGAGCACAGGGCAGAATCTGGGGCCCAAGGCAGACGCGGGTGCAGCAGGAAACACCCAGGCCGGGCCCGCCCTGCAGGGGAGCTGAAGTCCCCACTGGCCTGGCCCCCTCAGGGACCCTCCAAGAGCACCAGTTATCATTGTCCCCTCTTTGGTCACTTATCCTTACACCTGGTCGTTAGACCAATGCAAGGAACAGAAGCCTTTACTGAAAACAAGCAAATAAAAACACACTATGTGTCTGTTACTGGATCAAGCAAAATTGGCTACTTCAGAAAATAAGAGTAGGTATTTCACAAGTGCCGACAGACACTCAAAAGGCACTGATTTTTAATACAGCTCTATTTTTCTAAACAGCTGCACGTTGCCTGTTCCAGGGTGAGTGGCAGGAGGAAGGGGGGTTTGCTGTGCTGACCGCCCCGTCTAGGCTCACGTGTGTGGGGCCTGGGGGGGAGGGGTACATGTGTACACTCATGTGTATGTATGAGTGGGCACGGGTGAGTGTGTCTGTGTGCCTCTGCTTGTGTTTGTATGTGGATAAACGCACAGAAACCAGAGCCTGTGTAATTAAAAGGACAAAGACAGACACATTTTACAGCAAAACAAGTCACGGAGAACGTACGGCTTTGACAACTGCTTTCCTTCAGGCTTCCGTGAAGCGTGCGGCTGTATCAGAAGCATCGCAATTAATCAGCCACATTTCTTGCAAAGCCCCAGACATCGTGTAAGCCCCGTGCCCCGCACGCCCTCCCGCAAGTGTGAATCCAGTTCAGCCAGGACAAGGTTCACTGCAGGATGTGAGAGACACTCAGAAATGAAGAATTTCTCCACGTGTTTAACTATACAGACGCAAATTTATATTCAGACCGTGTATACGTGTGTATACATCTTGCAAGTGCCAGTTTCACTGTGGCCACTATACTTTATCCCTTTATCAACTCAAAACGAAAGCCACTGTGGGAAATGCACAGTTGAACCCCCCTGGGCTGGAATTCCTGGCGTGACGACACCAGTGAACGAGACGGTCGCGCCTACGTGGATGCATTCTCTGCCTGGGACGCCACCAGGGACAAAGAGTGCCGTGGCTGATGCAACGGCAGGACACAGGTTCACAGCTGACCTTTAAAGTCCTCTCTAGTCCCACTTGGCGCATGAACCCTCGTCCAAGACCTGGGATGGTAGGAGAGCTTTCTAGGATACATGGGTCGCCCCTAAAACTGACAAGATGAGAAGGCATCCGTAATGCAGTAGCACACGGACGGGGGAGGGGATCACGCAGGACGGTGATGGAGACACAGAAGGGAAGGGGCCTCCAGGAGGGTTCCCACCCATCCCACTCAGCACTCCATGGGACACCCTCTCCGGGGTCACCCCAGGAGTTAGTGGCAGCGACTTCAGATTCCCAGCCATCACGTCAGAACCCACTATCAGGGGTCAGCAATCTTCTCTAAAGAGCCAGACGGTAGATACTTCAGATCTTGTGGGCCACGTGGTCTCTGTCACAACTACTCAGCTTGCGGTTATGCCGACAGAGCCACAGACAACGTGTAAAGAAGCTGACGTGAAGTACATCTTCCAATAAAACTCAGTGTGTAAAACATTCTGCCTGGTGGGATGTGGCCTGTGGGACGGGGTTTGGCACCCTGCGCACTAGATGAAGGAGAGTCTCACCTTCCTGGACAGGCCAGTTTTCTTTACAGAACTCACAGCAGATGAACTTCTAGACTCTGCTTGATTCCCTCCTGTGACAGGAAGCTCAGATCCAGTCATGTCATGTCTGGGAGCTTTGGTTTTTGACAGTTTTTATACAGACTTGCCATAAAAATATTAAGTATGATAATAATAGCACAATAAAAACAGTAAGAACCACAGTAAATTATTCACCAGATTGGTAAATACCACAATTTTACAGATAAGGAGACCAAGGCTCAGACAGGTGCACACTCCAGCCCAGGGACCCCCAGCTGGCAGATGGCAGAGCTGGGATTCCATCCAGTCCCTGTGCCACAGATCAGTGGTCCTGGCAGTGCGGTGCCTCAATTATGATGGGCACTAACTCTGTGCCAGGCTACAAAGGGAGCCTTTTATGTGTGTGTTCTCTTGGCTCTAGAAATCAGGTAGTCATATTACTGGCTTCATTTACAGGGAAAACTGAAGCTTAAAAAAGTAATCTCTCAAATAGAGAAAGCTGTATTTAACTGGGGCTTTTAGACCTCAGTCCATCTGCTGAACCCTGATGCCGCATCATCGCAGCTCCCAAGGGACAGAGGGCAGGATATGAACTCAGGCCTTCCCTGAATTCTCATCCTGTAATCCTTTCACATGCCCGAAATTATGCATTCTCAAAGGGGGTAATATTGCCTCCAAGGAGGTAAAACTGGCTTTGAGGGAGAGGGTAAAAAAAAACCTTAGCGATTTCAAAGCGGCTCTCCAAAGTTCAACCTTACCCAACAGCATAAACAGATTGACAGTTAGGTGTGGTATTACAAGTCCGGAGAAGGAGGCAATTAGAGGAAAAAAAACACGTATACAGCCAGTCCCCTACAGTAAACCTTCAAGTTGCGAACTTTCAAAGATGCAAACACGCATCTGGTTCCAGCAAGGAGCCAGAGCCTGTGCCGTCAGCGTCATGCGTGAGTGAAATGGCAGCTCGCCCTCTGCCTCCTATCGCTGACGGTCCTTCAGCTCTACCATCTCCCACCCCCTGTCCCTCCTCCAGTCAGTGACTCTTCTGGCCTGTTCACCAGATGATGCCAGCCCCTGGATGCCAGCTGTTGTACTGTACTCCTGTACTTTTCCAGGTACTGTACTGTAAGATGAACAATGTTTTATCTTTTGTGTTTGTTTGTTTTTATGTATTATTTGTGTGAAAAGTATTATAAACCTATTACAGTACAGTACTGTATAGCCGATTGTGTTAGTTGGGTACCTAGCCTAACTTTGTTGGACTTAACGAACGAACTGGACTTACGAACGCGCTCTCGGAACGGAACCTGTTTGTATGCAGGAGACTTACTGTATAGGTTCCCTCAAAAGGAGGTCGAGAAATACTGCCTTAAGTGAAGCGTATGAACTCTGTCACCTTTCTGAAAAGTAATATATACATACACATATACACATACAGATAGAGACAAATGAAAATATAGACATACATAAAAATCATACACACCCACAAAGGAACATGGTAAGAGCAGACAGCTGTAGAGCGTGTGCTCAGGGCCACCACTGTGCTAAGCATTTTCCACGTCTCAACCCTTAGATCTTCACAACACTCTACAAGGTGGAAATGTCACCATCATCCTCTTTGTACCAATTAACATGCAACGGCAGAAGGAGGTTAGGGAACTGGCCTGAGGCTTCACCCAGGGTGAAGAGGCAGGGCTGGGCTGCTCCAGGCGCTGGGGCTGAACCAGCACACGCCACGGCCTCCACCGCCAGCCCACGGGCTGCACTGTGGGAATCACGGTGCACGTGCAAACCTCCTCTGGGAATCTACCTGTCAGGACAAATCCACACGGAGCTCAGTACTAAAAGTGCTGCCGCCATGAGAAACCAGAACCCAGAAGCAGAGAGAGTGACGGGCAGGCTGGGGAGAACTCAGGACACGAGGGTACCTGCTCCTCATGTGGAGCGGGACACACGCGTTAGAGAGTGTGGACGAGATGAGCCGCACCCCCTGGATCAGCAGAGGCTGAGGCAGAAGAGCTGGGTTTTTACAGGGGGTCACGCAGATGTAGCAGAGAAAGGAGTCCGGCAGGGGCCTCATCAGGCTTGGGCCTGGCTGGGCAGAGCTGGGAGACTATTTCTTCTTCCTTGATGTACACATGAAAAATTAACGACGGGTGGTTTTTAGTTTTCCCTCAATTTTCTAATAAAATTCCCCAGCACATAATCAGAATTAAGTAACCCGATGATTATTTCCAGGGGGTGACCTCAGTCATGACAAGTTTACCCGGGAGGCGCTCCCAGTGACCTTCGGGCCAAGGGCGGGGCCCCAGCCGTGCTTCCCGAGGCTGGTGTGGCCCTGAGAGCCAGGCCACAGGCATCCGCGTGGCAGCTCCAAACCCACAGCGGAGGCGGCCGCTGACTCTGCCCGGGCTTCAGGCCCACCCAGAGGACGAGCTGGGCGGGTCGCCTCGTGGGAACATGCGCTCCCAGATACGGGTGTGTGTGTGTGTGTGTGAGAGAGAGGGTATGTACGATTTGTGGGGTGTGTGTGTGTGTGTGTGTGTGTGTGGCATATGTGCATAGGCACGCACGCACATATGCGTGTGCTCAGTTTATCTCTGAGTCTGCAGGCCATGCAGAGGGATGTGGGGATGGAGACAGGGGTGGGGACAGGAAGACTTGGTCACTGGGGACAAGGCCACCAGCAGGGCTGTCCCCTCTCTGATGACTATGAGACTCAGGTCCTAAGGGAGACGGACCCAAAGAAACTCCCAGGCTGGACACGCCACCCAGACATGCCGACAGCCAGCCCCAGGCTCCCCGTGGGTGCCATCTCTGGGCCGTCGAGGGGACAGACTACTCCAGGGGGTTGAGGTGCGCTCTGCTTCTGTCTGATTCCTGGCCTCCTCCTGGCAGGTGGACTTGGGAGAGCTGAGCTGCAGAGCTAAGCCTCGACATCTGCCCCCACCAGTGGCAGTGGTAACGCTCTCCTCGTGGGCACTGTGACTGCCCCTGCCCCCAGCCTGGCGCCCAGCATCTGCTCCTCCAGCATCAGGACCACAGCTCCTGAGGCCCTTGGCTTTGGCACTTGCCTCTCCCTGGAACTCTGGGCCCATGGATCTTTTCCTGGATCAGCTCAGGCCTTCCTAACCCTCCCGCCTCAGACCCTTTGTCACATGGCCCTGCTTTACTCCCTTCAAAGCACTCACCACGCTATGAAATCACCTTCCCGCTTACTCGATTTTGTCTTTTCTCCATCTCCCTTCCTTTCTGGAAAGTATTGCCCTAAAAGCAGGATCGCATGAATCGTTCACCATCGTGATCCCCTTGCCTCACAACAGTGTCTGGGAGATAAGAGGGGAACAAACAATCTGCTGAAGAAAGAACCCGACGGTGCAGCAGAGACCCCGAGACCTGCTCCGCTGCGAGCTGGTGTCCTGCAAGGCCTATCCAGCCTGGTCCCAGTGACACAAATAAGTTGTGTTATTTACTCCAACTGTTTTCTGCTACAAGAAGAAAAAAGCATAGAACAAATTTTCAAGCGAACCTAACGATTCCCTCATCTGGAGGTGCAGTGATCTGTGACAGCCACGGTCAAAAGCAAGAAAGAGCCTCTCAAGGAATCTCAGCACCCGCCCCCAGACTGACCTCACTTAGGATCACAGCGGCTGAATCTGTGAGCGGGTCTAACCAGTACAGGAAGCTGAGACTCTCCTCGGAGTGGCGGGGGACACACGCAGAGTCACGCACTCTCAAAATGTGCGGCTGGGGTAGAGATGCCGATGTTTTTCCAGTGTGAACTGCAGGAGAACCATAAAATCCATCCCCGCCTCACACCAAACAAGCTTCTCTCCCTCTCTCCCTCTCTCTCTCCCTCTCTCTCCCTCTGTGTGTGTGTGTGTGTGTCATCATGGAAAGTATTGCATCCAGTAGACAAAACTCACTGGAACAGCACATGGACACACAACACAGAGAGAGAGAGGGAGGCTTTGTGTCATGAACCAGAGAGGCACAAGGGGCCGCTTCTGTGCCCTCGTCCACACTAACACGCAAGGGCTAAGGGGCAGGGGGAGGGGAGTCAGGGCCACCAAACAGTGTCCCCAAAATAGAAGCAGGCAGAGGCTCCCCCAGCTGCGGCCGCTGGCGTTGCCACAAGCTCACCAAGTGCCACACCATCAGCTATATAAAGGCTGTTTCGTGGCCACGACTGAGCCTGGGGTAGAAAAAGCTCTTAATTACAGACGAGGCTCCGGGGCTGCGCCTCCGCCCCAGGCTCTGCGGGAAGCCGGGCTGAGGTCCAGTCCCCTGGGAACCTCATCAGGTCACAGAGGGGCAGGAACTGATGCCGTGACACGGAGGCGCTTCCCTGGAGGAGCCCAAGGCCGGGGGACAGTGAGCCACGGGCCGGAGCAGATCTCAGGGGAGGCCACTGGGTGAGGCCGTGGCAGTGGCGACGCTAGAAGCTGCATCTCTAACAACACGGCCGCGCGTGGCGGCCGCCGCTGCTGTCGCTGCTCCCCTCCTAGGTGTGCGCAGAATCTTTCATTTGCGGAACAGGGATGATGATTTCTTCAAGTACAGTGAGCTTCATTTATCATTTCAACAAACAGCCACTGGTCACCGGGCGTGAGCCAGGCCTGGGCCAGGCACTGGGAGGGTTCAGTAATTAGGCATCCAATAGGATTACGGAAGGATAGCGTGAAAAAACTCAGACTCGCAGGTAGCAGGTTCTGAGCTGTGTGAAGAGTTGAGAGCCTGGCTGCCTGTGATCCCGGGTAAGCCCCTCAGCCCCTCAGTGCCACCAGCAACAGAAGAGGAAAAAGCAGGAACTGACTTAGGGGGCTGGGGAGAGGCTTCAATGCCATGGTGGATTTAAAGATGCTTCCTAAACACCCACAGTGACCAGGAAGAACTCGGGCCCTGCGGTCAAACAGAATGGGGTGGAACACCCGGTTCTGCTCCCTGCCAGCGGGGCCTCCTCGGGGAGAGAGCCTAGCCAGCCACGTCACCGACCAATCAGGAGTGGCTAAGATCTGAACGCCAACGTAAGTGTTGTGCCTATCAATTCTGAGAACCGATGGACACACAGGGCAAGCCATACATGTGTTAGAGAAGAATCACCTGGCAGCACTAAGGCATCCTATGTGCAGCTATGACTTAGGAAGCAGGACGTGCCCAGGAACTCTGCTCTAAGCAGTGGTGAACGACGGCACCCTGAGGCCTGAGAACAGGGACAGGTCAGGCCCATGGGTGGTCCAGGAGCAATCTGGACAAAGAGAAGCTTCTGCAATGGCCACCCTGAAGAAGCGCTGCCCCACCCCAGGCCTGGTCCTGTCCCCACATCACCCCTCCTCTGCTCACACGGTCACTCCCAGCTGGGCTTCCAGGCCAGACCAGCCACTGCCTCCAGACCCCAGCCTGTGCTGCCTTAGGAGCGGGGCCGCCGCACTGGCCCCTCACTTCCTGTGCACTGACCTGGGACTAAGCTTCCCCTCTGTCCCCCAGAACTGCCCCTCTTCCCTTCTGTAGCCAGGCTGCCTGGAAAGCATGGGCTCTAGAAGCGATCAGACCTCTGTTCTCCGTCTGCAGCCCCAGCATCACAGAAGAAGAACAAGGGCAAAGGAGGAGGAAGCAGAGGTGGAGAAGAGCCTCACAGGTAAGCCTCACACATAAAGTTAGATACGCTAGAAGCCGCAATTTTTAAAAAGTAAAAAGAACCAGGTGAGGTTGATTTTAGGAATACATTGTATAAACCCTAAATTTCCAAAACATTATCATTAAAATATGTAATCAATATATAAAAAATATGCATGAGATGCTTTCTTTTTCATGCCACGCCCTCAAAATCTGGCGTGTATGTCACTCACAGCACTTCTCAGTTCAGACCAGCCCCAGATTGGTCAGTGCCCATATGTGATGGCCAGCATGGGTCTAGAGCACTGGTGGCTTCCCCACGTGCAAAACGTCAGCAGGGACACCCAGCCCCCGGCCCTGCCAACCGGGCTGGGTGGGGACAGAGTGAGAGTGTAATGCAAAGACCCTCATCAGCCTTCAAAACGTTTGGTGCTCAGAGAACAGCAGACTCTCTCAGTGCTGTTCACAGCCCAGGGAGTCGGGTCAGGGTCCTCTTCCTCTGCATCTGTCCTGTCATCGGAAGATTCAGCCCATCCCAGCCTGCCTCCTCCAGACCCTCACCAGCCTTCAAAATCCAAACAGACTCTCCAAAGAAGATGTACCGACTGCAAACAAACACATGAAAGGATGCTCAACATCACCAATCATTAGAGAAATGCAAATCAAAACCACAATGAGGTATCACCTCACACCAGTCAGAATGGCCATCATCAAAAAATCTACAAACGATAAATGCTGGAGAGAGTGTGGCGAAAAGGGAACCCTCTTGCCCTGTTGGTGGGAATGTAGATTGATACAGCCACTATGGAGAACAGTATGGAGGCTCCTTAAGAAACTAAAAATAGAACTACCATATGACCCAGCAATCCCACTACTGGGCATATACCCTGAGAAAACCATAATTCAAAAAGAGCCATGTACCACAATGTTCACTGCAGCTCTATTTACAATAGCCAGGACACGGAAGCAACCTAAGTGTCCATCATCGGATGAATGGATAAAGAAGATGTGGCACATATATACAATGGAATATTACTCAGCCATAAAAAGAAATGAAATCGAGTTATTTAGTGAGGTGGATGGACCTAGAGTCTGTCATACAGAGTGAAGTAAGTCAGAAAGAGAAAAACAAATACCATATGCTAACACATATATATGGAATCAAAAAAAAAAAAGGTTCTGAAGAACCATTGCAGGACAGGAATAAAGACGCAGACGCAGAGAATGGACTTGAGGACACAGAGAGGGGGAAGGGTAAGCTGGGATGAAGTGAGAGAGTGGCATGGACATATATACACTACCAAATATAAAACAGATAGCTAGTGGGAAGCAGCCGCATAGCACAGGGAGACCAGCTCGGTGCTCTGTGACCACCTAGAGGGGTGGGATAGGGAGGGTGGGAGGGAGACGCAAGAGGGAGGGGATATGGGGATATATGTATATGTATAGCTGATTCACTTTCTTATAAAGCAGAAACTAACACACCATTGTAAAGCAATTATATTCCAATAAAGATGTTTAAAAAAATAAAATAAAGGGTTTTTTTGTTTGTTTTTTGCGGTATGCGGGCCTCTCACTGCTGTGGCCTCTCCCGTTGCGGAGCACAGGCTCCGGACGCGCAGGCTCAGCGGCCATGGCTCACGGGCCCAGCTGCTCCGCGGCATGTGGGATCTCCACGGACCGGGGCACGAACCCGCGTCCCCTGCATCGGCAGGCGGACTCTCAACCACTGCGCCACCAGGGAAGCCCAAGGTTTTGTTTTTAAAGGGGGAAAAAAAAAATCCAACTGTTTGTCTCTGATAACCAAAATACGCACAAGTGAAATAGTCAGTTACTGCTGGCTCTGAGTTCAGATTTGCTGAATATTCTTGGCATTTGGGAGGCGGTAGATCATTGCGTGAGTGCTTCTGATGTGCACAGCGCCACAAGTGCAGCAGGGAGCACAGAGCTAACTCCGGGCTGCTGCTCTCGATTTCTTTTAAACAATATTTAGGCAGCTCCTCCTACATAGCAGGCTCTGTTCCAGGTGCTGGTACCACAAGAAACAGACTTTCCCTCATGAAACTTATATTCTTATATGTGAAGGCAGCTCCTAGGCAGATAAACTAACAGAAATTTCCAGTGGCAGGTGGTAAGCAGTGCGCACAGTCTACGGTATAATAATCTGTCACTTCCCTGCTGCCTCCAGGAGATAAAAGCTTCTCAAGGAAAAAGAAGACCAGATCCATCACGCATCCTGGGGACCTGGCGTGTGCCCAGCAGAGGACTCACTCAGTGTGCGACTGCTGAATGAACGAGTGAACGAACGAATGGATGGATGGATGGACTGAACTGAACCAATGCTTACAACACGTGGTTGGGTTGAAGTTGGATGAATGAACGGATTAGCGTGAACACACTATGGCTGTTGAATGAACGAACGAGGGGGTTGGGTGGACTGATCACGACACCAAAACCCCACATTGTTAGTCTACGATTTCCCAGATCCTGAGTGTGAAGCCCCTGTCAGAACGGCTCTGATTCAGGCTGTGAAGTCACCCATAGGTGCCCTCCCTGGGCCAAAAGACTGCTAGCTGTTTGGATGCTGTGCTGCTCCTCGATTTAATCTACTACGTGCTTTCCACTATGCTACTGTTCACTCTGTTATTTGTTTTGCTTTGTTTCTAATTGAAGCAATTGTGCAGAGATGTTGCTTCGTCTGTCCCCAGAACAGAGCAGACCCTCTCAGCCTACAGCTGTATTTACAAAACGGATTCCCTTCAGATGACTAAGAATAACTGGAATCTCCCATCTATTCAGGCTTTCGGAGGAGCCTGTCTGGAGAGGATGGTGGTTTCTCCTATGTTATCCCGGTGGATGTGTGGCGTGCTGGGTCTTGCAGCCCTTGTCCCGTGGGTACAGCCCCTGGTGTTTCTGCCTGGGTCAGTCCCCTTTCCTTGAGGGAGGAGAGGTGGTAATTAACTCCACTCCCCAGCGTCAAGCAGGGTCCTGTGGTTTAGGCCCCAGATAGTCAGCCTGTTTCCACTCGGAGGCCACAGCGACGGGCTGGGAACAGTCGTAGGGCCTACAGGCGTCCAGTCAGACTGAACCCGGGCCTGTGGGTCACCCTCTCCTCTCCTGGTCCAAGGACTCTCGCGACTCTGAGGTCACTCAGAGCTGTCTTGTGCTGGCAGCTCCTTTTCCCTCCCACACCCCTGCTCTCCTTCTCTGTCTTGCTCTGAGCCCGGGAGGCTGGCCCCTGTCACCGTATCACCCGGCCCCTCTGGTGTCGGATGAGGTCAGGCCAACGGGAAATGCCAGCCAAGCGGGCAGGGAGTGAGGCAGGGGCTCCTTTCCCGCTCCCTCTGGGTCATGGTTGAGTGGGCAGCCATGTTCCTCCCTGAGGTGAGGCGACTACAGCTCATGACGGGCAGCCCCTCCCCACCCACGGGCCCCAGCATCATTTCCATCCCTGCTGCCAGCTGGCTTCTCCTGCTACTGATTCCCAGTGCCTCGGCGTCCCTCGGTGACCTCAATCTTCCCTAAAGAGAACCCCCATCAGCATCTCTTCAGTCAACACTGGTCACTGCCGGGACCCCGACACACACATCAGCCAAGATCAGAATTAACACCGAGAAAGAAGAGCCTGGGAACAGGGAGAGTGAGAGGGCCTGGTCTCACCGCTCGAGGCTGCCTGGCCTCTGGTCTCTTCATCCTGTGTGAAGTCGACCTGCTTTACTCTTTAAGCAAGTTAGAGTGGGGTTTTCTGTTAGCTGTGATCATCGTCCCTGACTCAGACCCAAGGTCAGTGGTGCTGAAATCTGTGTTCTGGGGGCACAGGGGGATGAGGCCAGCATGCGGAGGCCGAAGGCCCGGGTTCTGTGCCCAGCCCCGCCGTTGTATTCACCGGGCAACGTGACTCAGTGGCCTGCCCTCTCCAGGGTTGTCAGAAGCAGTCCCAAAACCATCCCCTGGGCACAGAAGTTCTTTAAAATCTACATTCTGCTCTGCCAAGATGCAGAACCAGTTTGAACCCAGGCTGGCAGGATGACGAAATGCCAGAGGGTAGGGTCTAGAAGCAGCCTTGCTTCCTAGGTCCCTGGATCAAGGCTCTGGGATGGCAGCTGGGTGCTCATGGACCCTGAGCCACCACGTTGGATGTCTGCCCCTTGGCTAGGCCCGTGACCTAGCGTCTGGCTCTTGTCAGCCCGGACTTCTTGAGCATATGCACCTAGATCAAGCCTTCGCCTGGCCCTGCCCGGGCTGTTCCTTCTGCCTTTCTCTTCTTCCCCAGTGCAGCCCCACCACCTCTCCGGCCTACTGCTGAGGGCCCAGAAGCCCATGATCTCAGCATTCTAAATGCCCTCAGCAGCAAAAAGAAGAGCATCTGTACCTTAGAAGGTTGTAATGAGGGTCAAATGAAGTCACTGAGGAAGCCTATGGCCCATGAATCGCACACTGTAGACTAGGCGACTGTCTCTCAGCACCCTGGGCACCAATTTCCTCATCTGTAAAATGGGCCTCGGCGTCAATGTGCCACCCACCCCAGCACCATTCTCTGAACTTCCCCAGCAGTCTTGTGAAGGGGCTCCCTTTTGCTTGCTGTCCTGCCAGCATTCCATTCTGCATAATGATCTGACCACGTCACGCCCTGCCCGGAACCCTCCAACGCCTCGCCTTGCACACAAGGCCCTCCTTTATCTAGGCCTTGACCATCACACAAAGCCACCATCCTCCACTCTGCTCCTTTCCTCTGGCCATTTCCAGTTCATTGACCAAGTGCGGCCAGCTCATCCTGAAGCTCGCGCTCTGTCTTCTAAACCGTCTAAGTGTCACCTCCTCCAGGAAGCCCTCCCTCTTCTCAGGGTCACCATCCACCAAACCACAGCAGGACCCCACCCATCACATTCCTTTTTTGGTGTCTTTTCCCGCCATCTAGACTAGGAAAGCCTTGAGGGCAGGTGCTGTGTCTTATCTTTTTCTATAGGCTCAGAAGTCAGGCCACACAAACATGAGACCCCCAGTAAGTATCTGTGAATAAGTAAGCAGAGAAAAAGCCACAAAGTGGTAAAGAAACCGAGGGCATCCAGTCTCAGATATGAGTTAGCTGCAAGCCCGGCCCATCCCTGGGACAAGGCACCTGCCCCTCTGGCCAGCTGCTCCCACTGCCAGTCCCTCCTCCACCACCCCAGGCCCCTGCCCCTGCTCAGGTACGACCCTCTGGGCTGCCCCAGCCAGGGTGCAGTCCCCCAGAGAAGTCGGCAAGACAGCGTCTGACACTCTGCTCCCTGCCCCTGCCTGGGCCCTGGAGGCGGAAGTTACCCAGCAAGGAGGAAACATCACCCCAGTGAAGCAGGCAGAGGCTGAACCTGGAGAAAGGCTGGCACAAGAGAAACTCACTTCACCCCTCCTATCCTGGAGAGGGGGCTGGCCTCAGAATGACCCCACTAGGGTCCTAGAGGTCAGCCGTCCAGGTCAGAGCCCCAGGGGCCCCTGGATCTCTGCCCGTTGTCTGCCCCTCTGCCCACATACTCCTTCCTCTCCATCCTCCATCCCCAGCCACAGTCAAGATTCCAGGCAAATGACTCGGAGGCCGCGGGTGATGTCAGAGGGCACGAGGTCAAGAGTCCTTGGCCTCTGGGACCAGCAGCGGGCTCCTTGGACTCCGCTGTCCTGCCAGCATTCCATTCTGCACAAAGATCTGACCATGTCACGCCCTGCCCAGACTGACTCGGGCAGTTCCCAAAGGCGGTCTGTGCCCCCGTTCTTCCATGACCTCTCACTGCAACCCCTCAGGAGAGGCGCAGGACCCAACATCTCTCAGCTCTGCCTGCAGATATTCTGGCCAGGCCTCTGCAGGCACCTTTTCTGACTTAACAGCCCTAGGAGGCCAGTGGATGGTCCCCATTGCAGACATGAAGCTGCAACTCAAGAGACGTAAGCAGTCTCCGAGTATCTCAGACTGGGCGGGGTTCAGGACCCAGCTCTCTTTAATTTTCTTTCCACCTCTGCCTCCCTGGACGCAGGGCCCACGGGGCAGGACCCTGGGTGATGGGCCCGGACTGGGGGTGGGGAGCTCTCAGTTACTGAGCTGGCCGGGTGGCCTCTGGCCCCCGCTCTGCGGTGCAGCCGGGTCCCGCCCCGCCCCGCCCCGCCCCGCCCCGCGCGCTGGTCCCTACTCACTCTCGCACAGGCGGCGCCGCAGCTTGCCCCAGATCTTGTCGATGGCGTCAAAGTCCGACACGTGGAAGACGTGCGCGGCCCTGGGCTCGGAGGCGATCTCCTCCAGCTCCTCCCGCAGCGCCTCGCCCACGCCCACGGCGAAGATGCGGATGCCTGCGCGGTGCGCGGCATCGGCGGCGGGCAGCACCAGGTCCTGGCTGCGACCGTCGGTCAGCAGGATGGCCACCTGCTTGAAGGCGCGGTCCCCGGGGCGGCCGCCGGCCCGCGGCGCGAAGCTGTGCCGCGTGACGTAGCGCAGCGCGTCGCCCGTGTGCGTGTGGCCGCCGTGGTAGGCCAGCTGCCGCGCCGCCGCCTTGACCTCGGCCCGTGAGCCGAAGCGGCCCAGCTCGAAGGCCGTGGTCGGCCGGTCGCTGTAGCGCACGACGCCCACGCGGGTGCGGTCCAGGCCCACCTCGAACGTGTCCACCAGGTTGGCCACCCACTGCCGGACCTTCTCGAAGTTCTCCTTGCCCACGCTCGAGGAGGCGTCCAGGAGGAAGACCAGGTCGTAGTGGACAGTTTTGCAACCTGCAGGGGCGACAAGAAGCGCGACGGGGGCCGCTGGGTCGCACGCAGGAAAGGCAAAGTCCTTGGCGGCGGGAGGCGTGGTCATCCGGGTCTCGCAGACCTGCCTCCAAGCCCCGCCCACTAGGCCTCGCGCTGGGGGGCGGGAGCGGGGCCTCGGCTGCTGCCTTAAAGCCCCAACCTTGGGTCCCTAAAGGTCACGTGACTGGGAGTCTCTCCGAGGTTGCTGTGAGGTTCAGCTGCCTATAGATATAGTTAACATATATATTTATATATATAGATAATACGTATATTTATACAAGTGGATACCATATATAATTGTATATAAAATATACTAATATAGAACTATATAATTATAGTTTATATATATTTCTAAAAGTGAATAACATATACAATTATATATAATACACTATGTAATGATATATAAAATATATCATATGCATAATTATATATAATATAATTATGTATGTATATAAGTGAATACATATATAATTATATATTATATAACATATGGATGTTATATAAATATGTATAATTTTATATATAGCTTATATATATATTTATATAAGTGAGTAACAATCATGGAACCCTACCGTACCCATTTCTTTATTCCCATTAATTTGGTTCGAAAGTGACTTCATTATCTTTCAAACCTACTATAAATAATGCACGCCCATTTCAGAAAAAGCAGAAAAGGCAATCAAAAAATCTATAAACGCTCCTATTTCCATCTGCTCCGAGATAACTCCTGCTAGCCCACGGTGTATTTATTTATGTGCTATTTCCATATAATTATCGATGGAAGTGGGCCTGTACCAGACACACTGATATATCAGCTGGTTTTACCACACCCAGCGATGCTCTGGGAGCCCATTTCCAGTGTGATGCCGGTTTCTATGGCTGCAGAGATTCCACTGCAGGGATGAGCATAATTTATTTAGCCAGTCCTCTCTTGTCAGATAGTTAAACAGTTAAAAGTATTTCATTATTAGAAATCACGTAAGTTAGACTGCATTCATATATTTTAGAAGCTCTATAGTGCTCTATAAAAAATACGCTTATATTTTTACAAATATAACTTTTATATAAGCTATGTGATGCTTTTGATTAAACAAAATGCAGCACTATATAATTTATTTCTGATCCTCAGGGCAGCCCTGTGCAGAGAGCTTGTTTGTCCCCATTTCACAGTTAGATAATATGAGGAAAAGTATCTTCTAAACTCCAAAGTGCTGCACAAATATACAGGGGAACCATCAAAATGCCCTTGTCTCGATTTTTCTGGAATCTGAGTCTTGGCCATGCCAACAGCAGCAACTGATCAGGTTTTGGGAACACCTGGCACAAACATCTGATTAGTGGAAATAAAATAAAAACAAACCAAAAAAAGAAAAAGAATCCCACTTTGTTAAAGTGTCCAACTGGCAAAAGTCAGAGAGACCGTGGTAGCCAGTGAGAGCGTAAGGAGAGTGCCTTTGTGGGCTCAAGAAGTGGCCATGGGGTTTGTCACCCCATTGTCAGGGTCCTAAAAGCCTTTTACAGAAGAGGGTATCTTTGGATCCACCAATTCCAGATTCTGTGATTTAACTGAAGCAAACTAGCAGATAAATGGAAGGGGAAAAAAAATCAAGATGTATAAGGAAGTTCATGGCAGCACTGCCAAGCAAAATTCTGGAGACCACCTCCATGATCACCCATCGGGAGCTACTTAAATACTCCTCCTCCTGTGCTCATTCAGTGGGATGCCAGGAAGCCGCCACAGCCGTGGCCGGGCCCTACGGGAGCCCTTATTTACCAACGTGGATACATTTTCCACTCTGTTGTTGGGTATGAAAAGCATGTGTGTCTCTGTGTACAACTGTGTATTCAGGAGGGAAGCTACAAAAAGGAACATGGCTTATTTCTGGCAAGCAGAACCACGAGTGAATGGTATTCCTTTGTCCTTCGGATTTTGTGTTTACAAGCAATGCATTAAGTTCAAAAAACAGAAAAATAAAGCTAGGCATATTTATACACACACACACAAATACTTCGTATCCTGCCCTGAGCCAGTGCCTCCCTTGAATTTTCCACATCTACCTTCCCCTCTTGTTTTTAAAATCCAGGTCCGATCCGCTGAGGAGCTGAAATGAATCCCTGCCTTCGCAGGATGGATCCCCTAACGGGATTAGAGTTTTAGAAGTGTGTCCGCCCAGATGTGTGGACTCAGAGATAATTCCTGGGGCGTGTTTCTTCTTGACACAAAAGGTCATCCTTTTGTCTTTGGGACAGTGATGTCCCAGCCTGATCAGAATAATTGCTGCCGCGTGCCGGGGAGGGCCCGCCCTGCGGCTGTAATCCTCTAGGCTGCAGAAGGTTCATTGGTGCAGGAGGTCTCGCCAAGGGGCCACTTTCTCCTGGAGGCCAGGGAACAGGCTGGGTCTTGGGCAGGTGAGAATGAAGAGAGATGTGGTGGGAAGGGTCCTGGCTTCTGGCCTCAGCTCTGCCACAGGCCAGGGCCCTGTGACCCGGCAGGCGACTGCTTCCCCTGGGCCGCCACTCTGTGAAATGAGGGCACGGACAGAAGGTCCTTGGGCCTTCCCACTTCTGAATTGGATAATCCTGGGTATCGCCTGGGCACGTGGGGTCATCCCAGGGGACACAGAAAGCTCCTAGGAAGCCCCACATTCCTCCCATGAAAACCAGGACGCCCACACTCGTCACTGTCTTTCTAGACAGCCGGGCTTTGTGAGGCTCAGGCAAAGCAGAACTTTGTAAAACGATGGAGAAACGGAAGCCTCTGGGCTCTGTTGTTTGTTTTTCATCTTCTTTGGAGGCCCCGGATAAAGGGCTTGGCTCTAGTCAGCACTTCTTGTGTCCCCCGGCCTCACGGGGATGGAGGTAGGGGGATAGGAGCCTCTCTTTTTTTTTTCCAACACTTTTCAAAATTGAAGTATAGTCCATTTACAATACTGTGTTAGTTTCAGGTGTGTAGCAAAGTGATTCAGTTATGCATATAGATGTATATATCTATATTCTTTTTTTAAATTCTTTTCCATTATAGATTATTACAAGATAGCGAATATAGTTCCCTGTGCTATAAGTAGGTCCTTGTTGTTTATCTATTTTATATACAATAGTGGGCATCTGTTACCTCAATTCCTCCTCTGTAAAATGGGGGCAGCATTTTACACCCAGCCGTATAGTGACAGGCGCTCTCCCTGAGATCTGGTCCAGCTGTGTGCCGTGGACGCAGTGCGCGGGCTCTGGGCTGGGTGCTGTGATACAGACCAGACCAGCTCAGGTCCCTGACCCCTTCTCCATGTCCCCCACTGACAGTGACTCCTCCCAGGAGGCCCTCAGACAGGTGGGTAAACCCTCCTGTCACTTCTCACCCCCTCCCTCCCGGGCCTTCTCTGCTACAATAACTTTCCCACTTCCCGTCCACACACTGTCCCAGCCGCCTCTTCTGGCTGGACTCCAGGGCATCCAACGTCCCCCAGGATGTGGTCCAACATCCTCACAGAGCCAGACAACACAGCAGGGCACTAACCTGCCCACTGTCCCCAAACCCTGTATGCACTCAACAGAGACACACCTTCAACACATTCTATGATTGACACAAGATGTGTGTTGAAGCAACCTAAATGTCCATCAACAGAGGAATGGATAAAGAAGATGGGGTACATATATACAATGGAGTAATACTCAGCCATAAAAAGGAACGAAATAGTGCCATTTGCAGAGACGTGGATAGACCTAGAGACTGTCGTACAGAGTGAAGTCAGAAAGAGAAAAACAACTATCATATAATATCACTTATATGTGGAATCTAGAAAAATGGTACATATCAACTAATTTGCAAAGCAGAAATAGAGACACATGTATAGAGAACAGACTTAAGGATACCAAGAGGGGAAAGAGGGGGGATGCGATGAATTGGGAGATTGGCATTGACATACACACACTACTGTGTATAAAATAGATGACTAATGAGAAGCTACTGTATAGCACAGGGAACTCTACTCAGTGCTCTGTGGTGACCTAAACGGGAAGGACATCTAAAAAAGAGGGGATATATGTATACATATAGCTGATTCACTTTGCTGCGCAGCAGAAACTAACACAATATTGCAAAGCAACTATACTCCAATAAAAAAAAAAGAAAAAGGTGTGTGTTCACTCTCACACACATACTCACATACACATGCACACGCCCCAGCTGCACGACTGATTATGACACACACCAGCTGGGGGACAGCTGACACCTCCCCTGTGATGACCCGCACTCTCTCACACACAGGCGCTAGCCCACCCCGAGGCCCACACCCACACACGCACGGACGCACACACAGACGGCTCTGTCTTCAGCCTGGCACAGCCTCCAGCCCCACCTGCCCTCTGGGCCTGACAGCTGCTGTCCCCACTCCAGAGCAGCAGCATCCAGAGGAGATGGGCCACGACGCTCCCGTGCAGGCTGCCCATGGCTCTCTCGTGCTTGGGAACAAGCGTTTCTGGACCAGGAAGAGACGCCGTTAGGGTCTACTGGAACATGTCCTGTGTGGAGAAAGACACGCCTTTAGAGGAGGGCCCTTGAGCTGAGAAGCTGCAGGAAGTAACCTCTGGGCCTCATGTGGGAGGAATTCCCCAGACCCAGCCTCCCCCCTGTCTCCACTGCTCAGACTCCACTCTTCACACAGCCAAAGGTGTGACTTTCTAAGAGCAAAGCCCAGTGTTACCTCCCGGTCACTGATTCATCCAGCCCTCCCCCCACATCCATCCATTAGCAAATTCGTGTTAAGGACCTGTCAGGCCCCACATTATCGGCTCCCTAAGGCTATGGCCTGTTACAGTAACATCATTATTCTGATCATATTTTCTACTTTTAGACATTAATAGGCTGTTTCATTTGTTTAACATGTCACAAGAGGACATCTTTGTACCTAAGTCTTTGCCCCTATTTAATTATTTTCTTACAGTAGGTTTGTGGGAAAATACTTAGGGTGTCCTATGGGTTTTGAAAGGACCCTGATACGAATTGCCAACCTTCTTTTCAAAAAGGTTGAACCATTTCCACTGCCTCAAGCAGTGGGGGAGTGTGTGTGGGTGCCTCTCATCACACACCTGGCAGCACAGAAGTAGCATCATTCCTTTGATCTTTGCTAACTCAGTTGGACAGACACCGCTTCTTGCTTTCTATGCATTTCTTTGATCCATGTGGTTTATTGGCTAAATTATTTCCCCTCCTGTATATTTTATTTTCACGTGGATGGCCATTTCACAAAGTGTTTGTCATTGCTCACTCCAACATGCAGGAAAAGGAAACAGCTTATAGATTTGACCATTGACTGATTCATTAGCAAAGATTTACCAGTGGCCCTCATGTGCCAGGTTCTGAGGGCAGGCAGATGAATGACAACAAACCCTCCCTCACTGACACCTGGGAGACAGGTAAGACACAGGCCAGGGCAAAGTAGGATAAAATGACACCGGCAGAGGGAAATGGGGAGGGTTATGGGAGCATGGGGACAGAAGGGGGATTGCCGTGTGACCATTTCAGGAGAAGGTCAGATGACATGTTCCTATATATAGAAAAGCCTAAAAATTACAAAAGCTGTTAAAACCAATAAACGAATTCAGCAAAGTTGCAAAATGAATCCATTGCATTTCTGTCCACTAGCAGTGAACAATCCATAGAAAAATTAAGAAGAATAATTCTACTTATGATAGCATCAAAAAATAGCATAAAATACTTAGGAATAAATTGAACCAAGGAGGTGCAAGACTTGCACACTGAAAACTGCAAATCACTGCTGAAAGAAATTAAAGAAGACCTAAATACATGGAAAGACATCTTCTGTTATTGCTTCATGATTACAGGGTTTCTGTCTGGGGTGATGAAAATGTTCTGGAAATACTGCTGATGGTTACACAACATCTGAATGGAATTAATGCTACTGAATCACACACTTAAAATGGTAAATTTTACGTTATTTACTTTTTACCACAATAAACCCAATAAAAGATGTCCATATCCTAATCTCTGTGAATATGTTACGTTACATGGTAAGGAAGAATTAAAGTTACAGGTGGAATTAAGATTACTGATTACTTGGGCTTCCCTGGTGGCGCAGTGGTTGAGAGTCCACCTGCCAATGCCGGGGACGTGGGTTCGTGCCCCAGTCCAAGAGGATCCCACATGCCACAGAGCGGCTGGGCCCGTGAGCCATGGCCGCTGAGCCTGCGCGTCCGGAGCCTGTGCTCCGCAACGGGAGAGGCCACAACAGTGAGAGGCCTGTGTACCACAAAAAAAAAAAAAAAAAAAAAAGATTACTGATTACTTAACCTTAAAATATGGCGGCTAACTTGGAGCATCTGGGCGGGCTCCATGTAATCACAAGGGTCCTTACAAAGGGAAGAGTCTGGGTCAGAACCAGAGTGATGGCAACCTGAGAAAGACTTGATTGGCCATTGTTGGCTTTGAAGATGAAGGAAGGGACCACAAGCTAAGGAATGCAGGTGACCTCTAGAAGCTGGACAAGGCAAGGAAAGGGATTCTCCCCTACGGGCTTCTAAGGGAACAACCCTGCCAACCCCTTGATTTTAGCCCAGTGAGACCCATCTTGGAATTCAATTCAATTGAGAACTTTACGATAATAAGTCTGTGCTGTCCTGAGCCACTCAGTTTGGGGTGATTTGTCATAGCATCCACAGAATACTGAACGGTGATGACAGTTGAGGGGAATGGAGGACCCAGTGGATGCTAGGGGCATGGTGAGTGGTCCCTCCTGGCAATCTCCCACCCACCCCCCTTCTCTTCGCCTGCCTCCTACAAATGTATGTTCAGGCCCTTTTCTCTGGGCTAAATTATGTCCCCCAAATTCATACGTTGAAACCCTATCCCTCAGTGTGATGGTATTTGGTGGTGGGGCCTTTGGGAGGTGATCAGGTTTAGATGAGGTCATGAGAGCGTGGCCCCGTAATGGGATTAGTGCCCTTATAAGAAGAAGAGGGACTTCCCTGGTGGTCCAGTGGTTAAGACTCCGCGCTCCCAATGCAGGGGGTCCGGATTCGATCCCTGGTCAGGGAACTAGATCCCACGCGCATGTCGCCCGAAAGAGCCTGCATACCACAACTAAAAAGCCGGTGCAGCCAAATAAATAAATACATATTTTTTTTAAAAAAGAAGAAGAGATGTCAGGAGCTCCTCCCGCTACTGAAGGCAGACCGGTTGGCCTGACCACAGAAGCAGGCAGCGGATTCTGGAATAGCCCAGGAGCATCCCCACACCTGGGCTGAGGCCGGCCCAACCCCACATCCCGGGCGGCAACACAGCACACTCAGCCCTCTCGCATCTCCATCACCCACCAGCGCCAAAAAGACAGAAGCAGCTTCCGTCGGTTCTAGTGTAGATGGGGGCAGAGCTCGCCGGGTGGTCAGGAGGGTGGAGCCTCAAACCAGAGTGCCTGGTGGTACAAATCCCGGTCACTCACCAGCTCTGCGATCTCAGAGAGACACCTAATCTCTCTGTGTCTTAGCGCCCTCACTTGAGGAGTGGAGAGAATAACAAAACCTACCGTAGCCGGTTGTCACAAGGGGGTCATTGTAGAGATTAAATAATATCAATAAAACTGCAAGTAAAGTCTTAGCCCGAGCTTAAGGCCACATCACTGACGTGAGCCAGAGCTGGCACTCCAACCCATACCTGCTTCCTCAGCCCACTCGCCGTCCAAGGGTGCCTGGTACCTGGGGTAAAACCCGGTATCACTGGAGGGCCTCCACACTGTGGATGCCACACATCCCATCTCTATAACAGCCCCACGGAGCGGGCCCTGCATCTCCCCTTCACAGGCCAGCGAGCTGGGGCCGAGACGAGGGGAGGCGTCCCCAGCACAGCCTGCTGGTGAAGGGCAGAGCTGCGTGTGAATGCAGATACACGGGACTCAGAAGTATTCCTAACTGGAAGCTCCTGCCCCCCCCCAAAAGCAGGTGCGGGCTCCTGCTTAATTGGAAGCTCCCCTAGGGCCAGTCTGTGCTGACCACTGTCCCAGGGAATATTTGCGGAGTTGAAAATCCACAGTCCTGATGGCAGGTTCTCTAGAGAAAAGGCTGGGGAGACACGTGTGTGTCGTGAGCCAGGCAACTTTTAGCAACATCTTCTCTGCAAGTCAGTACCGTTGGCGCCACCCTCCTGAAAATGAACCTGGGATCAGGGAGCACAGACAACTCCGCTAGGCACCCAGGCCAGCAAAGATGGAGCTGGACCTGCCATCAGGCCTGAATGACGCCAAGGTTCACGCTCTTTCCAGCACTAACCTTTAACACATATCGCATGCTTACGAAGCCCCAGGAGCTATTCCCAGGGCTTTATACATAATAAGTCATTTACTCTGAAAGACAGGTATCACGAAACCCATTTTACAGGGTAAGAAACTGAGGCACAAAGGGCTTAGGAAACTGCTCGTGACCTCACACCTAGTAGCCGGGGTTCAGCCCCGGGTAATCACAGGCCCACACTTGTGGCTTCTTGGGAATCTGGCTGGAGCAACACTTATTTCTTAAGCACAGAAACAACGTGGGAAACAAGCAAAGGCTACAGTCAAAAACCAAGCCATGCATCCCCCAGAGGAAAGAGAATGGCCTTCCTCACCCATTGGTGTGATGGATTCCATTAAGTGATTTTCAAACTTTGAACCAGCCTTGCACACCTGGATCCCTCCTACCTGGCCGTGGCCTAGACTTCTTTTTATACATTGTCTTATTTGATTCGCTAATATTTTGTTGAGGGTTTTTGCATTTTTGTTCATGAGAGATATTGATCAGTCCTTTTCTTTTCTCGGAATGCCTTTGTTTGATTTGGGATTAGGGTAATGCTGGCATCACAGAATGAGACAGGAAATGTTCCCTGTTTTTCTACCTTCTGGAAGATATTGTAGAGAAGAGAATAACTGGAGTGTTCATAACGAAATGCCCACTGAGGAGGCAGGCCTGGTATGGAATTCTGTTCATTAGCCCCAGAAATGAGCATCCCATCCCCATAAGACGGGAAGGACCACTACTCCATAGGGGATGCCGTAAGGGTTACATGAAATAATTTCTACAAAGCGTGCAGCGCAGATGCTGGCCCAGAGCAGGTGCGCGGCAAGTGTGAGATCCGCGTCAGTCAGCTTCCCCGCCCACTCCAAACCACCTTAGCCGCAGTCCCAACAAGCATGGGTACCATGATTCCGTTTCCCTCTCACCAGCTCTTTCCAGGGTCTGGCTGCCAAGCTGGCACGAAGCAGGCCACACCCTGTCCCTGGAGGCAGGGCTCTGCCATTAGTCTCCAAAAGTCCAGCAATTAATTTACTGAGCTGAGTTCCTTCCACAAGCCGGCCCATCACCATAGTAACCTGCTTTCCCTATTCAGGGACTCAGAGGTAGGGGAGAAAAGACACTGAACAGAAAGCAATCTAGAGGGAGGAAATGAGATCTGGCACATTGCGAGGGCAGCCCGGGCAGAGTGCGAGCTCTGTCTGCTTCAGAGGGTCTGGCCGCTGCCCACTGGGGGGTGGGGACTGCGTGGAATGAGGCACCACTGATGTGTTGCTGAGGCGACGGGCGATGCTGTGGGCAGGAATCTGGTGGCGACATAAAAGCCTGGGGTGCTGTGTCCAGGCCACTGAGCTGGGTCCTTCTGAGCCTCTGCTGTGCTGTCTGCGAGGCAAGCTTGCTGGTCAAGAGGGGCAGAGGGAGCTGGGTAGCTTCTGTCTCTATGGAAGCTCTAGAGCCCAGCTGCCTGGGAAGTGCTGCAGAGCCCACCTCCTGGATTCAAACCCCTGCCCCGTGTGACCTGGAACAAGCCCTCTTCAGTCACCAAACAGACCGAGCACCTTCTGTACCCAGGTCCTGCACAGACACTGACTGCTCCCGGGTGGCTGGCACAACGATGAAGCTTCTATATCAGAACCCCTGTGTTCAAAGTCCAGCTCTGCCCGTGACTCGCTGTGTAAACCAGGGGAAGTCACTTAACCTCTCTGGACCTCAGCCCTCTCATGTACGAGTGGGGATAACGTCTATGTCACTGGCTATGGGGAGAATTAAACACATCACTACATGTAAAGAAGCTTAGAACACTACCTGATCACAGCGGGTCCTAAGGCATACTATTTTTGTGATTTTCCAATCCTTTGTTTCCTCACCTATAAAATGGGAACAACAGTCCCTACTTCATAGATCTGTGGGAGAGATTACGTGAGGCAATGGGAGTGATAATCCTTTATAAAGTAAAATGTTGACCATTATTGCCATTATCAACATAAGGGGAGAATTGTCAGTTTGAGCGACTCAGAGAACTCAGCTGATGTTGATTGCACAGGGGGTACCACGGCCTTCACTGTTTTATTCCCTAATTCAATCATGCCCTGAATGCATGTCAAGTACTTACTAAGTGCCAGGCACATGGACTAGGACACTTTCTCCAAGGACCTTGAGACCTAATGGTGGAGACAGACAAGCAAGTAGATGCTTACATTTCTATGTGGTCAGTGTTGTGATAGAGGGAAGGACTTGACTCAGGCCTGACAATCAGGGAAGGCTTCCTGGAGGAGGGAATGCCTGATCTGAGCCAGGAAAGATGGGTGGAGAGGAGGCTGGGGGACAAGAGTTGCTTTCACCAGGAGCAGCCTGCCTCCGTTCCAGTATCACTGTGGGATGAGCAAAAAATAAATTATTTAGAGAAGGAGGTGAAAGGAATGGTGAAAATTCAGGCTTGAGCAGAAGGCAGGAATTCATGTCAATAAAGGCAGTTGAGAGACTTGTACAGTGACCCGGGAAAAGGGGTCAGATTTTGCCCCTGGGACCAGTGGATGTCCTCACGCATGGGAGTGGCCTATACTGATGTGATTTAGAAAACCCTGCTGAGAAGGATGGATGGGGTAGAGGGACCAATGAGGAGGTTCGTGCAACGTCCAAAAAGAGATGCTGACAACCTTTCCTAAGACAGTAGCAGGTCAAGTGGTCCAGCTGCAGACTCCAAGACACCAGGTGACCGGCAGGAAGTGGAGGGACAGAGGGAGGAGAGAGTCTGGAAGAAAGCCCAGATTGCCAGTTTGAGCATCTGGGAGCCAGTCACTGAGTGGAGTGGGGATGGTAAGCTCGGGCAGGTCACAGTGAGTGACTCTGAGACACCTGGAAGAGAGCCAGGTGGAGAAGTCAAAGACAGACAGACGAGTCTAGAGCTCGGAAGAGAAATTGGGGCTGGAGATCCCCCTGGAAAAGTGAAGAGGGAGTGGAGGACAGAGCCCTGAGGGGAAGCAGTGTGCAGCCAGCGGCGGGGCAGGGAGAGAGGTCAAGCGTCCCCCTCCCCATACTGGGTCAGCCTCACTTTCAATTACTACCACTTAGTCATACAAGTGCACATGCTATAGTACTTCAGTACCTTTGGTTTCTTCCCCTGATCCAATGTTTTCTTGTGACTTTTACGGTGGAGAATACTCTGAGGTATACTTTTAGCTAAAAATGAACAAACGAAACCTTCAAGAGATTAAAAAGATCAGCCACAGAGCAGGAGAAAACATTTGCAATAGATACATCTGATAAAGAACTGGTGTTATCCAAAATACACCATAAACTCTTAAAACTCAACAATAAGAAAACAAACCACCTGATTTTTAAAACGGGCCTATCATCTCAACAGACATCTCGCCACAGAAGATACACAGATGGAAAATAAGCACATGAAAAGATGCTCCACATCACCTGTCATCAGGGAAATGCAAATTAAAACAGCAACGAGAGAGCACGACACCCCTATTAGAATGGCCAAAGTCCAGAGCACTGACACCACCAAACGCAGGCGAGGCTGTGGAGCAACAGGAACTCTCGTTCACTGCTGGCGGGAACGCAACACGGTGCAGCCACTTTGAAAGACAGTTTGGTAGCTTCTTGCAAAACTAAACATATTCTTACCATACGATCCAGCAATCACACTCCTTGGTGTTTATCTAAAGGAGTTGAAAACTTATGTCCACACAAAAATCCTGCACGTGGGTGTTTATAGTGCCTTTATGCATAATTGCCAAAACTTAGAAGCAACCAGGATATTCTTTGGGAGGTGAATCAGTAAACTGTGGAATGGAATACACATTCCATTGTATGTATGTATGTATTCCATACGATGGAACATTATTCAGCGCTAAAAAGAGATGCGCTATCAAGCCATGAAAAGACATGGAGGAGCCTTCAATGCATATTATTAAGTGAAAGAAGCCAATCTGAAAAGGCTACTTACAGTATGATTCCAACTATATGACATTCTGGAAAAGGCAAAACTATGGAGGCAAGAGAAAGATCCATGCTTTCCAGGAGTGTGAGGGGAGGGAGGGATGAACCGGAAGAGCACAGAGGATTTTTAGGGCAGTGAAAATACATGTCCAAACCCACAGAATGGCAGCGGATCCAGGAGGCTGTGCGGTAACAGATATGGTGAACATACAAAGGCACAAATGATAGGAACGGTAGCCAGAGCCATGCTGTGGTTTCATTTGAACTGTTTTCTCTCTTCATAGCAAGCTGACAAAATGGTTATTACAACTGGGGAATCTCAAGTTCAGGAAGCTTAAGAAACATGTCCCAAATCATACATCCAGGAAGTTACAGAACTGCAATTTAGTCCTAGGCCACTGTCGTCCTAAATCCTGTGTCCTTTTAACTTAACCACAGAGGACTGGTCTCTGTCCTCTATAGAATGGAAGAACTTGTTTGGGTGTCTCACAGAAGAGGAGGGAAGAAAAGAGCCCGGTCCCTTAGGAGACTTCGGTCCTGTTAAGCAGCAAGAGCATCCGTCCAGTCCTCACGTCCTCTCCATTCAGACGTCACAGATTTAAGTGGAATCCACTTAAGGCCCACGCTGCCAAGACGCAGGATTAACTTGATTGAAGGAGATGGAAATAGAGTGAGAAATGTGTTTTCCTAACCTCCTTCTGCATGCTATGGAATTCAAAAATATTTCCTATCAGTTCTTTTTTTCCCTTAGAAGAGGCCAGATGCCAGTCGTGTTTCTCTGCCAGTTGCTAAAAACTGTGAATGAAACCCAAGCCCTATCTCCTCTTGAAACAAAGGCGATTTCTTAAACTGGCCCCCAAAAGGGACTTGAAAGGCACATCGTCCTGCTGAAGCCATTGCCCGCGCCTTCACCCTTCCCCACAGCCTGATTAACTAATCCGACAAGCATTTATCCATCGAGTCCCAGACTAGACAGCAGGCGTTGTTTTAATCACTGGGTGTGGCGACATCTCTGCCTCCTTGGAGCTGACTTTCTAGGGAGGGAAGAGAGAAACTAAACCAAGAAACGAACAAATACCCATATGGTTTCCGAGAGTAATAATGGATTTGAACACAACAGGGTTATGGGATAGAAGGGGATGTGGTGGGCAGGACAGTTTCTACACTTTGTCAAAGGAAAGTCTCTGCTGAGTTGGGGACATCTGAACTGAGATCTGACTAAGGAGATGGAGCCGGCCACTCAGAAGGACGGGTCGGGTAAGGAGGACAAGGCCTCTGTCAAGTCTTGGATTTCTGCAACCAACAGCCTTGGGAGTGGTCTCCAGACCTCAGGCTGGCCCCTGACCTCAGCACCTGCACGTCCTCATAAGAATCAAATGAGGCTCCCGACGCACAAACGTGATCTTTAGACTCGTGGATGCAGCGGCCCCTCCCTGCCCGCGACAGGGCTCAGAGTCCTCGTCACAGACCTTCAGGCACTGGCTTGTACCCACCTCTCCGGCCTCACCTCTGTCACCTGCTTGCATGTGAGCTCGGCCCTCTGTGAACAGGGGAGAAGACAATGGGAGCGCTGCCAGTGCCAGGGCAGGGGAGGGGCAGCCCACACTCCCAGGATGCCATGCGGCGAGGATGAGGGAGTTTCCCATGAGTCAAAGGAACATCACCAAAGGAAGCTGGGTTTGGGTTATTGGGCTGGCACCCGACCAAGAGAGCTGTTTGCACAACAAGGAGACCCCAGCGGGTACGCAGCCACAGAGGGCACTGCCTGCCGGGGCAGAAGCGGAAGGGGCAGGGGAGAGATCTCCCAGGGTGGGGGGGCTCCAAGCCGAGGAGGCTCCGTTAGAGAACCACCACTTGGGTACCCGCAACACAGTGAAGCGTGGGTGGCAAGGACAGCCAGGAGAGGGCTCCCCTGCAGCCACTGAAGTAGGGCCTGCTGCCCCCCAAGCTCCCCCTTCATCTTCACCCCGACCCTCCAGAGACAGAGGAAGAAGGAGCGAAAGAGCCCACTGCCCGCTCCGCCACCCAGGTCCCTCAGGACGATGGTTAACATCGGCGGTGATGGGAGGGCAGAGAGCTTTAATGTGAAGACAGGATGAAACTCCGAGACTGGAACAGACTGGACTAGCCCTTGCAGCACCTGAAAGTGAACAAAAAGTTACGTGATTTGGTCAAGATTGGCTAAGGGACAAGAAAAGGGGTGTTGACCTAACAGGCCTGGAAGCACGGATGGGGAAACATGAAACCGTTCCACACTCCCGAGCTGCTGAGCGTCAGGTGTCCAGGTGCTTACCTGAGCATTATTGCTATTAATCAACCCCTGCGTGTGACCGTCAGGCCTGACGGGGGAATAAGAAACATGTGCCCTACCGCTAATCCACTCGAGGCTGGTGGCCCTCCCAGTCAGAACAGATATGTGCGTGAATCCAGTTAAGATTCACCAAACGTCAACCACACAGCAGGTGCAGCCCAAGGAATCCCCACGGTGGCCTCATGTGCTCAGAGTTACTGCTCCCTTTCACGGACTGGAAACCCAAGGCCAGGGCGTCGCTCAAGGCCACGCAGTTAGAAAGTGGCGGAGGCTGATCTGCAGCAACATGGATGGACCTAGAGACGATCATGCTAAGTGAAGTAAGCAGGACGGAGAAAGACAAATACCCTATGATATCGTTTATATGTGGAATCTAAAATATGATACAAATGAACCTATTTACAAAACAGAAACAGACTCACAGACTTAGAAAACAAACTTACGGTTACCAAAGAGGAAGGGTGGCGGGGAGGGATAGACTGGGAGGTTGGTATCAACATATACACATCCTACCACATATAACATAGATAATCAAGAAGTTATATACATAACTGAATCACTCTGCTGTACACCTGAAACTAACACAACACTGTAAGTCAACTATACTTCAAGTTAAAAAAAAAAAAATCCAAATAAATAAATAAATAAAACGGCAGAGGCTGGATTCACTTTCTGGGCCACCCACCTCCTGGGGCTGCTGGCTGCCTCCCAAAGGGAAGCAGGGTGTAAGTGGAAACAGGGGTCCAGGACGGACTGTGGGCCCTTGAATGTCAGTGGTCTGAGTTCTGTGCTTCAAGTAACACGTAGCAAAACACTCCTCATTTTTGAATCACATGTGAGTTCCACAAAGGTGGAGACTAATGAGCTTTACATGGAGTTGGGAGCAAAGGGCCGTATAACTTGGGCCCGTGTGGATCCCAGAAACGGAGACCCTGTCCGTGTGGTCCCCTCTGAGTCCCTGCACACCAGTGAGAGTCTCCTGCCTGGTCCCACTGTTGCCTACGTCTTCCAAGACTCCCTTCTCCAGGCAGAAGAATCCGTATCTTGTTTTGGTGAGAAGGTCTCTCCTACTCTTGGCCAATGTGGTTCACGTGAGGGGACCCCATGGCCCGGCGAGTGGGGTGGTGGGTGGTAGGAGACCAGACCAGGCCAACTTGGACTCCACATCCCTACTAGATACTGGAATTTGACAAGGGACAAGCATATAATCCAGGCTGGGCCTATTAGGGCCATCCCTGGGAACTCTGCTGGAGTTTGGGGGAAGACAGGTGCGTTTCTGGGGAGCTGCTAAGTTTGGAGATGTGGAAGGCCGTTTGTCATGACATGGGAGGATCCTGATGGAGAAGAAGGCCACCCATTAAGGGGAACGAGACAAGCTTTGTCACTCGAGCACTTTAGCTCAGTGTTGCCCAAAGTCCAGAAAGCACCTAGAGTTTTTGTGTTGGGGATAAATATTTCCCCAGCCCCATTTTCTAAACCTAAGCCAATCTGCGCTGGGATACTTTCACGTGCAAACCACAGGCAGGGCTTGTACTTACAAGGCCCAGCCGATACAGCCCCATCTCTGGAGCTCACCCAGCCTCTCCCACGTGGCCCCTGGTTCCTTACTCTCCTTCCTTGTTCTATATCTTGTCTCCTCTTCCTCTCCTTTCTTCTTTGATTGACAACTCAGCTTACACTGGCTTTCCCAGGATCACCCTGCCCACCCTCCCCTCCAAGGGCTGACTTCCAAAATCCATCCAGATACCCCACCCCTGCACCTTCCTGGGCCAAGGGGGCGGTGGCACAGACGGGGGGCCCCCTCCCTCTAGACAGCCCCACCACCAGCACCAGAAAACGCTCATTGCCCTGCGTTGTTCTGAGTCTACGCAGACGTCTGACAGCTGTCATAACCCCATTCATATTTCTTTCATTTTCAGTATTGAATTCTTCCTGATTTTGTTCTTCTTTCTTTTCTCCCCTCTCCCCGACCCCACATAGACTGTCTCAGTTCATTTCACAAGAGACGGTCTCAGATTACAGGGTCCTGAGGACACAGAAAGATATTTCTGTTTAACATATTTTGAGTAGCGTCTGGTCCGATGAAGCAATGCATATAAATAGTGTCAGAGCACCCACACTGACTTGGGAGGTGCCGACCCAGAAAGGCTCCCCTTTTTCTGGGGGAGGGTAATCAGAGCCATAAGCAGCGCCTCCCCCGTGAGATTTGAGACAGGACAGTAGGTGGAGCGCCGTGGGCCAGACGGGCAGTAGTTTGGTTCCTGTCTTCAGCACCGTGTGATCTCAGCTACTGTCTCTGAGCCTCAGCGCCTCGTCTGTAACAGGGGATTAACCCAGCCTCATCAGCGGGTTGCAAGGCTTAGGGTCCCTACCACAGAGGCTGGTTGCCTAGTCAATGGAAGCCATAAAAAGATTGAAAACTTTAAAAAGGTACAAGCGCTCGATTAAAGGAAGTTATTGCTACCAGAGAATCCTTTTCGGCATTTATTTCATACTGACAGTACTTTCTGGACCACCACATAACCCAGTTCAGAGACCTCTCTATCTGAGAGAGGTCCCCCCATCACCCCATGCCTGAATCCCCTCTCGGCCCCTCTCATGCCTTCATTTAGGTCTCGGGGTCCCCAGTAACCAGGTGCTGGCAACTTTGCAAGGTGCTAAGTGTACCTCAGAATTCTACACTGTTGGAGCAGGAAGGAGCTTGAGAGATGTTAACCGTCTTCAGATCAGAGCAGTTTCACACAGGCAATCCCCTTGGCGCCTGGACCATTTGGACCCCCTACCTTAAGAGACCCTGTAGTCTCAAACCCAAGCTCCCCACTCAGCCCTGAGGGCACGCACCTCCCAGAGCCTCTGAAGACACTTTCCCTTTTGAGGGTAAGACTCTGACGTCTGTACCAGATTGTCGACCCCGTGTGTTATACTCTGTGAGTTTGCAAAGGACCTTGCTCACCCTGACCACAGATGTCATCAGAGGAGACAGGTCTGTTCACATCATTTCCCAGCTGAAAGCCTTCTCCTCAGGCCTTTTTCAGTCTGGTACCAATCTCCTTTTCCACGTCCATGGTCTCCACCTACTCCTCATGGACCTAATTCTCCAAACTCAGCGACTTCCCTCTCTTTCTGCAACACCCCAGCATTTTCTTTTCTTAAATCCTAGCCATTGCTTCTGTTGTTACATCTGAGATGATGTCTTTTCCTTGCCAGGCAGACTCCTACTCATACTTCAGAACCCAGCATATGTGCCTTCTCCCCTGTGAAGGCTTCTCTGATTCCCCACTATCTTCTTCAGGCTCCCACAGACCCCTGGTTTTTCTCACCGCACAAGTGATATTAAAACGGACCTACTTATCCGTCTGTCTTCTCCACGGAGCTCCTCAGACTTAGGGGCTATATCTCTGGTCTCTCTTCCTCAGCGCCTGGAACAGTGATAGGCACAGAGCAGGCGCTCCTCGTATCAGCATAACAATAGATGAGTGTCTCAACTAACTTAACTCTGTATTTAACTTAGATAATAAAAGGGCGTTCTCTTTTATTTTTTCTAAAAAAACATTTTAAAAAAATAATCTTGAAACTTCTACTTCCTGAGAACAGAGGAAGCATGTGGATTCTGAGCACAGGAGTTACTGTCTCTGCCTAGTCACGAAGGGTTTCTTTTCTTCTAAGAAATCTCCTCAGATCCTACCAGGACCCCGACGCTCTGCAGGCAGTAGCAGGCGGGGAGGTCAGGGATGCGTGGGGAGGGACCAGGAACGGAGGCCCTGCAGGATGAGTTTTCTCCCCAGGAGCTGATTCACAAATGTGTCCAGCACAGTGGGACAAGCACATGAGCCGCCTCGACCCGGGGCTCCGGCTCCCTGCCTTCCGGGAATTTCTCCCACCAAGGGGGGCCCCTGTGGGAGGGACCTCTGTGGTTTGCTGTGTCTAAAGTCGGGTTATCTAAACCCCATCTGAGCATTTATTTGTAGGAGAATTCCACAGGAGGAACAGAAGAAAAGCCTCTTGAAAGGTTCTGTCTGCGGAAAGAATCACTGCAACCCCATCCTCTTTCCTTTTCCCCTGCAGAACCACCCAGACATGGCTGATCAACACTTGCTCACGCCCTCACGCCTTTATCCAGCCGGGGACTTGCTGTCTCACTCACTGCTTCGTGAATCCGCTCCCTCGCCTGCCCCTCCAGGCAGCCGCGCACCCACGCCCTCCCTCCCTGACTCAGCACCCACCCACTCACCTACACAGATGCTCACGCACGCGCAGGCACGGCACCCTCCCCACTCCCACCCAGGTCTACGCCGGGGGCTGCGGGGATGGAGGTAAACTCCTCATACATAAAGTAATTACTAACTACCTGTAGGATTGTTGCAAAAGTTACCTGGGGGGAGTGTGTAAGCATGCAGGGCCAATGTCTGCGTTCCAGTAAGTGTGGCTGCACGGTGAGCAGTTGGCTGGGGAGTCCTCCGCGGCACAGAGCACCTGAACCCTCACCTGAACGCCGTGAGCAGCTTGGCCTCTGGGCTGCGGGGTGTCTGCCCCTTGATTCCCTAAGCACACACCTGACCCGCAACAGGCATTCAGAGCGTGTTAAATGGACGACCAGATACACTCCTGGGGGAACTGACCAACCAAAGAGACAAGGGATTATAGGTATCTGTGTACAGCCAGAGCATCATTTGAGGGAGAGGGCGATCAGGTGGATCGAGGTACTTTCTTTTCCAGCACGGGAACAGGATGGTGTGGCTGACAGGGAATCCTGGGGCCTGTATGACCTTTGAAAGGTCCTAGAAAACTGACCTACCAGGCATTAAGGATGTCAGATCAAGTCACTGACCAGAGGTTCCCAGGCCCTGAACTGACCCGTATCACGTTTTCTCTGGTGATTCCTGGACTCAAGCACAGAGATGCTCTAAAGGGCACTGAACCACACAGCTAGCCAAAGAAGGGCCAAATTCAGATCCGAGCCAGACTTATACACACCAACACGGTCCCGTCCGTGAATCCAGGCCCCCTGAGCTCAGTGGGGCCCCCAACGGTGCCCAAGGTCCAGAGCTGCCTGGCCATCACTCAGAAGCCCCCTGAGCGGGGAAGGAGAAGCATCTATTGCGCGTGTCTGGATGTGGAATGCTGTACCGGACCTCGTAACTATCGGTACCGCTTTTCCAATTTTGATCCTTCATTGTTTTATTGTGATTTAAACCAAGTTGTAATTTCGTTAATCCAATACTACGTGCCACGCACTTGACTATCACCATTTTGAAATTACTTCCTTCCACAAAGATTTCTTGAGTTCCTACTGTGTCCGGCATCGTACAGACACTGGTAGTTCAGAGATAAGAAATATAAAACCCATGAACCCCAGGAACTCATTGCCTAGTGGCAGAAACAGACCAGCCCACGGCGGGTTACAGCAGTCGATGATGTGGAGCTGTCGCAGCGTGGGGTGCTGGGGGCGAAGCACACCAAGCAATCCGAGACGCAAGGAGAGCCAGCGCTGACTTGCCCACGGCAACTCAGGAGCAGGGGAAAAGGCTGGGATGCCATTAGGTGTTGCTTCAGAGGCCTGGAAACACCCATCCAGGGTCCCATCCCGCCCATCAGCCTTGCTAAAGGCGAATGGGGACCACGGTACCACTGCCCAGTGGCCTCACAGCAAGCGTTAGAGCAGGCAAAACGCACCGGAATTCAACCTTTCAATTATAAACAGAGTACATCCTAGGAGCCAGACGCTGCACTAGGTAAACACGTTTTAGTGTTCATTGCTATTGTCCCCCAATCGTTCAGATGCTGGATTTTGATTGATGCGTAGGTTTGGATATAAAATTCTGAAAGGGTATTTGCCAGAACGTTACTGTTGGGTAAGCTGGGGGGATGAGAACACAGGGCTGTTGCCAACATTGTTGCCCTTGTGAAAATACGCTTTCATTACTTTTATAATTTAAAACATTCTAATGAGAACTATTTTTTAAAAAGAACAAAGATTGTCTAAATGGTGTATTTGCCTCTTGGGATAAATTCTATACCTTTACCTTATACACTAAGGCCATGTGGAATTCTGGTTCAGGGTATGAGTTCTGCACTAAGACGTGGGTTTGAATCCCAGTTCTGCTGCTTACTAATTGCGGGACTGAATGTCCATAAGCCTCGGTCTATCCATCTGTACAAGGGGTAGCAGCACAGCCAATTCACAGGAGTAAGTGATGTGAGAATGCACAGTATGCGGCCTGACGCCCTCTGGCATCCAATCTCAGGCTCAGGGTCACATTATTTTTGTTTCTACAGGTGTCAAAAAATGTCATGGGAAAGGCGATTTCAATTATTCTAAGCACCTCCAAAAACATGAATTAAGGGCTGGCAGACGGAGGTGGCAGGGAGAGAGCTTTCGTCTTAACGAGGTATCTAATGATGTACCGGACTCCCTTGGGAGTTGGTGACTCCTCTGTCCCTGGACAGAAGTAGGTGGGCAAATGCTGGGAGACATGATTCAGTCACTGGATAAGGAGATTGGGCAAGGTGGCCGTGAGCTTCATCTTATAGCCTTCAGATGCAAGCGCCTATAAAGGGAATCCCCCAGCCCCGGGCTGCCGGGCAGTCAAGGCCAGCTCCAACTGGCTCAGACCTGCCAGGATGCAGTTAAAGCAAAGGTTTCTCCTTCGAGAGAGTTCCAACCAAAGGACGGTGGAAACTATTTTTTTCTCAAAATTGTATTATGAACCAAACTTTAAAAGTGAAAATGATATTCTCATCTCTACCAGAACGTAGACAGAATTAGCTAGAAGTAGTGAGCATCCAGTAACTGGGAGGGTACAAGAAAAGGCAAGCGGGCAGCAGCAGGGAACTTAACCATCAGATGGGGTTTGCCCCTCGAGGGTTCTGACAATGTCCACGACCACGGCGGGCTGGTGGCTCCGTGCATTCCCTGGGTCTCGGCCAAGACTTCCCTTTGTCTGGGCCACGATGTTACTCGGCTTTCGGCCTCTCATGAATACTCAGTCCCAAACCTCCTGAGAGCCATTAAAATGGCCATGACCTTTGTCCCAGAAACCCTATTCCTTGGGAATAGTCTGCCAGACCACATCGAAAAGGGGCCAAAGTCACGTGCAGAAAGATGCTAGCTGCAGCGGCCAGCGCGAACGGTGAGCACGTCATGGCTCATCCACTTGAAGGGATTCTAAGAAGCAATAAAAAATGGTACTTACTAAAACCACAGAGAAAGTGACCGATTTTGCTAAATAATAAAGATGAGGAGTGGTACATGTCACAAGATCCATTCATTCAACTCTGCATTCAGGCGGTCATTTACTCATTGCAAAGCAAAAGGCGGAGAGGTCAGTGTGGCCCCTGGCCTCGGTCTGGTCTTCTCAGACACCAACCCTAGCTCCAACACACACACACACACACACACACACACACACACACACACACACACAGAGGCATGCATGCATGCACCCACAATGCCGAGTCCTGGGCGGGAAGACCAAAGGGCCAACCTCTCTATGCCCAGGTGCCTCTCGGTAGACCTCTGTTTGAGACCCACCTCTGTCTCTAACTACAAAGCAGGCGAGTCACTCACATGCTCCTGGACTCTGTTCCCTCATCTGTAAAATGGGGGAATTATACTTTTCCCATCTTGCCATATCCCTCTTCCTTGATTTTTTTTGGTTATTTTCTTTTTCTTCACGAAAATATTCTTGTCATTTTAATTTTATTTAATAAAAACTATTAAAAATTAAAGTTATTTTTGTCAGGCAACCTGCCATGTCTTCAATTCTTGAGTAGGAGGTTTGGCTAAACATCGTCAGGGGCAATTCCCACCCTAAAAACATCCCCATGGGCCTTTCTCATTCTGGTTCTCCCCGGCTGGCCTGCATCAGTAGTGATGGCTCCTTCTGTCCATGTGACGAGGGCTTTGATTTCCCAGACGTAGCTTTGAATCCTGACTCTTGTATTCTCTCTACCTGCCCTCAGGTAAGTCATTCAAACTCTCTCCTTCCGTTTCCGTGTTCACAAAACCGAGATATGAATGGTCCACACAGAGTTCCCAGTCCTGACCCAAGTGACCACACAGCCTGTGTTGGCCTCTATCAGTAGCAGCACTGAAGAAGCGAAGGGGGCAGGAGGGAACCAGCAGAATTCTAGGGCCGGAAAGGAAGCACTTCAGAAGGGGACGATCTCAAGCTGGGAAAAGACCCTAAATGTTCACCTGACCATCAAAGTTCAGATTAGCCCCTCACCAGCACTGCGAAATGGCCATCCAACCTCAGTTTAAATCCCTCCGGCGCTTGGGGCCCACCCCCCAGTGAGCAGATCCGGGGGGGTGGATCTGCCCCAATCTTCCTACTGGACTGGAATCCAGTGTCCAATGAAACTTTGCCCACTGGTCCTCCTTCCACTCTCTGGGGACCAAGAGGACAGATCAGTCACCTCTTCTCCACAGCATCCCTCCAGATTCCCGTGGCCACACCAGATCATCTTTCTTACAGTCACGCTGACCTTTCCTTGTGAGCCACGCGTCTGTTCCCAGGACATCCTGCTTTCTCTCCTCTGAAAGTGCCTTCACTTATCTGTAACCCTCTTAGAATGGAATCAGACCCAGAGAGATAACCTGAATCTTCCAGTCCAGAGTCAGCAAACCCCCTGCAGGTCACACAGACAACCGTGCGTGACCAGAGGGCACATGCCTGGCGGAAGTGGGCGGCTCCTCGGAAGGCCTCCCGGGGACACATCTTCCCATTTTTCAAGAGAAGTCAGAGATTAAGATGCGTACGTGACATCTCCTGAACATGTTATGTTGGCAAGTAATTAAAACAAATGTAAAATAACCTAAGAAGTATTACAACTGTCTGTGGGCTGGACCAGCCTGTGGGCCACTTCCTTAACCGTTTTGTTAATATGAAGAAAACTTTTGAGAATCTGATGAAACTTTGAAGAAGCCCCATAAAAAAACAGTTACAAACAAATTTCTGCTCCCATTTGAAAGGCCCCGTGGATCCCCCGGAGGCACTCCTGGATCCCCAGGAAAGGAAACCCTCATCTCTTCCAGCCTCTTGCCAGACCTGGGAGGCCCAACAAATCACAATTTGGTGACAATTTCCCAAAGTCACGCAGCTGGCCTCTGAGTAGCAGCGTGACAAGACGATCTAGGATGGGGGGGGGCGGGTGTTTCCTCCCCACAACGACTGATGCCATCCCCTCCCCAGATCTGTGAAGCAGAAGCAAAGTTAAGATGCGCCACATGCCAGCGAGGTCCCAGGCACTCACAGAGCTCTTCCTGTGTCATTTCATCATCTCCACTTGGCAGGTGAGGAAACTGGAGCTCACTGGGTGCAGTCCCCCCAGCTCAGGGCAGCCAGAGAAAGCGACTGAGTTAGGAGCAGAAGGCCAGACGAGCAGCAAGGCTCCTGCCCTTCACCTGCATCTATGCCAGCTGGCCAGCACACCTCACCTGGCCTGCCTCTGGCAACGCCCAAGCCCTGGAGCTTAGAACTTTCCCGGAACAACTCATGAACTAAACTAGAAAGGGCCTGAAGATGCAGCCCATCACCAGGGGGCTCTCCCAGCTCAAGTCTGGCCTCCTAGGATTTTGCCGGGTGTACATCCTCAATGAGACACAGACAGACTGGGGCCTCAATGACCTGTGCAGAGACAGGAGTGCCGTACAGGGTTCTGGAAGATGACAAGTAACGAAGTTCTGGGGAGGGAGCCGGGGCACGGAGCGTCAGGACGAGGCCGGTTGGGCTGCCTCCTTCAGGACATGCCTGATAAGCGTGTCCCCTGTCTGTCATCTGAGTCTGGACTTGAGTGGGGAGAGGGGAGGGCACGTTTTCCAATAACATGACTATAACCTGGTACAAGAAACTCAGGTCTGCTACAGAGGATGGATTTGCAGAAAAAGAACAAAAACACCTTCCTGGGCCAGAGGAAGTTGGGAGAGGCGAAACACACTGCTCAGATAGGAAAGAGATTTAAATTTAGACCAACATGCAAAGTTCCTGGACAATGAATACAAAACCAGAGGGAAGCTATTCTTCCCCCACTTCACTCCCTTTGTGATTTTTTTTGTTTGTCCTGTTTTTTGTTTTTGTCAATCTTTCTGGCTCTTACTCCAAATTTCTTACTGGAAAGTCGAAAGAAGCTGGGGTATCTCAGCAACTCTAAAAGCAGCAGTGGGAAACAAGCCGGGCATCTGACACGCGGCCCTCAGCCCTGTGCTCCTGCCTCCTGGGGCTGCTCAACTATAATCAAACAGGTGCCTTCTCACCGACTTTGCTCCTTGCTACTAGAAAGCTCAGGCAAAGCACAGACCCACCTCGCAGGACCGGGGTCACTGCCTGAGGAGCTCCGTGTGTTCTGGCTGCAGAAGGAAACAGATCCTGCTTAGGAGAGGGCACTGTCCCCAGGGCGCACGCCCCCAGGAGTCTCCCCTCCTGGTCATGGGGAGATGGGGGGAAGCCTGAAGCCCCGTGACCTCCTGCAGCCCCCAGCGGAGAAGAGAAGCCGGCCTTACCTGGTGGGGCAAGAAGCTCACGGGGATGCCAGCTAGGGTCCCAGTCCAGGCGGATCCACGGGAAGCAGTGTCTGGAGAAGACGCCAGCCCCAGGCAGCCCCCTCCTGAGGGTCACCTGCCAGCGACCCCACCCACCCTTCCCCCAAATCTAGCAAACTGACTCGCTAGATAAGACTTGTAGTAGGTCTGGGGGGCCCCCGCAGGCCAGGGGTCCGGAGAGAGAGCTAGTTTTCAAACCGATAACTAAATAAATACAGTAAAAAGGTAAGGCTTGGCACTCAGAGAATAAAATAGAAAGTGTGTGAGAAACAGAAAAATAGGGAAAGGGGGGGCACCTCTCTGGGGAGAAATGCAGCAGCAGCGGCAGCCAACCCAGCTGCTGCGCAAGAACAAAGCTGCTCGGTCCCCCCAGGGGCGAAGGGGCCGGAGCGGTGGGATCCCCAGCCGGGAGCGCGGAGGGCGGGGCCCGGCGATGGGCGGGGCGAGGAGGGGCGGGGCGAGGGGCGGGGGGAGCGGAGAAGGAGACGCTTGGGCCCCCGGAGCGGGAGGGGCCGGAGGGGCGGGAGGCCTCCCGGAAGAAAGAGGAGGCAGCGAGGCTGCGTGCCTGCGGGGGACAGGGGCAGGGGCCTGGGGAGGGGTCAGGGGAGCAGGAACGGCGTCGGGCTCCAGGCGGTAAAGAGGAAGCCCACGACAGGGCCCGACAACGCTCCGTCCAGTTATAGCCTTCAGCAGATATTTTGGTCCCTCTTACAGCCGGGTCTGAAATAGCCCCCTCCCTGGGCAGCTGCCTGCAAGTTTGGAAAGTTGGGAGGGGCAAGGGGACGGAGGTTTGGGGCTTTGCTTTTGTCCCGCACAGGGAGTCCCACTCCTGTCCCAGCACCTACCTGTCTCTTCCTGCAGGTGGCCCCCTTTACTGGCTCTCAGGACATCCTGGAGGAGGGGTGGGTTGATGTCCTTACTTTGAGCTGAGGACTGTGAAATTCAGAGGGAGCCACTGTTACCTGCCAGGGCCCCTCGGCAGAGCAGGGATGGGGGCCCAGGTGGGTCTGATGAGAGCACTTTCCTTCCTAAAGGGCTTCCCAGACTCCAAAAGCAGAGAAGGAACAGGTGCTGGCCCTGGGGGCTCTTCTACTTTTTCTTGCTGACTTCTGTTCCTAAAAATGGGCCAGGCGTGGGTATTTTGAACTAGATGAGAGCATGGCTTAATTTGTGTGACCTCCCTCACCCCTATTACCCTCCCAATCAGGCTCCTAAACTCTGGGGCGTCTTTATTTGGCCGCCTGCTGGGTAGCAGGGATTTAATAAGCAGACAGTATGGGGCTCATCTGTGAGCCAGGGAATCCGCGGCCATTGGCCCCTTCCTTCCTCTCCTCCTAATTTCCCACTAACCTCACGACAGTTCATTCCGCGCATGGTTGCTGAGGGCACACTTGGTACCAGGCAGAGGGTCAGGTCCCAGCTAAATGGAACACAGGAGGCGTGCTGGGGAGGCCAGGCCCTGCTGTGGGATGGCAACGCACTGAGACAGGTGCCCTGGGTATCAGAGTCAGAGGAAGGGCGGGGAGGCGGGGAAGAGAGTGATCGCACCTGCATGAGAAGGCTGCGGGGCACAGTCACTTAACTCATGGGCCTCGCGGGCCCAGTGAGTGCCCAGGCGCAGGTAGCGGGGTGAGCCCGGGAGGGGTTGCCCAGGCGCAGGTAGCGGGGTGAGCCCAGGAGGGGTTGCCTAGGCACATCCTCACAGGGAGACAGACAGAAAACGGGGAAGCAGACCATCACGTTGACAGACCATGTTATCCTAAGTGCAAAGGACACAGAGAAGAGGGACGAGTCAGAGAATGAATGGGTGGGGGGGTAGACTCTAGATTCAGTACGAGGAGGCCGAGACTAGAGATGGGCGCGTCCCCCGCCCCACCCTGTGCGAAGGAGGGACCGGGGCTAGCAGGGTGCCCAGAGCTCACGGGACATGGGGGCCGTCCAGGCGGAGCGAAGGACTCAAGCATGGAGTTGAGGACCCTTGTGGCCGGGGGCCAGGCTGGAGAGGGGAGCAGGGCACAGGTGATTGACGGGCACTGGGGAGGCCTGCAGAAGAGCGTGGACTCGAGCCGGATGACCGGGAGTCTCTGAAGTGCTTAGGGGGCAGGGGCATGGCCAGTGGGGGGCATTATAGAGCCCATGGGCAGGGGCAGGGAGATGAGCTGGGAAACCATTCAGTCTCAGAGAGTGAGAGCACGCTAGGCTCACTAGAAGAGCACAAGTGCCAAGCCCCGCAGTGAAAACGAGCTTTTGCACGTTGGAGGCAGCCCGGTGGGGTCCCCGGAATAGCCTCTCCCCTCTGGCGACCCTTGAGACCTAGTGAGGGAGGTCTGGCCCACGGGGACACAATGCCCCCTCCACCACTGGGAATGTCTCTGGGCCCCTGCCCTGCAGCTGTCCTGCCGCCCAGCGCTCTCCCCCTGCTCCAGGCCCCAGGCCTCGCCATCACTGAATTTGTCCTCACCATCGACAGTGAACAGGGTTCAAGTCCTCCCCGCCACACCCTAACCCTCAATCTCCCACCTTCCCTTCTGCTGCTGTCACTGTGAAACTGTGATTAAAAACCTCCTTGGGTTGGAGAAGCCCCTGGAGACCAGAGGCCTCCCCCTGCAGCTCTCCCTTCTCTCCTGAGCACCCAAAAGACCAGAGAAGAGGCCAGAGGCTGGTCCACCTCAGCGGACCGCCGTCCGGCCCCTCCTCCAAACCAAATCTGTTCACGAAAATGCATCCCTGTTTTCACAAGGTCATGTCCTGCCTCCAAGAAGCAGATGCTAGGATTTGCTTTGTTCCTCCACCTCTGCAAAGAGAGGCCGTGAGGCTGGAGGAGTGAGCAGAGGGCTCTGGAAAGACAATTCCAGAAAGTGCTCTGTCTCACTTCCTTCCTCTTCTGGGCTCTTTCTCTGCCAGGATGACAAATTGTTCACATTTCTGAGATGTATTAAACTGAAATAAGAAATATGTTCATCATTATGCACACAAAAATATATGGCTGTGCATTAGACAAAGAGTTAGAAAATGTCCCCGTGACTTAACTTCTTCCCATTCCTGCCACCCATTTTATCACGGTGATAATCAACGCCACAGGTAAACATACGCAATAACTTTAAGGCCACTGCCAGCCACAGTTCATATTTCTGTGTGGAAATATCATGGGATCGTCTGCTCAGGCTTTCCCAAAGCTGCAGTCCGGGTGCTGCAGGCCACGTTTCCTCCTGAAGTTTCTGGGTAGGAGTCAGCTGCTGAGCTCATTTGTTCCTTCCTTGCCGTGTAGCACAGAGATCCCTGTTTTCTTGCTCCCTGTCAGCCCCAAGGGTGGCCCCCAGCATCCCTTTGGGAGGCTGGCGCTCTCCATCAGTAGCTCGCAAAGTAGCTGTTTGCTTCTTCCTGGTCCAGCCCAGCTGGAGCACGGCCCTCTCGTGTCTTTTTCTACCTTCTTTTGCCACCAGCCAGAGAAAGTCTCATGATTTCAGGAGCTCGTGGGATTAGATGAGGCTCCCCCAGATAATCTCAGATAACCTCCCTTTATTCACGTCAATTGGGCCCCATAACATAACACAATCACTGGAGTGATATCTCATCACATGCTGACATTCCAGGGGTCGGGGGGGACATTTTCCTGGGAGTCATCGTTCCGACCTTCCACGCCCTTTTCTCAAAATTCTGCACTGACTGAAATTTGTAATTATTCATTTTCTTCCTCTTAAAAAAAACTTGTTTGTTTCCTGCATTTTTATTTGACTCCAATCTCTATGAGGACAGTAAATGTATCTTCTTGTTCACTGCTATGTCCCCGAGTCTAGCATGGTGCTTGGCATATAACAAGTATGACGATATTTGTGAAATGCATGAATGAGTGAAGGAATGAATGAATGATGGTCTACATGACTCGCACTGGGCCAGGTGGTAGGTCTTAAATCAGATTGACATGCTAGGATGCACAAGACTGAAAGGTTAAAAAAGATGAAAGTCACGGAAAAGTGATGGGGCCAAATTGGTGTAGTTGGGAGGGTGCCTGGGGGCAGTGGGGCATGTTTGGAATGGATTCTGGGCAGACTCCTGCCTCTACCCACCAGCCTCCAGGGGTATCCTTTGAAAATTGAATCCAATGTCTTTATCTCTGCTGCAAACCCTTCTGTGGGGCTTCCCCTTATGCTTAGAATCAATTCTGAAACCCCAGGCCACCATGGTCCTTCACACACTGCCCAGAACACTGTTCTCCCCTCCTTCTACCTCTGGACCCTTACAACGGAGCTCCAGCCACAGTGGCCTCCCTGCCTTTCCTCCAAGCCGGAGCCCCTCTTCACGTTCAGGACTTTCTCGTGGCCGTCCCTCCCACAAGAGCCCTCCTCCATGGCCACATTCTCCTCCACAGAGGGCTCAGGGCAAAGGCCCCCTCCTCAGCGAGGCCTTCGCACCACCTCATCTATGTTTATTGCAGTATTGAGCATGATATCCAAGGTACAGAAACAAGCTAAATGTCCACTGATGGATGGACGGATGGATAAAGACAGTGCGGTACTTACATACAATGGAATATCACGCAGCCTTGAAAGAGAAGGAAATCCTGCCATATGTGGCAACACGGATGGATCTTGAGGACGTTCTGCTCAGTGAAATAGGCAAGTTGCAGAAGGACAAACCACTGTATGATTCCACTGATCTGAGGTACCTAGAATAGTCAGATACATAGAAGGTGGGCACAGAATGGTGGCCGCCATGATCTGGGGGAGGAAGAAATGGGCAGTGCTGCTCAGTGGGTACAAAGTTTCACTGAAGCAAGATGAATCCGTTTTAGAGTCTCTATAACAATGTGCACAATATGGTACCAATATTACTCACTTAAACATGTGTTTAAGAGGGTAGATCTCGTGTTAAGTGTCCTGACCATAATAAAATTAAAAAAAAAATCCAAACCATCCCCGCATCTCTCTCTGCTCCCCACTTGGTTTTGTGATTCTCCAAGGCCCCTAGTGCTTTCTGACAGCATATTTTATGTTTGTGTGTTTCCTCTTTGCCTCCCCAACCAGAAACAAGATCCAAGAGGGTAGGAAGCTCTGCTGCATCCTCAGTGCTCAGGACAGTGACTGGCCTAGAGCAGGGAGGAGCTGATCGGTGAGTGGACTCAGTCATGAGCCTGATGTTTCCTCCTGAGACACTCTAACTTCTCCAGGAGAGAGAGCAAATAATAATAATAACTAAACAACAACGACGTCAGTCACCAGGGCCATGGATTAGGTACCCGTGGGCCACATACACTTCCAGACACTCGTGTGTCACTTCGGAGCCCAGCTGGCAGGGGGACGGGCACAGCCTCCGCTCGCGAATACAGAAACGGAGGCTTGGTTGTTGAGAAACGTGCCAGAGTTGTTCACCTGACTTCAAATCTAGGTCTGTCTTCTTCTAGAAACTTGTGTTTTCTTCTACATACCCCAGCCTGAAACATGACTTTAAAAGTTTCTTTTTTAGTGTGAAAATGCTCCAATTTCTGAAAACTGGGTTGCAATTGTCTGCTGAAAAATCAAATGCTGGGTTCCTGGCAACTCAGAATCTCCTTCCTCCTGGGTCTTGCCCTGTGTCCCATTCAGGGTAATTCAGCCAAAGAGACTGTGTCACTAGCTAATGGTATGATCCTGCCAAGCCACTTAACCAATTCCTGAGTCAGTTTCTTGCCCTGGGTGTGAACCTCAGGCCCCAGGCTTCCCTGTTTTAGAAGTTGGGTCAGTTACACCAACATCAATAATTCCTTCCCCCTGTGGAGTCCCCTCCTAAGATTCCTGAGCAGGGTGATGTGATGGCCCACATCCAGGGATCTTCCCTGTCTGTCCTCATCTTCTTGGTTGGCAGCCTCTCAAACCGTATACTTCTATTTTCCAGGTGAGGGAAGCGCGGTTCAGAGGTTAACTTGTTCTGTCTCAGAGTGTGTAAAGGTTGAACCACTCCCTGATTGTGAAGTCCGTTAAATGACATGCAGTGGATCAAAAACAACCAGAAGTCATATCATTAAACATGGCAGCAATTATACTTCCAGGAATGTATTCCTCATCAGCAAAGATATATTCCCAAGAAAGTTCAGATCAGCGCTATTTACGAAAGAATTGGCAACAGTCAAAATGTCCAACACTGGGGGATCGGATGAAACAAATGATGGAAAGTCATTCAAGTGATAATATAGAGTTATGCTCGTTACCATGTAGAGACACCCAGGCTGTACTGTTAAATGGGAAAAAAAATAAAGCAGATTAGCAAAGCAGGGCTCCCCACTTCTCTTTCCAAAAATCTTTATTGAAGAGATGATTTTGTAGCTTTCACAATATTTTCTGTTCATTCAAGTATGTTCTGTCGGGTACAGACCCAGACACACCCTATTTTGTAAAATGAGAACGTACTCTTTACACACACATTCTGTAGCTTGATTTTTTTCACCTAACACTGTGTCTTGGGCACCTGTCAATGTCAGTTCCTTTAGATCGACCTTATTCTGTTCATGGCCCCATTGCTTTCCATCTTTTCTCTAATTCCACACACATTAGATGCCCATCACATGCCAGGAAGAGCTTCACTGAGCTTGATGGAAGGATAGTAATTTCCATCAGGATTCCGCAACGGACAGATGGCTATTCCCACTTTTTTATTCACTTTTGGCATGCTGCGATAAACATCTTTGTATGTATATTTCATTCTGTTCTTTACCTGTTTGTGAATTAGGCAAGAAGGGTCCTAGAAGTGGCCCCAGGTGGTTAAGGATGTGTACAACTTATTTTCTGATAGATATATTTTTCTTGGATATCTTAAATGTTAGAGCCCAATAAAGAAATATGGGGGCTTCCCTGGTGGCGCAGTGGCTGAGAGTCCGCCTGCCGATGCAGGGGACACGGGTTCGTGCCCCGGTCTGGGAAGATCCCACATGCCGCAGAGCGGCTGGGCCCGTGAGCCATGGCCGCTGGGCCTGCGCGTCCGGAGCCTGTGCTCCGCAACGGGAGAGGCCACAACAGTGAGAGGCCCGCGTACCACCAAAAAAAAAAAAAAGAAATATGGACTTTACCCTGTACAGGGCAAGAGCCACAGGGGGGCTTTGGAGATGGGAGGCTGATTTATAAACCGGAGTTTTAGAAAAGAGGGAAAAGTCAGGGAGTCGCACGTGTGCAGTGTCTAGTATCTGCTCAGCACTTCCAGAGCTGGTTATGCCAAGCCCACAGTGACAGGTGCTCCATGAATATGATTGATGTGAATGAATGAATGACGATACGGAGTGTCCCGTCATCCCCATTGTAAATATGAGAAAACAAACAGGTTTATGACTCCCTCCACACCCCGCTGCCAGGGAGCGCTTGCTGCTGCCCCAAGGTCAATCTGCATCCACAGGTGGGCAGCTGGGAGTGGGAGGGCACCAGGGCCAGGAGCCCAGTGACGATGGACCGCTCACAGGGTTGCCATCTGGTGACGGATAGCTGTGGAGCGAGAGCTCGAAACGCAGGACAGAGGAGTAATGCCCGTCTGAACTTTCCAGAGACAGTCCTGGCTGCATGGAATGGCATGATCTGTCCCTGTTGTTCAAGAAAAACAACTCCACTTTCCTAAATTACATGACTGTATTATAGGGATTACGCATCCTCCCCCATCTGCTCGGCAAGCATCCATTGCGCTGGGCCTGCGACTTTGCAGCATCAATTCTGCTGACAAACTGCCTGTGTTCACACGCCCAGCCTGGCTTTGCGCTCACCCACCTTTGCTGGGAGCGAGAAGGGTGCCGACAAATATTTACAGAGTGAAAGTAAACTGCGCGGGAGCCTGAACAACAACGGACTAGCCCGGCCCTCAGGCTATCTGGATGAGGAAAGGGTTGGAAGGGGCCCCCTTTTGTTTGCAAGGGTTGGGGAGGGGGCCCCATACATGGTCTTGGAGGGAGGCCTTGAAGTCCGAGCATCACCCCCGGCAAGGACACAGGGCAGAGTTGGGAGACTGCACGTTGAATCCCTGTTCTGCTACTTACTTGGCTGCATGACCCTGGATGACACACCCATCATCCCCTAGGTCCTGTATTGTGGCACCTGTACCGTGGGTTCAAGGATGTAGTTCAAGGGTGACTAAAATGTAGTTTCCTAACATAAATGAGATCCCTTCTGTGAAATTAGCCGCCAGTGCCAGCACTTAGTAGGTGCTCAGAGAAGCTAGTCATTGTCGTCTGTTGAGCCATATAGTCTTAGGAGAGTGGTCTGCATGTGGGGTGCAGGTAGCGCTGAGAGTGAACAAGGAGATGCGTGTGGGTGCAGAAGACATGCAGGCAGCCCCAGGCTAACACGCATGACTCAGTGATTGGTGCCCACTCTTGGCCCTGCTCTCAGGTAAGGCATCTGCAATTTTCACCCTCTGCGGGGTCAGGGTTAGTTAGGTGGGCACTGGGAAACTGCCTGCTTCTTGGAGTTTCAGAATTTCTGTTTGTTCTCATTCAGTTGCATAAGACGTACATTTCACGATCTATTTGTGCTTTATTGTGACATTTCAGACCACTTAAAACACTGCTTTTCTTTAACTTTGCTTTTACAGGACCCTATATTTTATGTGGTCAAATCTGGGGGGCCCCTACTTACCTCCTTACTGTAGATTTTTAATTGTGTTTCACTTTCTGTTTATTTTTTAATGACTTTTTTTTAAAAAAGAGCAGTTTTAGGTTCCCAGCAAAATTGAGAGGAAGGTACAGAGATTTCCCACATACCTCCTGTCCCACACATGCACAGCTGCCCCATTACCAACATCCCCACCAGAGTGGTGTTTTTTTATAAGTGATGGACCTGCTTGGACATATAAGATCACCCAAAGTCCACAGTTTATATTAGAGTTTACTCTTGGTATTGCATGTGCTATGAGTTTGGATATAGGTATAATGGTGTCTATCCATAATTATAACATCATACAGTGTTTTCTCTGCCCTAAGAATCTTCTGTGTCCCACCTATTCATCTCCCGCCACACTACTGCCAACCACTGATCTTTTTATCTGGCTCCATGGTTATGCCTTTTCCAGAGTGTCATGTAGTTGGAATCATACAGTATGTAACCTTTTCAGATTGGCTTCTTTCACTTAGTAATATGCATTTAAGCTTCCTCCATGCCTTTTCATGGCTTGATAGCTCATTTCTTTTTAGTGATGAATAATATTCCATTGTCTGGATGGACCACAGTTGATTTATCCATTCACCTACTAAAGGACATCTTGGTTGCTTCTAAGTATTGGCAATTATGAATAAAGGTACTATACACATTAATGTGTAGTTTTTTGTGTGGACATACGCTTTCGGCTCCTTTGGGTAAATACCAAGGTGTACAGTTGTTGGACCATATGGTAAGAGTATATTTAGTTTAGTAAGAAACCACCAAACTATCTTCCAAAGTGGCTTTACCATTCTGCATTCCCACCAGCAGTGAATGAGAGTTCCTGTTGCTCCACACCCTCACCAGCATTCGGTGTTGTCAGTGTTCTGGTATAATAGATATATAGTGGTATCTCATTATTGTTTTAATTTGCATTTCCCTGATGACAGATGATGTGAAGCATCTTTTCGTATGCTTATTTTCCATCTATAGATCTTCTTTGCTGAGGTGTCTGTTAAGATCTTTGGCCCATTTTTAAATCAGGTTGTTTGTTTTCCTGCCGTTGGGTTTTACGAGTTCTTTGTATATTTTAGATAACTGCCCTTTATCAGATGTATCTTTTGCAAGTATTTCCTCCCATTCTATGGCTTGTCTTCTCATTTTCTTCTCATTGTCTTTTGCAGAGCAGAAGTTTTTAACTTTAACAAAGTCCAGCTTATCAATTTTCTCTTTCATGGATCGTGTCTTTGGTGTTGTGTCTAAAAATGCATCACCCTACCCAAGATCATCTTGGTTTGCCCCTATATTATCTTTTAGGATAGTTTTGCAGTTTAAATTTACGTGCATGATCCATTTTGAGTAAATTTTTATGAAGGGTGTGAGATTCATTTTTTTGCATGTGAATGTCCAGTTGTTCCAGCATCAATCATTGAAAAGACTATGATTGACCCATTCTCTTGTCTTCTGTCAAAGATCAGTTGACTATATTTATGGGTCTATTTCTGGGCTCTCTATTCTGTTCCAGTGATCTATTTATCTATTCTTTCACCAGTACCACACTGTTTTGATTACTGTAGCTTTATAGTAAGTCTTAAAGTTGGGTAGTGTCAATCCTCCAGTTTTATTATTCTTCAGTATTGTGTTGTCTCTTCTGGGTCTTTTGCCTCTCTATATAAACTTTAGGTCAGTTTATTTTTATAACAATCTTAAAAGTTTTATTTGGGGGATGTCTTATAATATTTAAAATACATTTGTAATCAGAGACACACCCATACATAGTTTATAAAATAAAATACAGTAATGAGATAGATGCTCCATTCTCCATGAATGGGGTGCCTTTTGGAGAACACTGTTCTGGAATATCAGAAAAGGCCATAGCAAATTTAGGCAACTCACTTTCCAATTTTAACGAGCTTCAGATTTGGCTGACACGCCCCCAGAGGTTCTGGCTCCAAGGTTTGGGGTAAAACCCGTCACCTGCTTTTCGACAAATCCTTGCATGAATCTGGTGGATGATTTCTTGCACCACACTTGGAGGACCCATGCACCAATTTATCCCTTGCCTTTATAGAGG